>NC_081406.1:390492604-390866771 GCF_030272615.1 Cryptomeria japonica | reverse complement strand
TCCAATACTCATAAGGAGTTTTATCCTTACCTTTCTTGATGAGTGTCTGGTCCATAGTGTAGACTGCAATGCTCACCGCTTCTCTCCAGAAGGTGTGAGCAACCTTCCCTTGAATCAACATCATTCTTGCTACTTCAACTATAGTCTAGTTGTTCCTCTCTGCTAGGCCATTCTGCTGTGGAGTCTAGGGGGTAGACAATTGCCTCCTGATACTGTTCTCTTCACAGTACTTGTTGAATTCACCGGAAGTGAATTCTCCTCCTTGATCAGTTCTAAGGCACTTAATCCTCTTACCACTTTCCTTTTCGACTAGTGCTCTTAAAGCTTTGAACTTTCCAAAAGCTTTAGACTTATCTTTCAAGAATGTGACACACATCATTCTTGAGCAGTCATTAGTGAGAATCGTAAAGTACCTATCTCCCTGCACACTCCTAGTTTTCATAGGACCACACAAATCAGTATGCACAAGATCAAGTAAATTGTCTATAGTGAAAGATTTACCTTTGAAGGTTGAGGAAGACATTTTCCCCAGTTGACACTCTCTACACAAAGGATTCTCTAGTTTTCTTAGCACAGGAAATCCTCTAACTGCCTTGATCTTACTGGCCTTCACAATATTATCAAAGTTTACATGGAAGAGTCTCCTATGCCATATCCATCTATGATCAAACTTAGCCATTAGACGTGTACTGATATTTGCATTTAGCTGAAATAAGTTACCTCTGGTCTGCATACCGGTGGCCATTAGTTCACCACTCTTTCCTTTTATTTTGCACACTCCATCTTTGAATTCTAGAGTGAGTCCATTATCATTCAACTGGGCAACACTTAAAAGGTTGTCCTTGAGACCTTCTACCCAATACACATTATCAACACTTCTTTTTCCATTTAGAGAGATGGACCCTTTGCCTTTTACCATACATGGTGCATCATTACCAAATCGAACCACACCACCATCATACTCTTCCAGAGATAGAAACTTACTCCGGTCACCAGTCATGTGGTGAGAACAACCACTATCAATAATCCACTCATTGGAATTATCAAAGTGGGAGACAAGAGCCTTCTTGTGTGACACATCTTCCTTAACTACTACAAACATAATGTCTTCACTTTCTTCATCTTCTGATTCCTCATTAGTGACACCTTCATCAACTGCTACAAAACAATTTCTCCTGTTTCCTCCTTTGAACTTCTTGAACTTCTTTAGTTTGTCTTTATTTTCACCATTAGGATAGTTTATAGCAATGTGTCCTATCCTATTGCAAGAAAAGCATTTCAAAGGGAGCTTACCTTTGTATTTACCAGTTCCCTTAGGAAGTCTCTTGGCAAGAAGAGCTTCAAATTCCATCAGGATCTCCTCATCATCCATTTCTTTGCTTTGTCTTGGTTCACAACTAGTACTAGATTCTTTTCCCTTTCTAGATGGTGCAACAGATTCTCTAAAGGCTGATTCAGTCTTCTGAATACTTCCATCATAGTTATTTAGCTCATATGCGGTCAACTTAGCAATGATGGAGTCTAGGGATACCTTTGTCTTGTCTATAGACCTTAACTCCTGAATAGCAGCAACCCTTATTGCATAGATTGGTAACAAGGATCTCAAGACTTTGCTAACAATAGTGGAATCATCTATTTTACCTCCTGCACTCTTGATTTCTCCGACAATAGTTTGGATTCTTATTCCATATTGTTGAATGGTCTCTCCTTCAACCATCTGCATGTCTTCAAACTTTCCCCTAAGGCTCTCTTCCTTAGCTTGTTTCACATGCTCATCACCACCATAGATATTCTCTAGAGCATCCCATACTTCTTTGGGGTTGTCTTTTTCCTGAACATCAATAAACTCAATGTCAGATAGATTGCTGATTAGAGCTTCCATGACTTGCCCATTCTCCTGAATCTCTCTTTTTTGATCATCGGTGAGAGTACCAGTAGGGATAACATAAGCATTGTCAACATAGCTCCAGTGTTGAGCACTCATGCTTCTAATGTAGATCTTCATTCTGTCCTTCCATATCTTAAAGTTATCTCTGTTGAACTTTGGACCTTCCTTCTTCATCATTAGAGTAGGATTTTTTCCTCAAGCGGTTAAGCTTTCAACACAGAGGACCTAAAAGATTCTCTAATACCAATTGATGAATAATGATGAACAGTTAGTACCAAACCGGTACTGAGAGGGGGGGGGGTGAATCAATATAGACAAAAAAAAACTTTCCCTGAACCAGTTTGACTGCAAAGACTACACTTAGCTGGTAAACAGTAACACTGGTCTAAATCAGGTCACTACCGGTAAAACACAGTGAGAGTATGAAATACATAAACCGGTAGACACTTAGATCTCCACACAATCTAATATCTCATTTCCACTTTGCCTGTATGCATAAACAAGTAATATATCATCAGAAATATAATGACTGTCGTTTCAACATGCTTTACCACTTGACATAAAATATTAAAGCATCATATGAAAAACATCACACATGACACACTGATTTTTCACGTGGAAACCCAACTGGGAAAAACCACGGTGGGGATGAATACCCACAAGCTATTCTTTGAACTCTTTTGAAGTTTGCTCTGTTGGGAGCCTAGTCCGGTTAAAGACTTTTTACAATAGGTTCTGCTAGGAACCAATCCTACTAGGGATCACCCGATTAAGAGATGGCTAAATACCCAGTTAGAGGTTAGAACCCTATTAAAGGTTACCTCCCAAGAGGATTTGAAGAACTCATTGAATTGAGTCACCCTATTAAAGGATTTACACAAAGCCTGTTAAAGCTACCCGGTTAAGGGATTTTCCAACTGCTGAAATGGTTAGAAGTCAACATTTACAACACTAATCTAATAACAGCACACAATGCCAAGGCATATCCTCTTAAGCTCCTTTGCTTACACAATCACACTCCGCAGGTATCCACACACTTCTCCAGTCTGGAAAGAATCAAGTATCTCTTCACTTGGATACACACATAAAATTTGCCAACAAATTTAAAATGAAAAACATTATCGATCTTATAGGAAATAGATAGGTCAGTAGCATAAACCCTAAACCCTATACATTTAGGTTTAACAATTCAGTCGGTTCAATCCTGACCATTAATCACACTATATTGAATACAACAGTCTTGAACAGATCTCAAGACGTTCTCCAACATTTATTCTTTGCTGCTTCAGGAAGTACTCTCCACCATTTATAGAGACTTTGCACATTCTCGAGGTAGATAGGATCAATCTCCATGCAAGATCCTCAAGGAAATCCTTCACGCACACAAGGCTAACGTGGCAACACGATCTGATCTTCATTACAATGCTAACTCATCACAAGATGTCATCAGTTAAATCACACAGGATTTGAATGCATCAACCGAAAACCCTGAAGTTGAGACTACCAACCGATAGTCATGCCAAATGAAACGCTGATACAAAACTTCCCATATACCGATTCTCATTCCAACATACCACTTCACTTTTTCACATATACTGGTTCACAATATCATACCGATTCTCACATATACTGATTCACAATATCATATTGATTCTCTTGCTAGTTTGCTTACTTCAATATACTGGTTCATACTTCAACATATTGACATCAATGACAACATACAATATCATCATGTCATCAAGCTCTACACATATGCCAACAGTGGGACCTCTCTAGAGACTTTTCTATCAGGACTACCTACACCAGCTTACTCAGGGTACCTATTGTCTCCTCTATCTGGAAAGAGGTCTGGAATCTCCAACTCCTCCCCAAGGTCAATTTCTTCTGGTGGACTACCCTCCTCAACAAAATTTTGACCCAAGATAACTTGGTCAAGAGGGGTTTTCATTTCCCTAATAGATGTATCCTCTGCAAAAATGATGAAGAAAGTCCAGCCCATCTCTTCCTCCATTGTGCCTTCACTTGGGAGATTTGGGGGATGGTCTATAGTAAACTTAATATCAGTTGGGTTATGGATGACAATTTGGTAAATCTGTGTCAAGAGTTTTGGGGCCCCTCTTCCAACCCCCTTATCCAACAATTGTGGAAGCAGGTCCCCCCCCCCATGTCAGTTGATGTATCTGGAAGGAATGAAATGATAGGATATTCAGACACAAAGAGACCTCTATAAAAATGGTGTTTTCTCGGTTCCTCAATCTGATTTTTGAGAACATCTCTATTTCTAAAACACGAATGGCGTCCAACCCCTCTCTATTTGGGATTGGGGAATTGCTAGATGCGGGAACCTGCCCCCCTCATTCTCTCTTGTTGACTCCTCTAAGAGACTTCTAAGACAATGCACGATTTGGTTCCCCATGGCTACTAATTTTAAACTCAATTTTGATGGGACTACTAGGGGGGGCCTTGCTGCTAGTGGTGGGGTGACTAGATCCCATCTAGGGGCCCTCGTTGCTTCTTATGTGGGAAACCTGAATGGTCATTCCTCTAATTAGGCTGAAGCAATGGCCTTAGTGATGGCCTTGGGGAATCTTCATTTCCCTTTCCATGGGAATCAAAATTGTGGACATTGAGGGGGACTCCATGCTCATCATTAATGTTGTCAAAGGGCAAAATAAGCTTAATTGGGCAATTGAGGGAACCATCAGGGACACCTTGAGGCTCTTCTCCAGGCTTGACTCGTTTAGAGTTATGCATATCTACAAGGAAGGCAACCACGTGGCAGATGCCATGGCAACCATTGGCCTAAACCTCTCAGGGCTGAGATGTTGGAGGAGTCACAAATCACTCCTAGACCATGTTAACTTCCTCCTCCAGGAAGAGAAATCCAGGATCCCCATTAATGATTGAGTGGTTGCTAAATGCTTCCCTCTCCATCATTTTTTCCCTCGAGTCTGTCTGGAGGTGGTGGATATATAATTCAAATAATGGGAATATTCCTTAGATCCCTTCGGATGATGTGGTGACTCGTTCGGCCAAGCTGGAGATGACACACGCATTGTTGTGTTGGCATTTCATTTGGGCTTGCAAAGCCATGATGAAGTACAATTGGATTAGAAATGTGTTGGCTACCATTGGTATTTGCTGGCTCTTAATGCCTCGTAACCAACAAATTATTACTAAAAGTGACTTCTTGTTTTCCCATGCGCCCAACCTCATTTCTCATTTATTGATGTTGGGCTCGCACATTCCCCATTTTCTCTTCCTGGCTTGCTTATCAAAGGGTCTCTACAAATTCATCTATTTTATGACTAAGGAAGATTTGTTGGCAGACAAAATGGGGGGCGATTGAGTGAGATATGAACCGGACAATCCGGATGATTTTAAAAATGACCCTCTCATTTGGAATTTCTATGTTGAAGGTGGAATTCCTGATTTTCTAGATTGCCTGAAGGGCCATGATGAGCATCTCTTGGCTGCTTTCACCTCCTCCTAGTCTGGAAGATGGGTCTCGATTGGTGGCATTACCTTTGATGTCTTTGAGGAGACTATTGCCCAAGCTACAAAGCTAACCCTGGATGGCCATCGTTGGAAGCGTACCAGTCATGTTGCAAACAGTGAGGGTTTGAAATGATTTTTTCATAACCATGAGGAACCTATCAAGCTGCAAGGTGGGTTTGCTTGGGAGGAGCTCAAGCACTTGTGGAACATGATCTTCCTCATGATCATGAAATACTTCACTGTCGAAGGCAGGTATAAGGTATTCTACTACTACCATTTGCCCCTCCTCAATCACTTCCACAATAATGATTTGCTTTGTCTGTCATTTTATTTACTGCACTCCTTAGAGAGCTCTGTTAAGGACACTATGGACCCTAAGCATGGGGATAAGCCTCCTTTCCTCCTCCACCAGGGTCTTATTTATAGGTTGTATAAATTCCATGAGGCTCTCTTTCCCCCTAGGAATCTTTCTCTCTCTCAGCCCCCAATGTCGAATTCCGAACAGCTCATGACCCTATCTCTGGCTTCCCTAGATTCTTCCAATATCCCCAGGAGGGCTTTGCCATGACCACCATGTCCCTGCCTACCTATGCCTTGGTTGTTTCTCTTTTGGTGGTCTCCCCTATCTTAACTCTACCTACCTTCCCCGGTGCTTCTGGCTCCCTGTCCAAGAGAAAAAGAAAAACCCCCGCTAAACGCAAACGCATTGTCTATGATGAGAATTCTTTAGCTGAGTACACTAAGAATGAAAACCCTTCCCTGGACTCAAAGGTTAAAAGGAGATCCTCCAGACTTGCTTCCAAAGGCTATAGGAAGAAGACCCCAGTTATTGAGAATCTGGACTCTGAGGAGGACCCCATTAGGGACAAGAAGGAGGAGGGCCCTAAAACTAGGGGGGCCCTGATGAGGATGCTGATAATGTTAATATGACTAGGGACCCCATAGTCCCAACCACTATTGTTTCTGTTGACATGACAACCTGAAAGGAAAACCCAGGAACTCATTGATGATAAAGATACGACCCCTATGAACACGGACACTAAGGGTCTTATGGGTGTGGAAATCCCTAACAACAAGGCTCCGGATCCTGTAAATTTGGATACGGATTTAAACTTGGCTGAACAGGTGATGCATTCTATCCCTTTGATGGACCTGGTTAAGGATACTGATAACTCCATTGCTGGTGGCGAGCCCAAAGAGACTACTGAAACTACTGATGACTTGGTTGCTAAGAACCCCCAGGAGGCCCCTACTCTACAGCAAATGGAAAAGCTGAGCACGGATGTGCTAGACATCACGTAGAGAATTGAAAACCTAAGCCCTGTTCTCGAATTGTAGTCTATCAAGGAGGAGGTCAAACATCTCAAGAACAAGATGGAGACTTGGGAAGCCCAAATGGCGGGCCTAAACAAATTCCATATGCAGGTGTTACACAGCTCTGCACTCACCCTCTCTCCGTTGAGGGAATGCTATGCTGACACTGAGGAGGACAAACATGAGGCTAGGGACCTCTACAAATTCCTCTCTACTGAATGGAGCAGTACCATGGAGGTCACTGGGGTGCGCAAGGCACCCCTGTAGTTTGTTTTTTTCCTGTTGTTGTTTTTTATTGTTAAAAAGACTTGGTTCCTTTTTGATGGTTGGTGTTGTTAATTGTTGTTATAGTGTTGTTTTTGCACTATGATTGATAGTTCTACTATGTAAAGGGTTAGTGCCCTTGTTCTTACTGCTTTTTAAATAAAAAACAAATACAAATTTTCATATTAAAATTGCTTTACTTTACATCTCACAAAACAACAATTTTTTCAAATATTAGGTGCAAAACAAAAACAAATGTGAATATCTTATAAAAAATTAAACTTAGAATTGGATCCAAATAAACAAGCTAAGTCACAACAAGGATAAGCTTGATGTAAAATTGATTAAATCTTGAAATATAATGATTTTGAAAGTCTAAATTCTCTTGAAGATAAACAAGGTAAACGTTAATTATTCTTCTTTCATAAATAATTTGGAAGATAAACAAAGTAAACGTTAAAAGTTGTTTTAGGTATAGATTGTAAAAAAAAGGCAAAAATGTAAATAAATATTATTATGTAAATTTGAAGGACATACAATCAAGGAGAAAATTAGATCAAGAGTGAAGCAATGGTGTTAAGGTATAGGTTAGGAAAATTGGATGCGAATAATAAATCTACACATAATAGACATATACATTAATATTTGAATTCAAAAAAATTCTAAAGGATAAAATAATAAGCTTAGAAAACTAAAACACAAATAAAAATGAAAAATACATAACTATATACAATTTCACTTAATACAATACATAATTCAAATTAAAAAAAAAGAACTTTATAAATAAAAAATAAATATTTATAAAAAATAGTGAAAAGAAACTGAAAAAATAAAATATTAAAAAAAAGTCTAATTATTAAAATTTAATAAAAGGTAATAAATAATATATATAACAAAGCCATCATAAATATCTATTTTTAAAAATTAATCCATGTTAAAACCTTAATTTGCACATTTAATACATTTCAAATTTTAAGAGAAACATTAACGATCAATTAATATATGAATTAAATGATGAGTCTTTCGTTTCTTCTTGAAATGACACTTTTAGATCAAAAGCTTTTAAAGTATCTTTTTGTGTAATAAATTTGTAATTTATCAAATCATAATCATAATAAAGACAATTAGAATAATGACTACTTTACCCGATAAGAGTCTTAAATGATTAATATGTTAGGAAAAGGTATCATCTAAGTAAATAAAATTCATCTTTATATAAATATAATCTAAGTAAAAAAATTGAATTTCACTAAATAATATATTAAGGATAAGGAGTTTGGGGAAAAACGTGTATTATTTAAATGTTTGAAAATTGTATAACAAAATAATGATGTTTATTTAGAAATTCAATTTTAATATAGTATGATAGATGATTATAAGTGATTTATTAATATGTTAAGAAATCAAGTTAATTAAATGAATATATTATAATCTAGAAATTTATTGTTTATTTGATAGATTCACTTTTATGATAATAAGATTAATCTATGTGATTAGTTTATAGATTTTTTTCTATTAAGCATAAGGAGAACAAAAAAGTACAATAGAGTTCAAAAGGAAGTCCCTCAGGGAGGATTAACCTCCGACTACTGCCAAAAAAATCAGAGTAACAGAATATACAGCTCAATACATAAAGGTACTTGATAACCAACTAGTGAAGAATATCATAAAAATCATCGACCCAGGCAGCCCAGCCTTGGGGGCCTTCCATCCAGATTATATTCTTATGCGCTTGAACCTGAGACAGCAAGGAGAGCTCTTCCATCCTGGGATTTGCATTTTTCCTGATTTCTTTCCTGAGCTTGTCACAAGCTTGGTCAAAGGCGTGAAGATCTTCCAGCGTTCTCCGCCAAAGGTATCCATTTTTCAGCTCATAGTAGTAGAAGGACGCGTGACCAGTCTTGAGAAATCTTTCGAGCTTCTTTTTCTCTATCATCATGGTGACTTGAACCTGCAGAAAGATTTTAAAATATGTGAGTTTCCTGAAAAACTCAGTAAGAGCCCTTGGCTTACCTTGGTACTTCTCTTCGTTCCTGCATTTCTATATCTGCCAAAGAATGTTAGAGGATAGTATATTCCAAAAAAGATTCAAATCTTTAGGAAGACCAGATATATAACCAGTAATCATGTCAAGAATGCTCACAGTAATAGGATAGATAACACCAAACATACTCCAAATTTCTTTAGCAAATAAACAATTGAAAAGAATATGTCTCCCAGTTTCTGGGAGTCTACAAATGCTACACAAGTCAGAATCAGAATTAAAGCTTTTAACAGGAAGCTTATCGAGCAGAACAAGCCATTTAAAACAGTTAATTTTTGGCTCAATAGGACTTCTCCATAAATACTGAAACAACTTATTCCACATCTTAGTATCAAAGGAAGAATACCAAACAGAGTTCACATGAACAATAATATCATTAGTTTGATTAATAACAGAGTAGATGTTCTTGGCCTTGAGGCTAGCCATAACAACTCCCCCCGGCCACTTGCAATTAAGATGTCTAAGAGAATCAACATGGCATAAAGAGGGGAGATCTCTAGCAGCTTGAAGGATCATATTGTAAGTTTTCTTCTGAGAGTCAGGAATGTCATATTTGGTTTTAATGGCATCCCACGAGGGGAGGAGACCATCCTCAAACAAATCCACAAATTGATTTATCCCTTTTTTAGCCCAGGATCTGGTAGAGCATCCTTGGGATAAAGCAAGGGGCTTCCCATTGATGACCAAATTCCACCAAATAGATCTTTCTCCGTGGAGTTGATCATTGAAGTAATAGTCCTTGTTGGAGATATGATCCCTAACATGTTCCCAGGCCTTCCATATTGATTTGAAGACCACAGAACCTTGCACAGCAACAGGGAAATTACCTAAAAGAAGATCACTGAAAGGGAGGTTTTTCCAAGACTTAGCTTTCTTGGGAAAGCCTCTCTCAATGTTATGCCTGACAAGCACTTTCCAAGGGCTATTACCCTCCAAGGAATGAAAGATCCATTTGGCGGAAAGGGCAATACCCTGGGATTTCAGGTCTTTAAGCCCAAGCCCCCCAAGGATCTTGTCAGCATGGCACCAGGCCCATTTAACAGCATGCTGCTTTTTGTTTGCTTTACCATTAGACTAGAGAAAGGTTCTGATGACACTTTGAATTTCTTGAATCTGATAATTACTGAACAACCAAGTTGAAGAATAATAAATACTATAAGAAGACAAAATTTTCTGACAGACTTGAATCCTGCCAGCCAAAGAAAGAGTTCTATTATGCCATTTATTAAGCTTATTGAGAATCTTCTCTTTAATCCAGAGCTTATAGATTTAAAATTCAATGTGCAACTATAAGCTTCGCTAAATTCTAATAATTTTTTTTATGTGATTTTTGTGGTCTATATTAAGATGATGTTTGTTAAACGAGAATCAAGTTTTCAACATGAAATTAATTATAAAGACAATCATAAAAAAACGTATGGATGTAGATGTCTCTTTTCTATATACTCTCTTGTAAACAAACTCATCTTAGATGACTACAACAAATAGAAAAATTCAATTGGTATCATATCATGGGAATTTAAAACAACATTATTTATAATTAAAATGAAAATGAAAAAGACAAGAGAAGATGTTACTTGTAGTTTAAAGTTGGGTATTGCTCTAGGTAACATAAATAACCAGTACTAATTGGAGAAGCGAAAGTGACATGCCATGATATAATATTATATTGATAATAAGACATTCATTGCAAATGAATTATACTCATGAATGGAATGTTAGTGACCTTATATGCCCCCCCCCCACCCCCCCACCCTTTTTTTCAGTTAAATATAGCTTTATATTGATATAAAAAGGATTTACAATGCATATATCTGAAACACTAATACATACTAAAAACCTAACTCCTAAAATACCATACTAAAATAGTTAACAATCCACCAATCCCAACCACCTTGTAGCATATCTGGATAATGCCCATACCCATGATAAATTACAATGTCATTTACATACAAAATGCACAAATATACAAAACAAAGGGTCCTATTAACTGCAAACCCTCTTTGATCAAGGCACGAGTATGCCCGTATTCCTCAAGAGAAGAGATAGTGGTGATCAAACAACATAAAACTCACACCTTCCATGATGCGGTCGTTCATTTCTTCAACTATTTCTCCTTTGGGTTCCCTCTACTGACCCAATAGTTTTCCTTATGGAAGACGGGTCTCATCTTGCCTTTCTTGTGGTCTTCCCCACCCACAACTTGTTCCATTTGGCCAGGATCAAGCAAGTATTATTTCATGAGCGACCACCCCTCTTGGGCTTTTGCTCTCTATCACTATCTACACCCCAAACTAGAAATTGTCTCCAGGGTGGAATGAATTTAGCATCTTGAATCCATTCACCATATTTGGTGACAAAGCCCTCGCTTGGGTGCACCATTACTAGCAAAGACTCCAAGTAGTATTTCCACTTCTCTTTGATGCACTCCCTCATGACCCACTTCACTTCCTCTTTGGAACCCAACTCCAAGCACCATGGTAGAAACATGGAGTTGAAAAATAATTGGATCATTTATTCATGAATATACAATGTATATATAGAGAATTACAAGATGATGTTCTAAAAAGAACGAACCATTACATTAAAGCTAAAAAGATAAAAAAAGAAAAATAACTAAAAAACTAACTCTGTCTTTTAATAAAAGAAGTAATAGTTAAACTAAATTAATTAAACAAACTAAAAGAATTGAATGACGAACTAAATAATCATTAATAGAACAACTAAAGGTAACTAACTGAAAGAATTAATTATTCTAAGACCCTCCCTTAATGGTCATTGTATCAACTAACTACCCTACAAAAGACACTGCAGGTCTTAAGATCACAAACACAAAAACACTATGCTACTGTGGAGACCCTCCTAGGATCTAAAAAATGTTAATGAACAAGAGTAGTCAATTTATTCCAACTGATGTAACCCTCACATGTGAATTATAGAACCATCACACATGAATTACAAAAGTGAAAAAACCTGAGCCCATGATTTTGAGGAGAAATCTGCAAACCCTCCAACGAGCAATAAACATGATTTTAGCAAAAACCACAAAAAAATTTGCAGAAGAGTACTGAGAATTGTTTGCTCCAACAACTCCAAAATAGACTACAAGATACAATGGTTGCAAATGTTCGCCTCAACAAATTTAGGTGCGATCCAAAACTGACTACAACAAACCACGATTTTTGAGGAAAAAATCATCAAACCTTGAAAACAAGAACCCTCCAAAAGAGAATTCTCAATTTTTAAGGTAAAAATAAAAAAATCTAAATGCCACACAAATGTTGCGAATTCCAGATGATTTTTGAGGAAAAAATTAAAAAAACCAAGATAATTTTTTAGGGGAAAATTGTGAAAAACCACAAACAATATTTGAGAAAAAAATCGTGAAAACCCACAAACAATTTTTGACGAAAAAATGTGAAAACCTAGCCAATGGAAAAAGTTACTTATGAAAGCATAGAAGGCTGACTCCTCTTCAAAATGCTCTACAACTTGAGTCTTCTCTTGCTCTTGAGACCCTACCTGGTTAGATTGTATGGATGCCAACAATTTACTGCAATCTTTCTTCAGATAGCCAAACTTGTGATAGTAGTTACATTGAACCCTTTTCTTTTTCCAAGACAGTTGAGATTAACCTTGGCCCTTCTGTTGAAAGGACTTAGGTTTACCCTTATTCTTATTCAAGTCTTGGACTGTGAAGGATTTTTCAGTGGAGGACGAACTAGCATTAAGTGAGAAAGAGTAGGGTAGGGACATTTGTAACATGATGACAAATTTATATCTTGATCCATGTAGATGGATTCAAGGGCTAGGATTAAGTGGGAAAGGATTGAGGGAGATGAGGAATTAAATATTAGGGAAATGGTAATGAGGGTTTATTTAACTTAAATCAATTAATTAAATTTTTTATTGATTGGAAGAAGATTTGTAGGATAAGGTTTTTTTTTTTATAAAAGTGACCAAGGTCACTAAAATTTTATTAAATAAAATAATAAAAAAATTTACAAATCAAGTGCATCTCAAAGGCACCATAGAGAGAAAGTATAAGCCTACCAACTAGAGTCCCAACCAAAAATAAGATCCCATAGACCAAACATGAACCACCCACCAGCTCCATGTTGGAGAAAAACAATAATGAGAAACTTTTGATAGGACAAACTTACATATTTGAATCATGTCAAAAATTAGATGAAGTTCCAAAAGTATCAGAGTGAGAAGAAGGCTTTGTCACCAAATCCTCAAGAAATGAGGCATCCTCCAAAAGAGAAACAGTCTGAGAAGAACTATTCATAATGATGAAATGATTTTGCAACTTAGGGGTAAGAGAATTAGCCACTTGAAGTGGAGGGACATCCAAAGGAAGTCATTCATCGCAAGACAAAGGGTGTCCCAGTAGAGTAAACAATCCCACAAACCAGTACAAAGAAACATATACCAAATTAGGAGCAATGAAAGCCAACAAACACCCAAATTCCTTGGTGGCATCCCAAAATTCACCACCTTGTACACCGGACCTAACTAGAAAGAACTCATAAAGATGAGTGTTAGCCATGAAATTAGAAAAAACTGATAAATCCACCAATGGGAAGGGATCCCAATTCCAGTCTATGGTTAGATAAAATAAATTCTACTAAGTCATCATAGAGTGAGGGAGAAACATATTTTTCAAATAGCAATCGAACTAAATCAACATCCAATAATAAATCCATGGCAATAGTAGCAAACTGAGAAATAACTTTTGAGACTAAAGCAAGAGAAATACTTTGCAACCAGTCATTACCAATGATAGATCTTATAGCATTTTCAATATGTGAGCGGCTGAGAGAGAAGACCAAAGACAATCTCTCAGAATTATACCGACCTTCCAACCTTACCTCCCAAGACTGTTGTGGAAGAGAAACCCAATATTTTGTACTGAAACATAAACTTAATAAGCAAGAAATGTAGAGATCATATAAAGATAATGCTCGATAAAGACCATCAATAGCTCATAAATAAGCATTGAACTCATAATGAAAAAGAATGCAAAGCATCGGTCTATGTGAGAGGTGATTTCCCACAAGAGATAGTACATGTTCATAATAAATGAGCAATAAAAGAACTTAAAAAGTGGATGCAAATTATAACAAATGCCAAGTGTCACAATATAGAAAATATATAGCCGCCAACCCAAGGTAAAAAATTTAAATAATGTAATAACATTCAAACATAAGTTGAATGTCCTCACAAAATTTAAATGAACATTCATGTGGCACAAGAATCCAATCTTTCCAAAGCAAAATTACATCATAAAATAGTGAAGATGCCAACCAAAGAAGGTACAAAAAGACCACCTCCACAACTGTCAAGTGATGCAAGCCAAGTGCCATATACCTCAAATGATAGATAAAAAGGAAGTGAAGTACAGAGCCACAAATTATCCTACCAAGTAATCATAATATCTATTACCAGAATAGGTATATATCAAATAATCACTACAACTACCAAAGGACAAACGATGATGCCATCCTCATCACCTAAAGAAAAACTAGTCTTATAACTAGCTTCCTTAATATGATGGAAGATGACAACACATTTGCAATTTACCTTAAAAGTGGTGGGAGGTCAACTACAAAGACCTCCAAAATACAACTATTTTCATCTATATCCTTATTAGCTAGAAAATCTACAATGTAGTTAATATCACGAAAACAATGAGAAACTTAATAAGAGCTACAACATTGGACTTTAATTAAAACCTTACCCAATAGGTATTGGTATTCCAATTTGTCACCTTTTAATTAGTGAGAGCATAAAAAATAAAAATAGAATCTCCCTCAATCAAGATATCTCTAATCCCAAGGGAAATAGCAATATCTAATCCAAAATAAAGAGCCTCAAATTTTGCCATGTTATTTGTACCATCATCTTGTAGGGGAGGAGATTCGCCCCCTCCACGATGATGAATCTTAGTAGACAAATCAGTCTATTGCTACCTCTTTGAACTGGCGCTAAGATGACCCAAGGGATAACAAATAACTAGAGTAAATATGCTATAGAAATATATAATAGAATTACAGCACGAACATGATAAAACACAAAAACTGAATTTATGGAATGATAAATCATCAAAAGTAGATTATACCTACCAACCAAGAAGCTCTCGAACACTAGAGCAGGGCACGAACATCAACGTGCTATGTTGTCATCTGTACGGCCCATGGACAGAGAATTTCCAAAATCCAATTATGTGCAGAGCATCCTACATGCAGAATCAGTTCGTATATGCACACACTAGAATGGGGAAAATTGTTGGGGCTGTATAGGGACCTACCTTAGTTAGACCCCCACTTAGGTGTTTCCACCGCCACGTACAACCAGATAGATAAATTGGAAAGAGATAAAGAAACTTGGGAAATTGATAAATTAGAAATAAATGCTAATAGAAAATATGCTTTGCTTAATGAAAGCAAACTCCTATTGCATGCATTAAATATTGGAAATATTGGAAATATTAGAAGTAACGAATGCACCTAGATAATAGATACAATCAATAATGCAAAGGACTCATTGAATGTAGATAAAAGAGAGAACACAAGGCCTAAAGCCAAACCCCTCTTGTTGGAATTGCGAGCATGATGAAGCCCATGTCATCCCTATTGGTAAGAGACACCAAGTATAATGTAGCTTGATGTTGGTAGAGTGCATCCAAGAGCATAGAGAGAAAGAGAGCAATGAGAGTGTGAGAGTGCAACCAAAGTCCAAGAGTCAAGAACCCAAGTGGGAACCATTCAAAATGAGCTAGGAAGGGTTCTTAAACTTGGAATAGGTGCGGAGAGCCATTACAATGAAATGCAAGCCAAAGGACACACTTTGGCTAGTGTCCAACTCTGTCATATTCAAGATTTTGCCAATTTTTTAGGACGTTAGCATGGCGCGTGGACATCCCTGCATCGCATTTTCATCTACAGAAAAATGGGCCCAAAGGGACTTTCAAGGCATTTTGAGGCACTTTGTCTTTCAAGCCTATGATGCCAAAATGATGCAATTTTGATCATAGGTTCACCATTAATGCACTAGGTGTCATGCATAAGTGTCATAAATACACTAGGTGCAATTTAGGACACTACACATCTATCACTTTACCTGCAACCCTAATAACATTTTGCTTACAATCAGAAATAAGAATTCCAATCTTGAACTTTTTAGGATTACCTCTAGAGGCACCATCATAATTTAATTTGAACATTTGAGGGGTAGGAGGGAACCACTTAGCATTCTTTCTAAGAGACACCTTATCAAATAAACTAGCAATAGATCCGTGGAAAGAAAGGACTTTCAAGGAAGGCCAAGAACTAATAATATTATTACCCCATACAGAAAAGGTTTTTAGATTATTCAAATTGTTATAAATGAAGGATAATGTTACTTCTAGAATAGATCTTTCAATAGATGAAAGGACATCCTACAAAGAAGTAGCTTTCTTTCTAAAGATTCTATTATTCCTCTATACCTAGATATTCTAGATAATCAACAAGGAACTAACATCCCAAATGCAAACAAAAAAAGAAGAGGAATGCAACTTGGGCCAATTTTTGATATGAGACTTCAGTGAGTCACACAGGGTAGAATACCAACCCATCTTAAAATAAATCCAATACCAACAAGCTTGATCAAAAGGACAATTAAGAAAAAGGTGATATGAAGACTCAATAAAATACCCACAAAGCACACAAGGAAAAACCGTAGTAATACCTAGCTTGTCTAATCTCAAACTAGTAATAACTCTATCTTGAATCACTAACCAAGAAAAATCTCTAGCTTTAGGAAGACAAGAAGGGCCCCAAAAAATATTAGTTGGAAGATCAGACAAAAATGGATGCATTAATAAGAGAATTATAATCTTCCTTCACAAAATATTTCCTAGATTTAGACTTCGTCAAAATCAGCTCATCCTCATTATTACTCAATATAATAGTCCTATGGGACACTTCTTCATTATAAGCTAGGATCAATTCTTGATAGACCAGAAAAGAATCAATAGACTTTCAATAGGCCACTAACAAAACCCCAAAATAATCAACAAAGAAATAATCAGAGACAAAAAAATCCCCAATGAGACTTCAAAAGTAGTATTAAATGAGACCAGCCTCTGGATTTTTTTAAAGGGGGTGCCCGTTCCAAGCATCATCCCAAAACCTAGCCTTTTGACCATCATGAATAAGCCATGATAGGTGAGGTAAAATGACCGACCGACATACAAAGAGAAAAATCTAAATAGAAGATTAATTAAATAAATAATAAATATTTATTTAATTGGATATGATTGGACAAGGTCATGTGTGGTTGGTTATGGACAAATTTAGGTGTCTACACTATGATTTGAAGAAAAACCCCTATCATGAATGTTGTTGAATGTTTTGTTTCTCTCTTGATCCTCCCAAGCCTGTTTCAGTGGCTTCCATGGTGCAACGTTCCTCTCAAATTGATTCGCCTAAGATTGTTGTCAATCTTGATCACCCTGTCTCCTTGGACATAGCCCTAATTTTTCTCTCGATGCCATTCATTTATTATATTATATTTATATTCCCCCTCTAATTAGTCACATGCAAATAAGATAATTAATTTCTAGGAGAGTAGAAAAGATATGCCAAAATGATGTAAACATTGAAAATCCCAATAATAGTAATATATGTTTATTAAAGGACTATAGCATCGTAAATTGTACACCCTTTATTAGTGTGTCCAATTTCACACTCTCCTAGCACCTATTTTAATATTTCTCTTTCATCTATTCATTATATTATCTTGATTGTAATTAATATTTAATTCTATATGTAGTCACATAAATCTATCCATTTAATTAAAATGAATATTTACTATTTATTTGATTAATAAATCCACTAGCCAACAGTTAATTAAATTAACATTTAATTAATTCACCCCCAACCATTCTCCTATTAATTAAATAAATTATTCAATTTATTTTAATTAATTCGTCAAACCAAATTCACAATCAATTAAATGAATAAATCATATTTAGTTAATTTAATCCCCTTTCCTCTTTTAAATAAATAGTTAAAATATTTATTTAAATCATTTAATCCCCCCCCACTTGCATTCTCCTACAAATGCAAGTTGCAACCACAATTGAAACAAATTAATTTTATTTTAATTTAAATCCTATTTTCCCTCACCCACCAACCCCACTTGCAATCCTAAATCCCCTTCTAGACCCTTGTAACCACTTTCTAATCATTTCTAATTAGCCTAATCCATCCCCTAATTATTGTCACATTCCTAAGCAACTTGAAGTCACTTCTCAAAGCCCTCAAAGTCTTTGAAAAGCATTTAATGCTTTATGTGTTCAACAAGATAACCCCTAAAGTATTCCAAACAACTAATGTCTCTTACATGACCATTAATGGCTCTTGCATAACCCTTTATGGTTAAATCCACTTGCCCCCATGGTTAGAGACTTTACCTCTAACTCAACCCTCATTTGACCCATGGGTCTCTTCAAAAATTTATGATTTTGACCATGGTTATCCTCACTAACTATTGCACAAGAGTTTATCCATTGGATAAAGACATTATTTATTGAATAATGTCTTTATTCTTTCAACTCAACATTAACCTTACCTCCCAAGTTAACCCTCAAGTCATGTCAAGCATTTAATTTCTTATTCCCTCTCCTCTCAACCCATCTCTTGTTGACATTTGTCATCCTGGGATTGGATTGAATGCCCTCACATAGATCATAAACTCCTCAATCCCGACCCTTGTTGAGATTACTCAATCTCAACCATCCATTGCTCCATTTTACCTATAAATAAAGTTCATTTCTTCATAATCTAGATCCTGAAATCTTGTATGCATCTAACTTATAGTGAATTTTAGAGAGCATTCTAGCATAACTCACATTGTCATTTTGGGCTAAAATTAATCTTAGTTAATTACATAATATCTCATATTTAGTTTGTTTTACACTCGCATTGCATAGTTTAAAGCATTTTCAATCTTGAATCTCCATAAGACATCCAGAATAGTGCAAAAAGCTACTGAGAGCTACACTCATTTGGGAACTTGGAGAGGAGAGAAACAAGGGAGGAGAAGCTACAAGCATGGTGGAGGGAATTAGGAGATGTCTTGTTGCATTTCTTAGTTTCATTAAGCTTTCTATTTTGTGTTTAGTGTCTCTCTTGATATGCTTTCTTAGGATAGTGTTTGATTTGTGATTTCTAACACTAACACTTGTTTGTTGCTTGTTTGTTTGTGTTGTCTTGACAATATCCTAACCATCCCTTTTTGCATAGCATCACTATATTATGGGATTATTCCAATTTATTACATCATCACACTCTTATTTGGGTCCTTAATTCTAGGTGCTTTATCATTTTATCCTAATTTATCCTTAATCCTAGCCTAATTTCAACTCTTAAAGCATATTTTGAATATTTACACATTTTGGTTTGAGCCACCAAGCTTGATTTAACATTAGAATCATGATACCTTGCATCCTTATAAATTCAAAAAAAGTGGTTGGCACCAGAGCGCCAGACATTGGGGTCCCGCACTCTTTTCCCTGAATTTTGGGAGGATGATTGGGCGGTCTTATCCTATTCAAATTTAGCTCCGTGCGAAATATATTAATTCTAAGTCAGCCTAAAGGTTATTTCAATTATGAACTCCCTATATAAGG
Organism: Cryptomeria japonica; assembly: GCF_030272615.1. Taxonomy (NCBI): domain Eukaryota; kingdom Viridiplantae; phylum Streptophyta; class Pinopsida; order Cupressales; family Cupressaceae; genus Cryptomeria; species Cryptomeria japonica. Next base: position 390,847,082 of record NC_081406.1, on the reverse strand, counting down.
CATCCTTCTCAACTCATTTTGAATCTAAGACTCCAAGCATCATAAGTATTTGACCTAAAGCATTCAAGCATTCATTATCAATCATTTTTCAGAGATCTTCAAGACTACACAATCATCCTTCAATCATTGTGGAGAAAAAATGCATCATTAATATGCAAGCATGCATATGTGATTAGGGTTTTATCATGTTCATGCCATTTCATAAAACATATGTGATTACATTCAAGAAGAAAAGCATCATCATCAACAATTGCATATTTGAGGTATATTTTCCAATTTTTTATTTCAATATTTGCATTATTCATTCAAGGTTAATTCCTAAACTAGGGTTTGACTTAGGAAAATCCCTATTCCCAACCCTTTCCCCCTTCTTTCTATGTGTAGGAAACAAGTGTGAAGCTGCAATTCTCAGGATTGGATTTATTCACAAAGATGAATAGGTTCCCCTTTGGACGATGAAAAGTGCAGAGGACCAAAGCGATGAGCATTCCGGTCTCAATAAAGTAGGATCTCCTTCTAGGAATAGGTCCAAACACTCTTATATTAGTTAGATCTAGGTTTGTGGCTTGATCCGACGACTATATCTCACTATTCATGCATATTCATTTCAATTTCAACACATTTACCCTAATTTCAATATCTTTACAATTCAACTTAAAAAGAGGGAATCAAATCTTAACTAGTGAATCTAATAAGAATTATTTTCCCTTTCGTTGCTAATTTGAGGCTAGATCTATTAGGTTCACCATTCTTTAATGTAGTGGTCCCTAAGCAAAAATTAAGGGTTTTACACCATCATTGGGTGTAAACCTAATTTTTCACCATTACATTTTGGTGAACTTGACTCCTTACACCCCTATTTCTGATTTATATTCACAAATTTGAGTGTTTGTGCAATTTAACATATAAAATTACATTAACAAATTAAATTTCCAATTTAATTTCATAAATTTAGAGGTTAAATTCATAGAAACCCTAATCTATAATTTTAAAATGGAACTTGTGAGTTGTCTAATTTGGGTTAATTATTTCAGATCTAATTTGTGAACATTATAATTTTCAATTTTGCAAGTAAGTTTCCTTTTTCTTAAATTAGAAAAATGTCAAATTTCTTTTTACAAGAGGATGTTCTTTAGTTGAAAGGATTTAAGATATATGAAAATCCCCTTTATGAGCCTTTCAATGATTCCTCTCCCAAAGTTTCTCTCCCTAAAGAGGACATATGATGCAAGAAAATACTTTTAACACTTATCTCAATGATCTCCCTATTTGGGATGAACCATTGGAGGGTGATGTGGATTATTCTCTTAATATGTTCCTCCTCCATGAGGGTTCCTTGGTGAAAGAGGATGATAATATGAGAGAATTCCTTTAATAATACTTCACCTTTTATTTAGTTCAATAACCTTCCCCCTAGAGATGAAGCATCAATTAGACATGATTGTCCCTTTCCTAGGGTTTGTCATGAAGATAATTTAGAACAATAGGATAATACCATTTCCTATCATGTCTTAAATTCTCTCTCATAAAGATGAAGAACCTAACCAAGATCCAATCTATGTTATTCATGTTGTTGAGGAAACTAAAATTATTGTTAAGGATGGGATGACTTGTCAACCTGATTATCATGCATTTCCTTACATATATAATAAGGAAATGTTTTCTTTGGAATTTGACAAGAATATAAAAATTGAAGAACAATATAATTTGTTATTTCCAACTATCCTCTCTCCAATTTGGACAAATAAATCATCTCCTACTAAATAATTTCTTAGAGAAGAACTCTTGGAGGATGATTGGAGGTCCTTAGATTCCACACCTTCTTTTTGTAGAAAATCTAAGATGATTGAATTTGATAATAAATTTTTTTATCCTAACACATGTCTAGATATTGATTGGGCCTATTTAAACTTAAATCCAATTCCACCTCAGAGTGAACCCTCTCCTAATCCTACACATGAATACAATGGACAAGTTTTAGGATGTGTGCAACAAAGTCATGATAAATATGACTTTTCTAATAAAAATATAGGTTTCCAACCTCTTCCTTTGTCAACATCCTCTCCTCCATTGTCTACTAAATTTGCATCTTCTCATTCCCATATGACATTCCAACAAGATAGTGTTTCCTCCAATCCTCTTCTCTGCTATAAACTTTAGCTTGGTTCCAAGGGACCAAGGTGCACACACTAGTACATTCGAAGCTAATTGCGACTAATTTTCATCGGAGTACCGACAAAAGTAGCTGTTGAAAACTCATCATCGGATTTGTCGATGATGCCCTGAGCGTTGGAAATATGAAAATCGCATGGACTCTTCCGCTGGTGGGCATGATTGCTCTTTTGGTCAAAAAAGTCATCGGATATGCAACATCCCCGTCAGATGCTTCAGTAAATTTCATCGCAAAGATGATGGCAATTTGTAATTCGCACCGATGGTGATGTTGTTTGTCTAACACTTTTGTCGTTGGTCCATTTGGAGGCATGGACGACCATCTGACTATGAAGTGTCATCACACGTACAACATCCTCATTAGATGTTTGTGTAGTTTGAGTCGGAAGTGCGACGACTCCAGAACATTTCACTGACGAGAATGTTGTATGTCCGTCGATTTCATCGTCGATGGAAAGCTTGTTATTCATCGTAATTCCGACAATGATAATATTTTTATCAAATTTTTTTTATTATTATCCAGTCATTGATATGTGCAGTGAATGATATTCTATCCCCACCACCTACCAGTAGGGGGCATAGGTTTGAGTCTAATATGAGGCGCATGGTTTCAAGCTAATATGATCAGGCGCACCATGGTTGAGATGGTCCAACTTCCTAGTCTCACTCTAGGACTAAGCTCATGCCATATCTAAATGAAAGACATCTCAAATACATCATCAGTGGAAAGCTGCAAAATGCCATTTTCATACATAAGCAAAACATACACAATTGGGCACAATCACCAAGAGAATGGTAAAAAGTGTGTTTGAGATCATTGTCCTAATTGTGGTGTGGTCAAGAAGAGATCACCGTAAATTTGTCAACCTTTCCCTCATTTGAACCAAGTAAACCTTTATGTATATGCATATGCATATGCATATGTATACTTGGTTTAAATGAAGGAAAGGTTGACAAATTTATGGTGATCTCTTTGTGACCACACCACAATTAGGAAAATGATCTCAAACACACTTTTTACCGTTCTCTTGGTGATTGTGCCCAATTGTGTATGTCTTGCTTATGTATAAAAATGGCATTTTGCAGCTTTCCACCGATGATGTATTTGAGATGTCTTTCATTTAGATATGGCATGAGCTTAGTCCTAGAGAGAGACTAGGGAGTTGGACCATCTCAACCATGGTGTGCCTGCATATGTATATAGTTTTGTATATTCATTAAAGATTTTTTAATTTAATTTTGAGCATTTTGTGGATGGTATAATCAAGAAACATATCATCACCCTCACCAGTTATGCTCAACTGATTTAAGTACAACCATTTGATTGTTAATAATTTTTAAATTAAGGGAGTACTTTTCAAAATACATATCCATATGCATATGCATATACATATACATAAAGGTTTACTGCTTGGTTTAAATGAAGGAAAGGTTGACAAATTTCTCCATGTAGTTTTACCTGACTCTAGAATTAGTTAGTTGTTTAAAACAACTCATAACTATTGTAACAAAATTCACACTAATAATATATTTCCTAACAGTTTTTATCCATGAATGATATTTGGGTTTACAATCTCGAATTTAGTACATGCAATATCATTAGAACTCAAACATCAATAAACTTGTTTCAAATTAGAAACACTGTGATCTGAACTGCAAGCAAACTATTTAATGTAATGCCTATTGTTTGTATTTTGGAAAAACGGGTTGGCTATAGAATTTTGCAAAGCATACTATTTGAGTAATTTACATGTCAAGTGTTTGTTATAATGTCTGAAAACTAAATCATGAAAAAGTGAAAAAAAATTTGGTTAGCAAATCAGGGGTGCACTTTACATTCTTGTTGTTATCCATTTCACTTACTTTAGCTTTGTTTCTTTCTTCATATTTGGGGTCTAGAGCTCCTCCCTAAGAAGAGATTGTTGGTTTTGTCTCCCCTTCTTTGGCTAGAGAGTTTCTTGCTATCTTTGGTAGTTTGCCCTCAGAGTTCAACTTCCTTATTGGTTAGACTACTATTTCCCTACCTTCTTCTCCAAGTGCTCCTCCTCTTGTTTCCAATATTTTTCCTTTGCCTTCTACTCAATGGCCCTTGGTTGTGCCTTCATGCCCTCTTAATGTCTTCATTAGGTTCCCGTTTCCCTCAAATGATGGCTTCTCTATGTTTTGCAATATCCATCTTGGATCTTACAACATCAAATTATGGCATGGTTGATGTTGATGCGAGTGATTGGACAATTGTTTTTTATCACATTTTTTTTTTGAGTAAGAAGATCCCTCTCAAGTAGTTTGGTGCTGTCAAAAGACAAATAAGTTGTCAAGAAAGGTGAGGGCTAAAAAGAATCTTTAGATTAATGTTTCTGACTGTGTTGGTTATTGTTGATGTGGTTTTTCATTGATTTTCTTCAGTTATTCTTCACCAATAGCCTATTTATAACAACTTTATCTATTTGGAAGTGGGTCCTCTCTAGAACCTACAACCAATCTATCAAAAGAAAATACATATTGGAACATGCCATCACAAAAATATGTCATTTTTATATGTAAAACTAGAATGTTCAGGTTTTCTTGAAAACAATCAAATTGAAATTCTCATCTTGGTCTTACAAGTATTAGGGTTCTTACCTAGTCGGGTGCTCCTCACAAGGACGATTGTATGTTGTCCAAACTGGCTTGCCTGGGAAAAGCCTCAGGATCTGCGATAAAAGTCAAAGAAACAATAATAATATCCTCTAGTTCATATAAGAAATGATTTATAGTGAGTGTCCTTGAGATAAAAGAGCATTTACATTAATGTATTTGTTTGTGTCAAGGGTAAATCGATGATAGATTCCTCCTAGGAGGATAATCATATCCCCCTTCTTAACCCATCTTCGTATCCATCGATCCTCTTTATCCCTTACATCAAAGGAGCCTATAACAAAAGAAACATAAAACTCAAGCATTAGTATATGTCATTGACAACTCCTGTTTTATGAATTCTTTCAAATTTGTCTTCGCTAGAGTGAGCTTGCTAATAGGCTATTGCTATATACTAAGAATTAAATTGCTGAAATTCCATGACTTCGACCATAAAGACACATAGACTGGGTTCAAGTAATGTATATGAGAATTAAAGGACAATGGAAACTTTTCCATTATCTGTAATAGATAGCAAGAAGGAAAGACTGTTATCTATGTAACATCTATTTAACAATTTTGGATTCATAACTTTACGTATAAACATATACAACCATGGTATATTGCAAAATGACATAAAAAATCCATTTCATGTAATCAATAATTTTGTACAAAGGGGAGGATGCTAATCATGTCACCCTAAATATTCACAAACAGGTATTGAAGGAATGCTGACAATAAATATGATAAAATAATGCTTGGTTTAGAGGATATAGCTAATTCAACCCTCAATTTAAAAGAAATATCAGGTAAAATTTAGTACTTCTTTTAAGTTGATCACATTATGATGTAGCACATTAATCAATACTACAACACTGCCACTAGAAAAAGGCAGCAATCTATCAAAAAGAAATAGTGATAAATGATAGGGATATAAACTATGCTGAAATGGTTTTGTAATATTTAGCTCTTTTAATATAAATCCAACTTTTATTTAGTAAAAAAATATATCGATGAGTAAAATGGTTATAAAAATAGAGTTTTTTCTGTATATTGAACATGGAAGTTTCAATGATGGTGTTTTGAGGTGGATAATTGGAATCCCATTATTTTCCCTAGGTTGTTTTAACCAAAATTTTGGACATGATTCCATTTAGTTTGCACTCCATGCTTCATAGGTTATTAGGATTAATGGTTATGTTTCCATGGTGTTTGGATCCAAGCAAAACAAGTTCAATGAATAAATAAATGTAGTTTACTCGATACAAAATGTTTGTATATAGATATCGTATATGACATACATGGTGCATAGCAGATCACAAGTTCTTTGATGATTGATTGATAAGAAATGGCAGATCTACTAACAAGTTTCTTCTTGTTCTTAATGGTCCACAAGTTTACTATTTGCAGATTACGCTTCATAGTCACAGGTTGATGGATCACATAGATCATTAATTATAGATTATTTCAAGTTGTTCATGGTTTATTGTCACCTAGTTTCTTACCTAATTTTGCATTATTTTCTACTTTATTTCCTAGCATTCATCTACACTTGAGTCATTCCTATGTTGCTTCAAATATGTTGTTCATGATTTATCCTTAGCTTCCATGGTTAGTACCGATTTTGCATTTGACTCAACATAATTCCTAGTTGTGTATTGTACTTCACAAATCACACAAAAAGGGTTATTTTAGGAATTAGGATACGATATGGTATTTTACAGTCCTAATATCTAGGTCATTAAACTTTCACATATTGATGTATCACAGTTAGTTATTTTATAATTCAATGTGTGCTTAATGTACCTAGTTTATGGAGTGATTACATGTTTGTTTGATTGGAGAAAATTAACCAGTCCAATTTGTAGGCTAGGGCTATTATATTGTTGGTAATAGGGTTTGGTACATACATTGAATTAGAAACATCTTTTATTGATTAATATAGATTCTAAAGATATTCTTTTATGAATTCTAGTGTCTTATTTAAAAAATCATACCAAGACGTATGTATTGGAGCCAGTGTTCCACAAGGACATTTCCTCCCCCAAAACTGTTTATTTTTGAAATGGGGACACCTTCAGAATATAGGGACTTGGATGGGACGTCCCCCTTCCGCCCCAGTGCAATCCAATGCCATCATCTTTGATACATCTCTAGGACATCCTTGAGACATTTGAGGGACTCCCAAGAGCCTCCTGACCATCTCAGGGACATCCAAGCATCTCCCATGGCCAAATAGCCCATAAGTGATTTAAAAAAAATCAAAAAAATTTTTCAAACTCCATGGCCAAGGTCAAACCCTCACAGCCTATGGGTCCCACCCAAACCCCGCCAACTTTATAAAACTACCTCCTATTTTTGTTTCAACTCACAAAAACAAAGAGCAAGAAGCTGACAACTGTGAATGTGAGAGTGAGAGTTGCAGGTGCCAAGTGAAAAAGTGAGAGTGCAGAGAAAGAGGGTTGAGGAGAAGTAAGAAGAGAAGTGATGCTAAGTTGCCAATTTATAATGGTCTACCCCTATTTTGAAACCAATTTCTTTTGCACCTTTTCAACTATGCTTCTTGACAAACAGTTTACTTGAATGCTCTACTACTAATTTTTAGTTTGTCTTTCTTGATTTTGTGAATGCCAATGTTTGTTTGCTGATACTTTTGAGATGGTATTTTGGCAAACAACATGCATGCACTGAAAGGGTTTCAATTTGGAATTGATATTGATAGTGCAGATATCACTTTATAATAATCAAGATTTGCATTCACTGAAATGATTTTAATCAACTAAAGAGAAATATTCATGACTTAAAAGTAATAAAAAAACTTACAAGGATGAGGCATATTCATGACTTACAAGTAATAAAAAAACTTACAAGGATGAGGCATATTCATGACTTACAAGTAATAAAAAAACTTACAAGGATGAGGCATATTCATAACTTTTGTAGTCCTGCCTTGGATATCAACACTAGAAGCAACTCATATTATCCATGTACAGACAAGACAATATGGGTGTTCATTATACCTAGCAACTTGTGGTGTTGTTGTTCGTGTTGTCTCTATTGGACCCTACAATTAAGATTCAATATACATTATTCAATAAGATTAACTGTGCAACATAATGAAATATTGAAAAGTGTGTTATCTTGTTGAGCTTTGCTTGGTTTGGAGAATAGTTTAATATTCTCTACTTAACAGGGCCAACCACATGAAGGTGGAAGCTCATTTGGCCCCTCCCCCCCTAACATCACTCTAAATTCTTTGTTAACATCTTATAACATTCATTTATTCATTTTTTCTAACATTAATAAAATATAGCATTCATACATTAATATCACATAACATTCATTAACACATAACATTGATTAACATTAATTAACATGCAACCTTCATCAATATTAATAAACACATATCATCCATAACCATTAATTATCACATAATTACATTCACTAACACATAAAAATCAGTCATTATCAAATAAGCTAGATTACAATCATTTGTTTTTATTTTTTTTCTTTGAAGCTATGAAAAGACTAAGTGGAACATCGGTTTCTTCATCATTTCCCCCCTCTGTAGATGTTCTGCCAACTGCTCATGATCTTGATGTATGCCTAGTCCTATACTTAGGATGAGGACACTGAAGCGAAGGGGGGTGCTCTGCAATAACAAAGAAATGGGTTAAATTCAAAAAAAAATTTATTATTGTTACAAGTATTTAATTAATTTGGAGAATATAATTGTTGGGCTCTTTACCTGATGGGGCCACATCATTTTGTGTAGCCTCAACCTCAACATGTTGAACACCCTCTAGATCATATGTAGTTGAAACACTAAAGGTTACATTAATGCTGAACACAAATTGCAATTATATTTGTTTAAAGGAATAACAATGTTCCTCTTTACCCGAGTGGAGAGCATCACGTTCCTGATGTTGTGTACCCAGATCATGCTCCACTTGGTCACCACCGACTACATGCTCTAAAATATTAACAAAAAAGGTTACATTAATTACTACTCTAATTACAAATTAAGATGTTTAATTGTATTAATAGCTAAATAAATAAATAAATTTGAATAGCAAATGAATACCTCCACTATTGGGATGCACATTCAGACCTTCATGTGCAGGTGGTGTTTCACGATTATCAGGCTGCATTCCAATGTCATGCACATTGTTATCATTGCTTGCTTATTTAAAACAAATATAGTCACTTTATGTTGGAACTCAACATCAATTAGATTATTGGTAAAGTATTCAATTTGAAATAATTTCCATTTAGCATATTTACCCGTGTGACAGATGCACTTGAATGTTGTGTATGCCCACTCAATGATCGTAGCCGATCAGCCATGGCTGAATAGCCTTGCTAGTAAGCAATTCTCTTATCATCTTCTATGGGCGCTCTATTGAATTCAAAGCCTTGCATTTTTGCTTGGTACCGTGAATTTTGCTTGCATTGTTTGATAAAAAAAAAACGTTTGCAATTTATTAATATTTTGATGCAATATTTTGTTTACATGAGATACTTACAATTCGTGCAACAAGTTTAATGTAACCACTAGAGCCGAGTTTGTGTTGCCCGTGCTTTTCTTGTCATTAATTCTATTATATTCCAACTTCCACAGGTGAGGTGTCATTCTTCATGGCTTTGATGTATTCTCTTCTTTCCCATTGAAAAGATGTTTTTCAGTATTTTGATACTTATGATTTTTGTGGAGAAAGTGCCTATACTCATCAAACACCTACTTTCCTAAACTTTTTGAATGATGAGATTTCATCTTTGGACCACAAAAAGTACATGCAAATTTTCCCTTTGTTTGAAGACCTACAAGATAATGTATAATTGGATTAAATATGATAATTTTTTAAATTATAATGTTCATGCACAACTTAAACACTATAACATACCACAAAAATGTGTTAGCCCTGGGGCATCGTGTATTGTCTATAGAAGCATCACATGGAATTGAAATTGTCTTTGTCCTATTGGTCTAGAGATGTCATACATAGTGACACCATTCCATAACTCCAACAACTCGTTGATAAGAGGCTCGATATATACATTCATATCTTTAACTTCGTACTTACCTAATCGAATGAACAAAAACATTACATAATTATTATGACCATTTTACTACAATATTTATAATTAAGTTTAGACGACTATATTTAAATGATAAAATACACGGAACAATCATTGCCAACATTATGTGCTCCCTCTTTATTGACATCCATGGAGGAATGTTATTGTTGATAACAAAAATAGGTCACACTAAGTAAACAGATCTCATCTCTCCAAATGGATTCACACCATCCGCTGCCAATGAAAGCTTGAGATTATGAGGTTCTTCTTTAAAGTGTGGCCACTTTTCCTCTATGTCCATAAATTTTGAACCATCCACAGACATTCGAATAATGTCATCTTGAATTCTATTACATGCATGGTAATCCATAAATTGTGCCAAGCTAGTGCACTTGAATAATCATTGCATACATGGAATAATGGGAATATAGTGAAGAACCTTGCGAGGAACCCTTTTTTTTATTTGGTTTGTTCGATATCTATTGATATGATATTCAGGGCATTCAGTTCAAAATTCATGTTGTTTGTGATATATAATATGATCATTGGGACAAGCATCTATTGCTTGATACTCCATTCCAATCTCTTTCATAACGACAAATAATTCTCGGTTTGAGCGAGGTAGAATATTTGATGGTGGTAACAAAAACTCACCTATCAATCTACAGAAAAAAAATATAATTTGTTAATATAAAGAATATTAATGGTACAACATGATTCACAGTTTATTATGACATATATGACATACCTTAACATATGTGACATTGTTATGTTGGATAAACCATTCATAACCTTCAAGTTCACCAACAACAATACAACGGAGAGAAGAGTTGCCTGCAAGCCTTCGTAAAGGGCCTCAGATGCCTTCTAAAGTAGAGGGACATCATGAACAACATAAAGGTCATCTTCATCATCATGATCAGCTGTGCAAGTACTAAATGTGTCATGGATCAATGTATTTGTACCATCATCTTCAATTGTGTTTTCTAGCTCATGATCGTCATCTTCCATGGGATCATTATCTTCAGCTTCGACATTCACACCTCCATGTTTGTCCACTTTGAAAACCATATTCTCTGGGTTGTGTTGATCCATACCATGTGCTCCGGGGTGCTCAACCTATATAAAATTGATAAACATAAATAAATCATGATCTCATCATCATGTGATTTATTATGTATATAAATTGTTAAAATGATATAATGAAAAACTTACCAATGGATGATAATCATGTCCACCTTCAATGTGACCATGCATCCTACAATGTTTCTTCATTGTTTTGATTAGAAGTCTTCTAGTCTTTAACCCCTTACAAATTTTGCACGGACAATAACATTTTCCATCACCTTTTCTTTTCAAGTTAGACCACAATCTAGCAATTGTCTCCTTATTTTGTTGTTCGTTGATATTGTCTGACATGGTCTTTCTTCACAAGCAAGAAAATCGGGCTATATAACTAGTTATATAGAAGTTGAAATGTTAGTTATGAAATCACGTTTTAGTATAATATACCGAATTAAATTACTTGAAAATAGAAATTGTCATCATTGAACCAAAACCATTTAACTCTTCTTTTTCATCTCAAAACATATCTAATGGCTTTGTGGTATGCAATGCTTGTATAAGATATTAAGTTGACTAATCTCTAATTGGGGTAATCCATGAGTGTCTAATGTGAATTCAGTATCCTAAACATTGGAGAGACCTTATCTAACTTGCCTAATCAATGTGGTTGTTGTCCCAATATGAAATATTGAGTTCTACCCTTGCCTCTGCATCAAACTTCTCACTGTAATACCCTAAAAATGGTCATCTAAACCATGAGCCCCTAATCTCAACAACATCACCAAGGTCCTAACCAAAGGCAATTAAATCAATCTTGAGCACATTATTAATTCTTTAATCATCAAATATCATATGGCAAATCAATTACTCAATATTAATTAAAAATTCATTTAATTAATTGAATCATTTCCAAGAATATCATTTTTTGATCAATTATCCTATTTTAATTTATTAAATATCCTTGCATATTTAATTAATTAATAAAATTGTCATTTAATCATGCAAAAGGAATTAATTTATTACAAAAGAGTAATTAATTACAAAACAAGAGTTGAATTAAAATTAAAATAAAAGAATTGAATTGAAAGAGAAATCAAACTTGAGATATTATTTCTTTTTCTAAATTTAGAACTTGAAATCAAAAAATCAATTAAATTGAATTATTAATTATTTTCTAAAATTGGAACTCAAAGCTTTTCAGAAAAAGAAGTTCAGTTGCATTGAAAAGGATCTTTTCTTGAATAAATAAAAGAATTATCTATTTTTATCACAAATACATGGAATTAATTTATTATTATTTCCAATGCAACTTGGACTTTTAATTTGAATGCATTTCAATTAAACTATAATTGGAATCTATCTCAAGGTTAACTAAACCTGATTTCTCAATTATTTTCAATTAATTCTAAATTGAGCTTTTCTCTTGGTAATTCTCTATAAATTCAGTCTTCAGCTCTCATTCCAATTTACCCCAAAGATTTTTGAGAACACACTTGGAGATTATTATCACACTAATTTCGCTCTGGAGTCATTGAAGATCATTGTGCCTTTTTAGATTATTTGCATCCATTTTACATCCATTATTGCTTGAATTGATTATTTGCTTGAATTATTCATCCATCTTGCATCCATATAGTTAATATCATATAGATTAAATCCTTCGTATTGGTGTAGTCTATTCACTGGTATTGCTTATAAAAATCTGAGAGCAATCTTATACTCACATCTTTTAGAAGGCAATTAGTCACTTTGTTATGGTTTTTTACTTATTGATTATTGATTACTAACCATACATATAATGACTTAATTGAAATGTTGTGCTTGCAGCTTATAGACCACTTTTTCACACACACATCTCTGGCACCCACCGTGGGGCAGAAGACTACATTTTTTGGCCTCCAAGACTGACTGCTTGTTTTTTTTGTTATTTTCCAGATTTCAGATTTTTTGATTTTTCGTCCGTACATCTCGTACGACAATTTCCATAGGTTGAAATGACAAACTACAGGTGTCTTATGAACTGGAATCTAGTCTCGTACGAGTTGTGATCCTGTATCGTACGACTCCGTATTTTTCTGGTAAAAATTTTTTTAAAAAAGAAGAGGTAAATTTTCATGATTTTTTTTTATTATTCTGATGACTAACCCTGACTGTTTATTTGTCTATCTCAGAATTTTTCACAGCCTAATCAATTTTTGTAAAATGCTTGTCAAAGAATATGCTTGTCACACAAAGACAATTTGACTACTAATTCGTTGTCTTTGTAGGCTACCTAAGGAGAATCAACTAAACATTGTGTATTCTTTAAATTCATTTTTTAGGAACCTAACTTGCTATCTGGTTAAAGAACAAATTTGTCTTTTGTATTTTTAGAAGATTTTGAGAGGTAGGAGAGTATGCTCTTGTCTTTTTCTAGACAATCAGAAATCCAGACCCTTGAGGCTTTTTCTTTGTTTGAGATTTGTACATCTTTAGCAGGCCTGCCCTCCCGAGGGGTTGAAAAACTCTTAAAGTCATTACGACCGGTGTGAGGGGAATGACCTAAGTGGGAATGGCTAAACACCAATTACTCCAACCCACTATTAAATAAACGTGATTTGATGAAAATAAAGTCAATAGTAGTGCTTGGGAATAGCTCTCCTTCGTACCTTTGGGTATATTAAACCTTGGTTTTCAAGGCTGGGAGACCTCCTAATTGAGTTTATACCTTGACGCACTGAATGGATCCCTGACTAAATCCAATTCAAAATTAGAAGCTACCCGGTTCACCTCCGAAAGGGAGATAATCTTTGTGCAAGAGAGATAGTAACTCTCCCAAGATACTTGTAATTTCATGCCCCCATTAGCATTTGGAGTCGGATAATATGGCGTTGAGAATCCATTGCGTGAGACTCAGCAGCCGTATTCTAATTAGCTATTGGGTGTGTACCTGAGTCTACAAGAAAGGTTTTCTTTCCTCACCAAATTCCTTAGGGTTTGCATATTGTGATTGGAGTCACTATACATACTACTTGTTTTCTGTGATTTCATCCCTGAAACAAAAATTGAAATACCAAAATTGGAGAAGATAAGAAACAACTCAGTGATTTGAAACTTTGTTCGTGTCAGAAACTAGTCCATCCTAAGTCAAAACTCTGTCTGTGTCAGAAACTAGTCCATCTTAAGTTGAAACTTTGTCTATGTCAGAAACTAGTCCATCCTAAGTTGAAACTCTGTCTGTGTCAGAAACTAGTCCATCTTAAGTCAAAACTTTATCTATGTTAGAAGCTTGTTCATCTTAAGTTGAAACTCTGTCCATATCAGAAACTTGTCCATCTTAAGTCAAAATTCTGTATCCTGGTCCAAAATCAGTCCATCTCAGAATTGGTCATACTCAATTATCATACTTAGCAATCAAAAAAACTTAGAATTTCTAGGCTCTGTCCTATAAATAGTCATACAAGTCTGATAATTTATCGTGCTACACCTGATCTTGTCTCGTACGAGTCTTTAGATTTGTCATCCTAGACCTGATCCCGTGTCGTATGAGTCATTTTAATCTGTCATCTGGTTTTGTATCTTGTGTCGTACGAAATAGAACTTTTCTGAGTCTTTTGTCATCCTGCACATACCCATTTGTCTTACGGTATGTTGAGCATCAAATTTGAATTAAGTAAAATATCTTGATTTGTAATTGAATTACAAGAGCCCTCCATTTTTAGAAAAAAAACCATTATTTTTATTGATATCATAATATTCCATAAGTTGTCAAGCAAGTGTAATAGCATTCTATCGAAATATCCAAAATTCAAAAAGTATTGATGAGACCCAGCGATGTCTCATCGATATAAAAGGGATATCAAAGAAAAGGGAGTGTTGGTGAACTCTAGAAAAGACTCACTGAAAGCGATGATTTCACCGACAAAAAGTATCGAAGAAAGTAGAGGTGGTCCTCTGGTGTAGGAGCACCCTTTCAAGCTCTCCCTCCTTCTTGTTTTGTTGGTATTATGCTTCTTATGAAGCCATTGTATATAAAATAAGGAGCGAAGTGCTCATAGGTCCTAGGTAGAGTCCTAGAGGAGATCTTAGGGGTCATAAGTCAAAATTGTGATGGATTTAAAAATGGAGGTTGTGTCTGTCTTGGAGGTGTTTAGGGGTCCTCCATATCATGGTGGTGTCCTTAGGTTGGCCCATTGTGGGTCTAGGAGTCATGAAGAGCAACATTGGGAAAGTTGCTCAAAAGTTGCATGACAACTTTTAAAAGTTGTCAAGCAACTTTTCCACCATGTTGTCAAAATTGTTAGGTTGGCATGGAAAACCCTAAATGTGGCACACCGACCAAGGTATGGGTAGTATAAGATGTTTAAAACCCTAAGTTAAAGGGTTGGTTGTCAGAGATTATACAGCTCAAGCAAACTATACTAATTGTGAATGTTTTTGAGTTACCAATCTGTTTGAATGAAGTTACCGAGCAAACTAATGGATTGATTTGTGATCAAACCTATGTGGAATGTCTTCTTGGATGTATATATCTTCATTGTGAGTGATTAGATTATCTTTTTGTTTTGGACTGGTTTGAGTAAATGAAGTCTTGACTCCATTCCCCATTGTGGAACCACCATGAAACCATGGGGAATGGATGTGGAGACCTTGTACCATAGTCCCAAGCAAGAAGGGCCCTTGGAAATGCAAGGAGGCCAAGCAAATACCCATTCATACGCATGACTTGACAGTGCTCAATTAGGAATGGCTATTGGTGCAGAGGTCTTGGAGAGCAAGGTTGTATAGTGGGAAGTGCATCCTTTGGAGGAAGTGCAGAGGAGTGAGTGAAGCATAATTGGTGTGAAGGAGGAGCCTCCACCAATCCAAACAAGGTGGCTAGAATACAAAACCTTCACTGTGACCCTGACAGACCCCAAAACCCTCACAAAAACCCTCAAAAACCTTAAAATCCACCAAGGACAGAGTACGGACACTAGGGGGCCTAAAAAAAAGAAAATCCTTGAGTCTTTGCCAAATGAATGGTAGTCCTTTTTGGGAGATTGGGTTGTTTGTGCATCATTTGTGAGAGGGAGCCCTAGAAGACCGGTTAGGAGGCCTAATTGGTCCTAATCCTTGTAGCCCTTTTTGAAGGCGAAAACACTAAATTGTGAAATCGGTAAGGGGTTAAAGGCTTAAACCCTCTTGAGGGCTCATGAATGGGTGGAAAAAGCTTGGAAAAGACCTAATACAACCTTGCTAAGACCTTGGAAGGTGTAGAACAAGATTATCCCTTATTAGTTATAGTAAGGGAACTTGAGTCTCATGAGTAGGTGAGACCTTTGGAGCAGCATTGCAACTCATTGGTGGGTGGATTGGGAAAGGTCAGGGGATTCCTCAAGCAAAGGGAAGTACTAGAGACCCTAGGGTGTGTAGAGAACACCAGGTGATCCAAGGAAAGGATCCAAGAGCATAGACTAGGCTAGTCTATCCCAAACCCCATCCCGTCAGATTGGTATCAGAGCGAGTAAAAGACTTGTTGGACTGTGTATGTCTCTATATACTGGTGAATCAATAGGGGAGAGAAGAATGGCTACTAATGCAGAGCTAGCTAGAGAGGTGGAAGAACAGAAGGAGAAAAATAGACTCCTTGAAGAAGTTGTGAGTGAGATGAGGGATAAACTGGAGGAAGTGGTGTCAGAGGACACAAGGACCTTGGGATGAAGACACCAAGGGTAAAGGCAAGAATACTATAGACATAGATGACATTATCCCTGAACTAGATCTCTTGTTCAATGAAGAACCTTTTGTGAAAGCTATTAAGGCCTTGAACACCAAAGCCTTTGAAGGATTGCCACATTTCAGTGGAAGAATGGATATAGACACTGTTATGGAATGGATTGAGGGCATGGAAAACCACTTTGAGTGTGAAGGAGTGACAAAGGCTCAGAAGGTTAAAGTTGCCAAATCAAGACTAAGGGGAGGAGCTTTGACATGGTGGAAGTACCTGCAAGAAGAAAGAGTTAGTATGGGGAAGATACCTATTGAAAATTGGAAAGCTATGGTGGGTAAGATTAAGGAGAACTACTTACCAGAGGATTATGAAGTCCAACTTCATAAGAAGAGACAAGGATTAAAGCAGAAGGATCTTCATGTGGCCTCCTACACAGAGGAGTTTCAAAAGCTATGTATTAGGTCCAAAGTCCAAGAAGATGAATCCATTAAGGTGGCTAGGTATCTAAGTGGCCTAAAGTGGAACATTCAAGAGGAGATAAGTCTATGGACTCCTACTACTATCCAGAAATGTCATCAACTTGCTGCCAAGGTAGAAGAGAGGAACAAAAGGAAAGGATACTCCCATAAATGGGGTAGAGGCAGAGGTAGAGATCAAATGAACCACCAAGGTGGTTACCAAAGCAAGTCAAATGAGCAGAGGAACCAAGGAGAAGCCAAGTTGACTGAACATGGCAGTGAAACCAATCCTAGAGGAGGACATTCTAGAGGAAGAGCTGCACAAGGTGGACCAAACAGGGGTAGAGGTACCAACAGAGATAGCTCCTATTTTGCAACCGTGAAGTGTTACAATTGTGGACAACTGGGACACCCATCATATAGATGCTCTGACAAGCCTACATCATCCAATAGTGGAAAGAGGGTTGCTTATGCACATGAAGACTCTTCAAGCAGCAAAACACCTGAGGTAGATCATATTGAATCAGAGAGTGGAGAAAATATGATAATCAATAGGGTCTTGATAAGACAGCCAATCAAGAGTTAACCTAAGCATAGGAGAGCATTGTTTAGGGTAAGATGCAAGATTCTTGGTAAAGTGTGCAAGGTGATAGTTGATTCAGGCTCAATTGATAATATCATATCAGAAGAGGCAGTTAGGAAGCTGAAACTCACAAGGATACCCCACACTAGCCCATACAAGGTGACATGGTTGAATCATGAACAAAGTGTGTTGGTCAATTAACAGACTTGGGTAGAGTTTTCCATTGGAGGATACAAGGATATAATCCTTTATGATGTGTTGCCAATGGATGCATGTCACTTACTGTTAGGAAGACCCTGGCAATTTGATAGGAAGGTGATCTATGATGGAGAGGAGAACTCCATTTCCTTTAAGAAGGACAGCAAGACCTTCAAGATTCAGTCTTTGACAGAGAATGAAGAAGGAACTTCAAAGACACCTAGTGTATTAATGGCTACTCGTAAAGAGTTTTTGAACTTGCTACATGAGGAGGAGATAGTGAAGTGTGCCATCTTTGTGAAACCAAAGGAGGAAGAAGAAAAGTTGCAGATAAAAGTACCCAAGGAGGTGAAGCATATGTTGCAAGAGTATAAGGACATAGTGAGTGATGGGACACCTGCAACACTCCCACCTAGAAGGTCTATAATTCATCAAATAGACTTTGTTTCCAGTGCATCCTTACCGAACAAGACTGCATATAAGCTCACACCTGATCAGAACAAAGAGGTAGCAAGGCAAGTGCAAGAGTTATTGGAACAAGGATTGATTAAGAAGAGCATCAACCCATGTGCAGTCCCAGTAGTGCTAGCATCAAAAAAAGGAGGTAAGTGGAGACTTTACACTGACTCAAGAGAAATTAATAAGATTACCATAAGGTATAGGTTCCCTATTCCTAGAATAGAGGATCTAATGGATTGTTCAGGAGGGGCTATGTATTTTACCAAGCTAGACCTTAAAAGTGGTTATCACCAGATAAGAATTAAGGAGGGTGATGAGTGGAAGACTGCTTTTAAAACCACAGATGGATTGTATGAATGGCTTGTAATGCCATTTGGACTCACCAATGCTCCAAACACCTTAATGAGGTTGATGAATGAAGTGTTGAAGGATTTCATAGGCAGATTTGTGGTGGTGTATTTAGATGACATTCTCATCTATAGTAGAACCAAAGAGGAACACCTTGAGCATTTGAGGTTGGTCTTAGAGAGGTTGCATGAGGAGAAGCTATCCATCAACCTAGAGAAGTATGACTTCTTGAAGAAAGAATTGGTTTACTTAGGATTTGTGGTGTCTAAGGGAACCTTGAAGATGGATCCAAGTAAAGTGGAGGCAATCTTGAATTGGCCTGCACCTAAAATAGGGACTGAGGTAAGAAGTCTCCATGGATTAGCTCAATTCTATAGGAAGTTTGTGAGGAATTTTAGTGGCCTATGTGCACCAATCCGTGACACCATCAAAGGAGATCTTAAAACTATGTTTAAATGGATAGAGCAGGCTGACAAAGCATTTCAATTTTTAAAGCAAGAAATAGGCACAAAACCTATCCTTCTCCTACCTACGTTTGATAAGCTATTTACCTTGGAGTGTGTTGCAAGTGGAATTGTAGTAGGCGGTGTGTTGAGTCAAGGGGGAAGACCTGTGCAATTTTTCAGTGAGAAGCTTAATGAAGCAAAGAAGAAGTACTCAACCTATGACCTAGAGCTATATGCATTAGTGCAGTCTCTAAAGAAGTGGAGACATTATCTACTCCTAAAGGAATTTGTAGTGTTCATAGACAATCAGGAATTGAGTTACATCAACACTCAAGAGAAGCTAAGCAAT
The DNA here is from genome assembly GCF_030272615.1 of Cryptomeria japonica. NCBI lineage: Eukaryota > Viridiplantae > Streptophyta > Pinopsida > Cupressales > Cupressaceae > Cryptomeria > Cryptomeria japonica. The sequence goes on along the minus strand of NC_081406.1, from coordinate 390,827,617 downwards.
AGACATCTGAAATGGATGGAGTATCTCCAATCCTTCACCTTCACCATCAAGCATAAGAAGAGGCAACTTAACAAGGTGGCAGATGCATTAAGCAAGAATTTGTTGACTGTTCAAGAGTTACCGTTGCAGAGCATAGGCATAGAGGGTTTCAAAGACCTCTATGAAGGAGATGAAGACTTCTCATTAGCTTACAAGGTTTGTAAATAGTTTGAGAACCATTTCCATGGTGAGTATGCAGACTACACTCTCCAAAATGGTCTCTTGTTCAAGGGTAACTAGTTGTGTGTGCCTAGACGATCTATGAGGGAGAACCTCATCCAAGAGAAACATAATGGAAATTTGAGTGGACACTTTGGGATGAATAAGACCCTAGATCTAGTATAGAGGTACTACTATTAGCCAAAGTTTCCAAGAGATGTGAAGAGGTATGTAGAGCAATGTGGTGTATGCCAAAGAGCCAAAGGTTGATCAAGTAATGCCGGTTTGTATCAACCATTGCTGGTCCCTAACAAACCTTGGGAATGTATAAGCATGGACTTTGTAGTAGGACTTCCCAAGACTAAAACAGGTATGGATAGCATCTATGTGGTAGTAGATAGATTTTCCAAAATGAGCCATTTCATACCATGTAAGACTACACATGATGCTAGTTATGTTGCACATCTCTTCTGTTGGGACTGATTAAAATTGAGTCAAATTTTAGAGGCCCATTTCAAAATTTTGCTCTGCATGTCAGAAAAGCACCTAAATAAGTCAGTTTGAATGCCTAGTTAGCAAGGGGGTAAAGTGGAGCCACTTGATTTTCAGAGGGAAAGGCTCAAGATTCATGTCCCACACCTTTCATTTGGCCTATTTAGTGATGTGCAACTTTCAGAATTCAATTTGGAGAAGTTTATGAGGTACCCAGTTTGAGGGGTGAGTTGAAAGTGCATTTTAGGCACAAATGCAGATTTTATTGAGTAGCCTACTTTGGGTGTTTATATCTTTTTCCATGTTTATTATCATGAATAATTTCAAAATGGATTGAATTTTATGCATAAATGTGAGTCAACATGCAAAATTTCAAGTCCTTATGAATCCGTTTGCTCAGTTTTCAAAGCTCAATCCGTTTGTAGTTTGTGATGTTTGCACAAGTGTAAAAATGTCCTGGTGAGCGTCATGTCAGAATGTTTGTTCTAGGATAATGTTGGTATAAATGGTGAGCTACGTTTCAAATTTCAAGGCTCTACCAATCCGTTTGATCGGTTTTCAAAAGAGCTCATTTTGCCATAAAATTCAGTTATCCGCACTCCAGTGTTATATCAATTAATGTAGCTGTTTTGGTGAGCGCACCATTTGCATCGTGTCAATCTGGTGATCAAACTGAGAATTCAAAGATTTAATATGTACTTTAAGGTACCTATGTTTCAAATTTGAGGACCCATGGAGGTCGTTTGATATTTTTGAGAAAGGCATCATGTGTTGCCAGAACATTGACTTCATCAGGTCTGCAATGTCGACAAAGCTAGTTGGCCGTTTTCAAAAATTAATATCTCTTCGCTCGGGACTCATCTTGAGAAACCGTTTGGTAGATGTCATCCTTGTATATCAAAGTACATGCCTGTCAGATGGCGAGCTCCAGAAAGGTGTTTTGACAGATTTGAAAATTACGTCTTTGTGATTAAATGCAAAAATTGTGGCGTAATTGCCTGAAGGATGTAAAATGCAATTTTATGATCCGAAAATGGTGCCGATCAATTCCAGAGGTGTGTTTGAGGTCCATGAAGCATTCTAGGGGTCAGTTGCATGAAAACAAAAAAAATTTTAGTCGGACCCACTTTGGGGCCCGACTTGGCTCATGCCTACGCATTAATTTTGTGACAGAATGGTTTTCATTTCATGGAATTTCAACTTCTAGACATAATCGAGGAAGTGATTAATGCTATTGGCTTACTCAAGGTTGAATGTTCTACAGTGGTGTATTAGAGATTCCAATCTTTTTTTAAAAAAAAACTTATGCAATGGAAGCCAATGGTCTTGGAATAGATGTTTGAAACATCAAAAACTCCATGCAATGGCATTATGGTAGCTGGAGTGTGGTACGTGGGTCTTCATGTGTGCTCTTTGATTGCAAGTGTGGTGTGGATCTCCTTTCCTTAGTCTTCCCTGCTATGTAGAGAGCAAATTTGGGAAAATAAATTGAAATCATCAAGCAAATGCAATATGGCAGATTTGATGCCAAATCTCCCATACAACATGTAAAAACCCAGCCAAAACAAAGAAGTGGCAGTGTGGCATGTAAGGAAATGTAAAAATTTCAAACCAAATGCAAATTTCCTCCTCTCTACATGCATAAGTAAAGGGCATTCAAAGTTTCAAACAAATGCACAGACCGTGGCAGCTGGGAAAGGTTTAATAAACCTTAAACTTAATGAAATTGCAATTGCATACCAGCACTCTCCCTCCCACGTGTGAGCAGCACCAAGGGAACTTAAACAAATTGTAAATTGGCAGTCTTCTCCTCCTTGCCATGAGCTTTTGGCAGGTGTGTGAGCTTTTGTGAGGTGGGTGATTGCAGAAGGAGGTTTAATGGCATTCAAAACCTTCAATTTAATGCAATTAGCAGCAAATAGAAGCTTCAGCCAATGCAATGGGTAGTTTTGAAACCTTCAAGAAATGTAGAAGCTTTCAAGCAAGTGCAATAAATCCACAATATTTGCTAGCTCCTCCCTCACGGTGCTGTTTGGGCATTGGAGTTTGAAGGTTTCAAAACCTTAAATGCAAAATGCCATTGAAGAACACTCAAAAATCTTAAAAAATACACAGTCCCAGGCTTAATGTTTTAATCCCACATTGGTTGGGAAGTGGTATTTTTTAATCTTTATAAGTAAAAATGCACAGTAGTAATATGTTTAAGCCATAAAGGCTTTTGACGGATGGTGCTTGATGGCACCCAAGGTGGGCCCACATGTGAGCACAGATCCCGAGGCGACGGAGGAGTTGACTGGATGGCGACTAGGTGGACCCCATGCAGGCATGCTTCTCGAGGCAGGTAGGTGAAATTTTGCAAAGAAAGGTCGGGTTAACGAGTGAGCAAGTTCGAGATGGATCGACAGTGTGCGCTATTTCGTGAAAGAAAGATGCACGTGAGTTGCACCCTGCGAAATAGCGAAAGTGAATGAGAGCTGTCCATGTGTCGTGATAGGTGGCAGTCCAGTGGCGATGACATGGCACTGAGGTGGTGTACACGTGGCGGCCAAGTGGCAGTGACAAAGCAGATGATGTGGCAGTGATGAGGTGTCATCCCAGGTGGCATCCGGTCAACCCCATCGACCAATCGGAGGTCGCCACGTGGCAAAAGCGTCAGGACCAAATGGAGGCAAAAAATCAAAATTAAAATGAATAAATGATATAGTTCTGACTATATTAAAATTTGAAATATTTAAATGACTGAGCACAAATGGGAATTAATTCGCCCAGGGTCTAAATTTTGGCCAAAATATAAAGTATTATATATCGCCGTAAAGCTCTCGGAGTGAGGAATTTGATTATGAGGTTAATTTTGACAAATGTGGGATATTTTGGAGGCAGTTTCCATGGGAACAAAATTCAGTTAGAGAGGAGACACTTGGCAATTCAGTTGCAGATTTGATTTTCTTCCCTCCTCTTTTTATTCCGAATTCTTCTCAGTTGTAAGGGTTCTAGAAATTTGGAGAATGGCTCCATTTTTTCATGGCTTCCAATTCTGAATATTCTTCCAGATTGTACAGAGAAGGGTTATCCTTTCAGTAATGGAGTTCAATTCTTTGCTATAGGTGTTCTTAGCTGCAGGTTCTTGTGTATGTAAGGCATGCACAAATTCACACAGAAGTTGTCTCTGGATTTGTATTTTCATTATATTCAGATCAGATCCTCAAGGAGGATGAGATTTGTTATCTCAAGGAAGTAATTGTGATTGTTTACAGGGATTCTTCAAGGAAGAATTTAAATTCTGTAATAAATCATGAATAATGGAATATAGTGTCTGGATTTGATATTTTTTGTGAGTGAGCTGAGTAATGCATTTATGCAAGGCATTAAATGCATGAATATTTAATAATGAAGATGGATTTGCAGTATAAGGTTTCATTTATAGTTTGATGTGTGACTCTATTGCCCTTGGATAAGGCACTGATCTTACAAGTTTGGGGATGTCTTTCAGATCAAACAATTTAAAAGATAAATCTATTTCCCTTTATGTTTAGGGGTGTGTTCTTCTCATTCCAAGCTCTATTTTCATTTATGATTTATACAGATCTAGCCAATCTGTAGTGTGTTCCTAATTTGGTGAGCTTGTGGAATGGTTTGTCTGCTCATTGTAGATGCAGTCTTATGTTTGTGATTGTTGTATTCAATGCATCAAAAGGGTGTCCCCCCCTAGGTCTAGCGGAACCTGAAGTGTAGGAGGATCATTAGGATCCTATGTTATGTTGTCCAAGCCCTGAGGTGTTTCATTGATTGAGATCGGCTATCTCATAGATAGATTTGCAGGTGTCTTGGGTTATCACTTTTGGTGAACAACATCTTCTTCAAAGAGATTGTTAGGATTCATGGACTTCCTTTAAGAATTGTTTTAGATAGGGACAACAAGTTCATGGGTCATTTTTGGTAGACATTATGGAGGAGACTAGGAACTAACTTTTCATTTAGCTCAGCTTACCATCCACAAACTGATGGTCAAACTGAAGTCATCAATAAAGTGTTAGGCAATTTGTTGAGATGTCTAACTAAGGAATATGGTCTCACATGGGACCTTATCATTCCTCAAGCAGAGTATGCATATAATGATAGTGTGAATAGAACCACTGGTAGAAGCCATTTTGAGATTGTGTATGGTAGACATCCAAGGGGAGTATGTGAGTTGAGAGATCTGAGTAGTTTGGAGATGAAGAGTGGACAAACAAAGGACTTCACCCAAACCATCAAGGAGGTACAAGAGAAAGTTAAGAAGGCCATCCTTGAATCCACTCACAAACTGAAAGCCAAAGTGGATGAGAAAAGGAGAGAAGATCAGTTTAAGGTGGGTGACTATGTGATGGTCCATCTGAGCAAATCAAGGATGCAAAGTGGTAAGCCTACCAAACTATAGATGAAGAGGGTAGGACCTTGTCAAATTCTGGCAAAATATGGTGAGAATGCATATAAGGTTGATTTACCTTCAGACTTAGCCATTTCACCAGTCTTCAATGTTGCTGATCTGGTAATGTACAAGGGAGAGATAGCAGGGCAGACTGGGAATCAAGCCAAGGTGTTACAAGACTTGGATGTGCACACCTTACCTCAAGTGAAGAAGCCTGAAGCAGTGGAGATCTTGGAATCAAGAGTGAAGAAGTCTACTAGACACCAGGTCTACATGGAGCACTTAGTGAAATGGGCAGATCAACCAGTATCTAAAGCTACATGGGTGGGGGAGAGCAAGATCAGGAAGCTTGGCATAGACCCGGCTCTTATCTCTTCTCCTATTTCTTAATTGTGTGCAGAGGGGGAGTATGGTGTAGGAGCACCCTTTCAAGCTCTCCCTCCTTATTTTTATGGTATTATTCTTCTTATGAAGCCATTGTATATAAAATAAGGAGCCAAGTGCTCATAGGTCCTAGGTAGAGTCTTAGAGGAGATCTTAGGGGTAATAAGTCAAAATTGTGATGGCTTTAAAAATGGAGGTTGTGTGTGTCCTGGAGGTGTTTAGGGGTCCTCCATATCATGGTGGTGTCCTTAGGTTGGCCCATTGTAGGTCTAGGAGTCATGAAGAGCAACATTGGGAAAGTTGCTCAAAAGTTGCAAAAGTTGCATGACAACTTTTCCACCATGTTGTCAAAATCGTTAGGTTGGTGTGGAAAACCCTAAATGTGGCACACTGACCAAGGTATGGGTAGTATAAGATTTTTTAAACCCTAAGTTAAAGGGTTGGTTGTCAGAGATTGTACGGCTCAAGCAAACTGTACTGACTATGATTGTTTTTGAGTTACCAGTCTATTTGAATGAAGTTACCGAGCAAACTAATGGATTGATATGTGATCAAACCTATGTTGAATGTCTTCTTGGATGTATATATCTTCATTTTGAGCGATTAGATTATCTTTTTGTTTACTGGTAGAGTGTGTTTGTAAATAGTTTGTGAATTGCAGTTTTACTGTCCAGTTTTGGACCGGTTTGAGTAAATGAAGTCTTGACTCCATTCCCCATTGTGGAACCACCATGAAACCATGGGGAATGGATGTGGAGACCTTGTACCATATTCCCAAGAAATAAATTCCCTTGGAAATGCAAGGAGGCCAAGCAAATACCCATTCCTAGGCGAGACTGGACAGTGCCCAATTAGGAATGGTTATTGGTGCAGAGGTCTTGGAGAGCAAGGTTGTATAGTGGGAAGTGCATCCTTTGGAGGAAGTGTAGAGGAGTGAGTGAAGAATCATTGGTGTGAAGGAGGATCCTCCACCAATCCAAACAAGGTGGCTAGAATACAAAACCTTCACTATGACCCTGACAGACCCTAAAACCCTCACAAAAACCCTCAAAACCCTTAAAATCCACCAAGGATAGAGTACGGACACTAGGGGGCCTAAAACCTAGAAAATCCTTGAGTCTTTGCCAAATGAATGGTAGTCCTTTTTTGGAGGTTGGGTTGTTTGTGCATCATTTGTGAGAGGGATCCCTAGAAGACCGGTTAGGAGGCCTAATTGGTCCTAATCCTTGTAGCCCTTTTTGAAGGCGAAAACACTAAATTGTGAAATCGGTAAGGGGTTAAAGGCTTGAAACCTCTTGAGGGCTCATGACTGGGTGGAAAAACCTTGGAAAAGACTTGATACAACCTTTCTAAAACCTTGGAAGGTGTAGAACAAGATTATCCCTTATTAGTCATAGTAAGGGAACTTGAGTCTCATGAGTAGGTGAGACCTTTGGAGCAGCATTGCAACTCATTGGTGGGTGGATTGGGCAAGGTCAGGGGAGTCCTCAAGAAAAGGGAAGTCCTAGAGACCCTAGGGTGTGTAGAGAACACCAAGTGATCCAAGGAAAGGATCCAAGAGCATAGACTAGGATAGTCTATCCCAAACCCCATCCCATCATTCTCACCAATGAGAAAAGGCTTTCAAAGAAACAATACCATCGATGCAAGATGAAAAAGACTCACTGAAAGAAATGCTCTCATTGAAAGAATGATATCAATCAGACAAAAGGAAGTTACGTCGATAAAAGATATTGATGAAGATATGAGTTTCGAGGAAGCTAAAGGGCATGTTACTGATATGCATGATTTTGCCGATATAACTTTATCGATGAAAAATTACTATTGAGCTCATCAATGAAAAGATGATAGTGGAAGCAAGTCATCAAAAGTAAAGAAGACTTCGACAAAATGACAGACCCATTTATCGATGGGGTGTAGTGATGTCGATAGAAAGGGAGTTTCGATGGAAGGATAAAGGAAGTCACCGAAGCCCTAGGTCTCTTCGACATGAAACCTGATAGACATCAGAAATATATCGATGGGGAGACGGTTATAATAACCGAATGCAACATTTCGATAAAGGGAGAAAATACATAATCAAAGTTATATTCAAAACAAAATTATCATCGATAGAGACAAAGAGAACGATGGAATAAAAAATAAGGGATCGAAAGATATATTCTCATCGAAATGATTGCTGCGAAAATCATAAACAAATCCCAGGGAAGGTCACATCGCCATTAAATTCGAACGTGTTCCCAAGTAACCATTGTTAAAATGCCATTATTAACTAATCAAAGATGACATGAGGATGCTAAACAGAGATATTGTAATGAATAAAGATGACAAGAACATCGAGCACATGGGGGTGCTCAATTTGTTTATCTTCCAGTTTGTTAACAAAAAATGTTAGTTAACGGTTATATGTTGAAAAGCCACAACGCTTGCTGATAATGTATACTCTCATATAAAGAAGGGAACTTTGGTAACGTGGGATAATAATTAGAGAAGGAGCAGATTATAGCCTTAGGCTTACCATTGTACTTTTTGGCAAATATATAATATAGTCAATCATTTTCCTTTGCATTTATGTTGTGGATTATTGCATTTTTTGAAGGCAGTTGCTTATGATATTATCTAAAGGAGATAAGGTTATTCGTGTTCTTCTAGTAAAATTATGTGTTTCATATTGTAGATTTGGATAAAAAATATTTACTCGCGAATTGTAATTATTCCTTGTATTTCTTCCTTGGATGGTCTCTTAAAAGTTAGGGTTAAATTCATTCAAGCAGTTTATAATATAGACATTGAAGTAGAGCTCATAAGAAGCAGTAACTGACAGACTCATCGAGAGGGGGTGGGTTTAAAAATTGTCTCATAAGTTTACACAATAAGTTCTCAAGAAATATAAAAAACTCTGTAGCCCAAACAATGAAGAAAGGCACTGGTCATCTATAGAATACAACTCATCAGTTCACATTTCACTTTAAAAGTAATAGGAGTAGCTGAGTGGCAAATAAAGAATAGACTAGCAATAGTATATATACATAAATTTCAAGCACAAAGATCAAATAAGTTCTACAACAATAGTCTTGAACTCATCTGCTATATCTCCATCCTGGGAATTTATGCCATTCTGAGATAGGAGGAAATCAGATCAAGATACTTAATCTACTATAAAAAGCATTAGTCATAGAAAACAACTAGTGAGTAGGTATACCCGCCTAGGTCCTGCAAAGCCTAAAGTGAGAGAGTTAGTAATCAAATAGGTTCACTCTATAAGTTGGCCAGGTCAATTGGAAGGTTTGAGCATAGGAGTTGGCATTTCCTTAGAACCTATCCAATTTGTTGATTTGAGACCCAACAGATTGGTGACTCTATTGGGGAACATTCAAAAAAAAAAGTACTCTGCTGTGGGAAAGAACCCATATACCAAATACAAATTCCTTTCGAGAAGAAAGGTGGCGACTCTAAAATAAGAAATTTTTTGTATGGAAGGAGGTCAATAACACAAGGCCACCCCATAGTCCAATTAAAATTTGATCAGAAGAGAAGTAAAAGAAATCCAAAGGAGAAATCAATAGATAGTCTGATGGAACTTAAAAATAACTTTATGAATGGGAAGTATAATTAGCACTATTTTGAAAACCATTCACATCCAGCCTTGAGTAAATAGAATTATACAGTTCCCACATACCCCAGGGATGAGGACCTGACAACTGTGGATAGAGTGCGGAAAGGGAAATTCCCTCCTGGCTTTGAGAATCACTGTCCAAATTCAAGGATAGGAGCTTCAAGTTCCTCAGGCTCAAGCAAGGTGGATGCATCAGATTGTATGGAAAATTTGATGAAACAAATGATGGAAGCAGCCATTGAAATGAAAGATGAAGGAAGAGTACAGGAATGTATAGAATCATGTGCTAGAGTGGGTATAAATATCAATGAAGATGATATTGATCATGACTTGGAGAGATACAAGGTGATGTCTGAACAGGCAGCCCAAGGATCAAATAGAGGGAGAAATAATATAGATAAAACCAATGTGAAGAATAATACTTACAAGGTGTCCGAAAACCCTCTATACAATCCTAGGCCAAATGACTTTCCATATAATAATATACCCCCTGAGCACCAACACAATCACTTCAACAACTTCCCATACCCCAATTTACCTCCTGAGTATTAGCATAACCAGTTCAATGCCTTTACATATCAAAACCACTTTCAACCACAAAACCAATTTCCTCCTAGTAATAACAATGTGAGACCAAACTATGGAAACCTTTTCCAAGGTGGATACGGACTGATGAACATAGAACGCATCAGGCAGTTCAACTTTTCAGGGATGATGGTGTATCCTCATCCTATCCCTAATGAAATTAGGACTGCAATACCAAAGTTCACTGGGAGTAATGCCATCTCAGGGGAAGCACATTACAAAGCTTTTGACACAGTTATAGAGGATTTTTGTCTCCCATATGAGGATTTCAAGATGAAGTTGTTCATGTAGTCATTGACAGAGGATGCCCGAGATTGGTTCAGAGCACTGCCAGATTTTTCAGTAAACAACCTTACAGAATTCAAAAGACTTTTTCTTGAACAATACGGAGACCACAATAGCCCAGAGTTTGCCTTACATGAGATCATAAGCATCAAGAAGGATACAAATGAAGCAGTGGCTGATTTCAATAAGAGCTTTAATAGAGTTATGAATAAAATCTCTAACAGAATAAAACCGGTTCCTGAAGTTAGCATTTTGTACTACATGAATGCTTTTGATAGTAAAACAAACTATGAGCTCAGGACAAAGAATCCTACAACCCTTCAAGGAGTCATGAAAGTGGCCATAACTATAGAGAATAATAGAAAAGCAGCTAGAACTATAGGAAGAAGGGAGGATGCAAGGTTGTTCAATCCAAAGGCCCCTAAACAAACAAAGGACGATGACAAGTTGGACAAGGTGTTGAATTTTCTCAAGGATTTGTCTGTTAGAGTGAATAAAACAGAGAAACAATAGTTTTATCGCCATGATAGGCCCAGACTGCATGATATGCCTTATAATATTGCATGGAAAGACAAAAAACCAGTGGACAAGAACCCGAAAGAAGGTAACCAAATACCAAATCCTTTGAGAAAAATGGTGAACCAGGTGGTTGATGAAGATATGTGGTGATTACCGTGTGATATGCCTCATTCTCCTTACCAGTGTGTGGTGGCAATGAAGTTGTAGGGAAGAGAGGAAGAATGTGAAGAATATGAAGATAATCATGTGATAAAATTACTATCCTTTGAGGACTGTGACTCATCTGAGGGGAGTGAAGGCAGTGATGTAAATTCTAGGTGGATTAATCAGCAGTGTTGTATGCAATGGGTATTCTCAGATGAGGAAGATGAAGTCAGGCTAAGGATCCCTACTAAAGAAGAGCGAGAGAGGATTACCATAGCTATTGTTGAACAAGCCAAAAGGACTTATATGTTGAGAAATAGAACCATAAACCCTAAACAAGGCAAACCATCAGGGATGTTCATAAAGGAGAGTAATAAAACATCTAAACCAATAAATAAGCCAAGAAAGACTCAGGGAGAAAACACAAAGTTAATTAAGGAAAAGGAGTTGCAAGTTTCTAGGATGCAAAAGGGTGATAAGGACGGGATAGTGGACACTTCAATACTGCCTACTACAACATCATTTTATATTGCCAACACCTTGGCACAGATGAAGGTCTCTGTTCCACTACTTGAGATTATAAAGTTTCCAGAATACTGAGAAAAAACCTTGAAGGTGATCAATGGTGTATCTAAGGAAGAGACAAAGGGACATAAACAAAACAACCAAAATAATGATAACCCTATTCCAACCATATATTTAGGGTCAACAATAACAAAAAATCCCTCTCAAGTAGACCCATTTTATTTAACCCTGATGATCAATAACGAGATGATAAAAAATTGCATGATTGACTCACGAGCTGCTATAAATGTAATGCTAGTAGGATTCATGAAAGAACTTGGAATGTTAGTGGACACAAATTTTGGTAAATGCTATGCCATGGATAACCATTCCATCCCAGTGGTTGGTGTCATGAAGGATGTTGAATTCAAATTGGCAGCATGTCCAGAAGCATCTTATAAAATGGACATCACTGTGGTTGATGTCCCTCCTAACTATGGTATGTTATTGTCAAGACAATGGTCAAACCTGATAGGAGGCCATGTCTAGCTAGACTTATCATATGCTACTATACCAGTAAATGGACAGGAGGTAAGGATTGAGAGAGAACCTTGCTCTGAATACATCATCGAGGAGGCGAAACCTATTGATTCGGTATGTTTCATCTAGTCAAATATGGACAACTTCAAAGTAGAGTTGACGAAAACAAAATTGAGTGGATTGACCCTGATAGAGTCTACAGTCAAGAAGTGTAAAGATCAAGTATGGAATATGTACTTTGATGGATCATGCAACAAAGAAGGAAGTGGGGCTGGAATTGTATTTATCTCACTAGATGGAGAGACGTTCAAGTATTCTTTCAAACTGATGTTTGAGTGTACAAATAATATTGCAGAATATGAAGCCTTACTCACTGGACTTAATGTGGCTACCAAGCATGGAATTAAATTTCTTAGTGTCTTTGGGGATTTAGAACTAGTAATATCTCAAATCAAACAAAAGTATGCCTCCAAACATCTCAGGTTGAAACAATACAGGGATGTTGTATGGGATACCATGGAACTGTTTGATGCTTTCCAGATAAGTTGGATTGATAGATCAAAGAATATCATGACTGACTTCTTGGCCAATGTTTCTTTGAAGGTAAATGATATAACACTAAATGGAGTCTTAGAAATGGAAATAAAAGTCAGACCTTCTGTTCCAGATAACTTGTATAACTGGCAAGTTTTTCGTGATGACAATGATTTGTTAAAATTCTTACACTGTGTGGATCACTACCAAGCACAAGCTATCAAATTCAATGATTTTGTAGAGATGAGAGATGGGAAAGAGACTCTGTTGGGACAAGAAATCATACAGTTAAAATCTAATAAAATACCTAGAGGACTAGTCGCACTAGAAAGAGCTTTCAACATACAAGACAAAGTTGAAATCAAAGGAACCTCAGTCAAAGAAAAGGATGTTGAGCAGATTAATTTGGGAAGCAAAGAATCACCAAGACATGTTTTTATTGGTAATAAATTGACTCCTCAAATGAAGCAGCAATTAGTAATGTTATTTAGAAAATATAAGCACGTATTTGCATGGTCTTATGATGACCTCAAAGCATACACGGAGGATCTCTTCCAGCATGAGATACCTCTTAAGCCCGATGCTAAACCATTCAGACAAAAGCATAGGCCTATAAACCCCACTTTACTCCCTAAGATGAAAGAGGAAATAATAAAAATGAAAGATGCGGGGATAATTAAACCTTGTAGATACTCTACTTGGGTTTCAAATTTGGTACCTGTCAGAAAGAAAAATGGGGACATAAGAGTATGTGTGGACTTCAAAAATCTAAACATATCATCATTAAAACATTATTATCCTTTGCCAAACATGGATAATATGCTGCAGAAAGTAACTGGATGTGAGTTATTGTCCATGATGGATGGGTTCTTGGGGTATAATTAGGTAAAAGTTAAAGAAGCTGAACAATATAAGACAACTTTCACAACACCATGGGGCACATATGTATATGCAAGAATGCCATTCAGATTAACAAATGCAGGGGCAACATTTCAAAGGGCAATGGATATAGCGTTTGTAGCACTGATTGATGTAATAATGGTGGTGTATCAGGATGATTTAACAACTTATTCAAAAAGGGTTGAAGATCATTGCGATCACCTTGAGAAAGTATTCAAGAAAGCTCTGGAATATGGAATTTCCCTCAATCCAAAGAAATGTCATTTCGCAGTTGAAGAAGGGAAGCTCCTGGGACATATAGTGTCCAAGGAAGGGGTGAAAATTGACCCTGAAAGAGTAGCTACAATAAATGAAATACCTATCCCTAAGACAATCAAAGTTGTTCAATCGTTTTTGGGACAAATCAATTTTGTCAGAAGATTCATCCTTAATTTTGCAGATATCATAAAACCTATAGTGAGGATGCTGAAAAAGGAAGCTAAGATTGATTGGGATTCAGAGGCATTAGATGCATTTCTAGATATAAAAAGGGCAATATCTGAGGCACCAGTATTGATATCCCCAGATTTCAATAAACCTTTTTTAATTTTTTCATTTGCATCTCGTCATACAGTGGCAACAGTGTTATTACAAAAGAACGAGGACAATTGTGAACAGCCTATTGCGTATTTCAGTAAGTCACTGAATTCATTCGAAATTAAATATGACCAAAATGAAAAACAAGCTTATGCCTTGGTAAAAGTAGTAAAACAATTCAGACCATAATTGGTAGGCGCAGAAGTTATAACATATGTTCCTAATGCAGTAGTGAAGGACATATTTAGACAAACTGAGGTCACAGGAAAAAGATGTAAATGGATTAACCAAATTCAAGAATTCAATATTGAGCTCAAGATTTCACAACTTATGGTAGGAGCAGGGGTTGAAGAATTTCAGGTAAATGAGGTTGGACTAGATGAAGCCAGTTTCAGTATTGAAAATACAGCCTGGTATGCAGATATCATGTATTATCTCAAGCACATAAGATGTCTAGATGGTATGACTGATAATCAAAAGAGAAAATTAAAACTGAAATCCACAAAATATGTGATCATTAATGGAGACTTGTATTGGAAAAATAGAGATGGTATATTGTTGTTATGCCTAGATGAACACCAAGTAGAGAAGATCCTACAAGAGATGCATGAAGGGGTTTGTGGTGGTCATTTTTTAGCCAAAACTACTGCACACAATATATTGAGAGATGGATATTTTTTGCCATGTGTCTTCAATGATTCCTATGCTTTTGTTAGAAAATGTGAGGCTTGTCAAAAATTCTCAGGCAAAATGAAGTATCAAGGATCACTCCCACTAAGACCAATGCAGGTTGAAGAACCATTTCAATAGTGGGGAATAGACTTTATAGGAGAGATATCAGAAAAGTCGAGTGGAGGACACAGATGGATTTTGGTTGCCATAGATTACTTTACCAAATGGGTGGAAGCAATACCTACTAAACAGGCCACCAGTAAAGTAGTGATAAAATTTATACTGGAAAATATCATTACTAGATTCAGTGTTCTTGCAAGGATCAAAATGATAATGACATGGCTTTCAGGTTTGAAGAATTCAATACCTTTTGTGAAGAATATGGCATCACAATATCTCATTCATCCCCTTACCACCCTCAAGGTAATGTGCAAGCTGAGTCTAGTAACAAAAACATCCTAAAGATTATCAAAAGAGTGCTAGGACAAAATAAAAGGGCGTGGGACTCAAAACTGAATCTAGCATTATGGGAAAATAGAATAATAGTAAAAAAATCTACAAGGAGGTCCCCATATGAGTTGGTCTATGGTAAAAAGGCTAGACTCCCTTTGGATAACCTCCTACCTATACATAAATCCATAGCACAGGAAGGGATAGAGATTGATGACCCTTTACAGGAGAGGCTGATACAATTGGTAGAGCTTGATGAAGTTAGGACAGAAGCACGGGAGAAAAACATTAAAATTCAGAATCAGATGAAAAAATTGTATGACAAAATAACAATAGAGATAAAGTTTAAAATTGGTGATTTGGTTTTAATGTGGAATGCTAGGAGCCAAGATAAAGGTAAGCATGGCAAGTTTGAGGCTCTATGGCTTGGACCATATACGATAATGGATAAAGCAGGGGAAGATTCTTATTTTTTCCAAAGTGCTACGGGAGAAGTTTAGGAACTACCAGTATATGGACAATTCTTGAAAAACTTCTTTTCTTGAAAATAGCCTTCTCCATGTACAGTAGTGTAGCTTAGGAATTCGGAAATCATCAAAGCAAGTAATATTAATACTAACCATTAGCTTAATCACGAAAGCTTAAATGTGATGATCTATCCTAAACATCATTCAATAGAGACATAAAGATAAAATATTTAAAAAGATTATGCAAACCAGATGTTCCCTTCATGCGGCTCCATTGTTCTTCTTTCTTCTCCAAATAGTTTTGTTGTAGCTCTCACCTTCAAGTGCATAAACCTAATTGAGAAAGCAAGATTGACACTGACAAAAGAATACTAGAAGCGTGATTTGACAAAGTGATTAGAAATTCAATAGTCTGATTAGGGATTAGGGGATTGATTGAAGAAATTCATCCAATTTATAGAGAAATTGGAGAAAAAGACAAGATTAGCATGATTCAATTCAATGGAAATTGCAAATCAATTATGTCAATTATGACAAATTTATGACAAATTATGCACCTTCTATGCAAAATTTGTTAATTGATGATTTATGACAAATTATGACAATTTCTATGTCAAAATTGATTGATTGTCAATTATGACAAATTTATGACAAATTGTCATGTCATTTTCCATGAATTTAGGAGAGAAATAGGAGGAATTTGAAATTAGGAATTTAGAAATTTAGGAAATTAGAGAATTGATGAAAATTAGAAATTAGGTAAATTAATTAATAATCTTTCATTTATTAATTAATTCACACAGAGGAATAATTAGCCAATTAAATGAACATTTAATTGTGACAAGAAAACTTAGGATAAATAAATAATTTATTAATCCTAAAGGAGGAAATGACAAACCAGGTTAAATGATGAAATCACAAAACCCTAGAAGATGAATTAGCAATGCAAGAATGACAATTAGGTCTTGAAAGATAATTGACTCGATCATGATTTAATTTTGGATTGATAAATGACCAATGTGATAAATGATTTAATTGATAAAATGCGCCAATTGACGAGGAACAATGACAAATTGATCCAAATTGACACGATTGAGAAAGACGACGATCGATGACAAATCGATCGCAAAATGACAAAATTGACAAGAGGACAAGGATTGATGACAAAATAGATTGCAAGACGACAGGATTGAAAATGACCACGATTGATGACAAGTCAATCACAAAATGACAAGATTGAACATGACAACGACCGATGACAAATTGATCGTTAATCGACAAGATTGAAGGATTGATAATAAATCGACAAGATTGATAAGAGGACAATGATCGATGACAAATCGATCGCAAGATTGACAGGAGGACAAAACCCTAATTAGGATTGACGATGTCCAAAATGATGACAAATAAGCACGCATATTGATGCAATAGGATAAGATTGATTAAAATCATGACTGGAGATTATTATCGATAAGACCAAATTCGAGAGCAAGATAAAGGAAGAATGTAGAAGAATGACTCGATGTTCGCAAATGATAAAAACCAAGTGCGTGACATAGGAGAAATGTCAATGTGACGCAAAAACCTATAATGAGGCAATGCGCAAATGTTAAAATATGACTCCGCAAGCGTTGACCATTTTTAGGTGTCTACATTTTGCCCCTCTTTGAGACAATGTGATTTTAAGCATTGTTTCAAAGAACAATAATGAAAATGCCCCAGACAATGACAATGACATATGCATGCCCCCTCAAGGAATTGGCCGGCAACATGTAGAAAAGAGGCCAATTGATCGATAAGAATGATAGGATCGAACGAACTGACTATCAGAGATCGGATGCATGAAGGACAAGCCATTTATGGTGCAAAAGACCACGACCAACATAAGATGGCGAGGGTGCACGTCCATCTATGCACTGACAAAGATCTATAAATGAGACTGTGTGGGGGAAAAAGCGAGACTAGGTTAACATGCCCTAATCCTACCTTTAGACACACATTACGGAATACGAAAGAGCCTAGAGATATCGCACAATTGGCTACTTCTTGTTGTGAAAGAGAGAGCCACAGGATATCTATTAGGATTTCTATTCCCTTGTTGAAATTGTAAGATCAAGTAATGCAAGTTCAAACCCTAATCCCAAAATGCAAGTATGAGCTAATAACAAGATTGCAGAATTGAGATTAAACAATGAACAGCTATAAATACAAGGATGAAATAAGAATGCAGATGTGTACCCGGAGTCAAAATCGGACTGAAAATGTTCAGGACGGGGGCGCGGGCGCCACTGTCCTGAAAACTACACCGGAAACTGCTGTTCTGCACTCTGAAACACTGTCGGGAAGCTGTCTGAAAGTTGTCTGTCCGGAGGACCAGGGTGCCTAGCGCCTCTGTCCTAGGGACCAGGGCGCCCAGCACCCCTGTCCTGGCAGGACCAGGGTGCCCAGCGCCCCTGTCCCAGTCTTCTGGTCTTCAATTTGATACAGAGTGTTGTCTCGACCTTCTCTCTCCGGATCTGTATCCTGCGGCATCGTCTGAATCCCGAAACCTGCAATGATATCTGAAAAAGGGTGTATGGGCGGCTATATAGGGTTTTGCCTTAGTCAAACCCCCACTTCAGTGGTTTCCACCTCCACGAATAGCCAAGTTGTTTTGTAAAATGTATTGTGTGTGCAGACCTAGTGTGTGTGCAAGGTCCTAAAATGCAAGAAAGCAAACTAGAGCAACCTAGAAACTAAACCCTAATTGCTTGTAAATGATAACGTAAATGCTCTAAATCAAGATGCAAAGTGATCTAAAGCATGAATAAATGATGTATTGAAGCTTATGTAAAGACATGAAAACAACATGAAATCATACCCAACCCTCAAGGGAGGAGTACAAGCCAATCTTCAGTCGGTAATCCCCTAATGTTCTTCAATGTCTTCCAAGCCCTAAGTGGATGAATGAATTTGATAGATGCTTGATAGAAGGATGTTGTAAGATGTTGAAGTCTTCAAAGATCTGCTCTTTCGCTGCATATGAAGTTCCTCAAAACAAAATTCGGATCCTCTCAAATGAAGAAAGAGAGCTCTTATGTATGAAACCCTAGATCGTAAATTCGTATTTTTGCCGACCTAGAGATTGAATATCCCGCCAATTTCTTGGGGTTAAGCCTTATTTTATGATTGGATCGCGCTCCTAAAATTTTGGGAAAAATGTCCGGGACCATGTGCACTCCGGGCGCCACGGTCCCGACAACTTTTCACCAAATTTTCAGGGCCGTCAGATATGATGATTTTAGAGAGAATCCCGAAGTTACAGGTGATTTCAAGATGTTTTGACCGCGAAACCAAGCCCCCAAGTTCGAAATAGGACTTAATTAGGGTTTTTGATTGAGTGATGTATTGGAGGAATAAAATGCGAAGGGCGCGCTTTAGTGAAAGGGCCCAACTTTATGATGTAGAGAATGATGAAATAGGACCTTAGACCTAATTAACTTGATTAATTAAGTGCTAAAGGAGAAATGCAATGCAGAATGTAAAATGCACTAAGGCGGGTGCTAAACTAGGTGTGAAATTGTACCACCCTAGCGAGTGCGTACAATTTACGACGCTACAGAGACCAATAGAGGGAAAATTGCTCATTTGTACTAGCCAAGGAGAAGGATTTGTTGCTCTGGACAAGGACACTTGCAGATAGATGGCGAACATTCAAATGGTGGATCACCTCGGTGAACGTGTACACACATTCAGACGACTGGATGATGCAGGAGCAGCGGTATGGATCTCAAATACCCATGTTTTCAATTTCATGAATTTTAATTGCATGCGGGACATTGCGGGGCCCACAGGGGATGCAGAAGAGGACTCCTGCGCTTGTGTAGGGCAAAACCTGCGCTTGTGTGGGGTCTTTTGCACTTGTGTAGGGAGACACAAGCGCAGGTTACCTGACACAGGTGCAGGTTACCTAACACAGGCGCAATTGTGCAATGCAAACCCTAATTTTGGTCAAAATGACATGCAAATGATCTAGAAAAAGGGGACAAGGGTAGGATAGGTCAGATTAGATGAAAAATACCCTGATTAGGCATGAAAATGAGGAAATACAACCCGTAGGAGCAAACCCTAAAACTGACAAAAATATGCCCCAATTGTGATGCAGAGTCGACAGTATCCGTTGATCACGCGAGAGAACCGACCAGATTGCTTCATGCTACGACATAGACTCAGGAGCACAGAGAGAGATACCTTAGCAGGACTGGGGATATACTATGTCACGTTCATGCCTGAGATTAGGGCAAACATAGGACTGCTTACTGCATTGGCAGAGCGATGGCATTCAGAGACTTCGTCCTTCCATCTGGCGACTGGAGAGGCAACGGTGACACTGGAGGATGTATGGCGTATCCTCCACATTCTGATTCATGGAGAGATGATAGAGTATGACCCAGTGATAGGGAGAGATGCATTGTGCAGATTGTTTGAGTGTGACACAGATGATCTGGCTATTGTCGAGAGGGAGATTGGCTGGGAGACTATGGCATCACAGTATGATCGATGATACGTGGTGATAGCCGTGGTGATAGCATGTCTACTAGACGGAGACAGATGAGGACATGGATTCCCTATTGGATGGAGAAGAGTGCTAGAGCGGATGGCGACAGAGGGGACGGTCTATGCATGGGGACCATGTGTTCTGGCTATGCTCTATTTTTCAGTTGCATCAGATAGCATATCAGGGAGTTCAGACTTTGAGCTGTGGAGTTACACTGCTACAAGTATGGGCATTTGAGTACATAGCCATATGTCGACTGATTACAGATAGATAGGTAGTACCACACTGACCATATGTGTACTGCTATGGGGGAGCACTGAGACAGGGTCCTTTTGGATACATACTATATTGGCAACATGAGCTAGATAGACTGAGAGAGTTCATATGGAGGCCATATCGTGATTGTCTGGGATGGTCAGATGACAGTGATGAGCTACCGTATTGCAGACAGGAGAGGTACCTGATTGGGTGACCAGTGAATCACCAGAGAGTGATTGAGTTGTACCTGCCAGAGAGAGTCAGATGACAGTTTGGAGAGAGGCAGGATGTACCTAGGAGGATTGCACACTTTGCCCAATCTCACAGAGAGACGAGTCAGTGGGGGAGTATGATTCAGCCACACATAGCATATGCGGACTTCTCACAGCTACAGCAGAGATAGTGGGATTGGAGATCAGATGTGGTAGATGCTGGGATGACAGATGAGTATGATAGATGGTTTGCACGATGGCGGCCAGTGCCATTGACAGATCCGGATGTTCCAGTGCCTAGGCGACAGGAAGACTTCCCACTCACAGGAGAGGAGGAGGGAGATGAGGAGGACGAGGAGGAGGACAGTGATGAGGATGGGGATGATAGAGATGAGGATGAGGGCGGGGACGACGAGGAGAAAGATGAGGATGAGGATGACAGAGATGGGGATGGGGATGACGAGAAGGAGGCATGGCAGGATATACCCATAGAGCCAGAGACAGCTAGGACAGAGGAGATGGAGATGTGCAGGGCTACCATAGCGAGTTAGCAGGATCACATTGAGACTTTAGAGAGACAGCAGGACCAGTTCAGAGCGGAGATAGCTAGACTCACAGTAGCTCGAGATGCAGCGGTTGCTCAGGCACAGCGAGAGGAACAGAGAGTCACTGAGTATATTGGGTCAATTCGGGATGCCAGTGTATGGGAGCTAGGACAGATGCTGGTAGAGACCGGAGAGGAGATACGCCATTGGAGGACACTATATGAGAGTGCAGTTCCACCAGAGTAGAGAGCACCTTCATATCGGGCATGATCGAGGACAGAGAGTAGGGCACGCTCTCAAAGGTCATTGAGCAACATGGGGGTGAGTGGACCTATGAGACCACCACAGCCAGGACCAGGAGGGACATCATCTGCGAGACATGGTAGGGATGAGGAGGACAGAGGGAGCACCCAGTGACAGAGGCACGTGCTCCTTAGATAGACAGTAGACATTATGTAGTTTGACATTTTGTAGTCAGCCTGCGGGCCATACTTAGGACAGACAGTCCGATTTTGTACTCCGATATTTATTGTGGCAGATGATATGATATGCATCGATATGATGAGATGCAAATGATTTATGTGATTTTCCATGTATGGATGACTTATGCACTGTTTATGTACCTTTGTGGAATATGTATGGATATATTTTTGTTTATGCGCTTTTGATACATTGATAGTATGAAATGGATAAAATGCTTGATGTGATGCTTGATGTAATGCAAGTGTACTAACCAAATGGATGCAGGATGCAATATGTATGTTTGGATATCGGAGCACTAGACCGAACTGACTATCCGACCGGACGAAAGAAGTGTTAGTAAGAAGAAAATGAAATAGAGGACAGTTAGAGACGAAGAAAAACTTGCTTTCAGTACTGCACTTTGTAGGTGAGAACTTTTATTTTTATGTAGCAAAACGGATGCGTAGCATCATGGCATGGAAGGCCAGAGCTGAAATGCAACCCTTTTTGCAAAAGACAGACACATCATAGACAAACAACAATCACAATAAAAAAGAAAAGGACCATGAGCCATCCCGGTCACTCTAAATCACTCAGTGACATCATCGAGCAACATAAGAACATGATCGAAGCCAAAGATAAATCAATAAAAAGATAAGATGCACAAATTCCAACAAATCAAAAAAACACCTTGATCTTCGTTGTCAAAAGTTGAATGTGCTGATAGGACGATCATGTTGTCTGGTTTCAGGACATGCGGTACCCCGTCTAAGACAGGACACAGTCTGGTTTCGAGTATACCACACCCTGTATAAGACCCATGATAGTGTGCCAAGGATGAATGATTTTGAGGGTGATTGATATGACAATGTTGATCAGTTTGAATGTCTGGTTTGATTGAAAAAAGTTCATCTGTTAACGCATGATTTCATTTAAAGCACAGCGTTGAATGGCGTGTCGTTGGATGTATGCTTAGGGATTTGTCTTATGCACAAAAGGGATCCTTTATTGACGAAATGCTTGTTTTTTTTTTATTTTAATGTTTTGAAATGTTTTGTTCATTTTTTCATGACTTTATATGACTTTTTAGGAAAAAAAATTTCAGGACATTTTTTAATTTTTAGGGATTTTTTCAAGACATTTTTCAATTTTTTTAGAGATTTTTTCAGGACTTTATTTGATTTTTTTGGATTATTTCAGGACATTTTTCAGTTTTTTTGGATTATTTCAGGACATTTTTCAATTTGTTTTGAATTATTTCAGGACATTTTGCAATTTTTATGATTTATTTCAGGACATTTTGATTTTTTATGATTTTTTTTAGGACATTTTTCAATTTTTATATTTTTTCAGGACATTTTTCAATTTTTATGGTTTTTTTAAGGACATTTTTCAATTTTTTATGATCTTTTTTCAGGACATTTTTCAATTTTTATGATTTTTTTTCAGGACATTTTTCAATTTTTATGATTTTTTTCAGGACATTTTTCAATTTTTTTATGATTTCGCCCCCAGTGTCTAGCAAGGCAAGGAATATGACAGGTGAATAAATAGGCTTGCTGAAATGATGGTGGATAGAGGGAAGACAAAGGCCTTTTATTATGGAGACAATACGGATGCAATTTTCAAGGGCTATGGCGTGATGGGACAAGAGACTGGATATGACAATGTAAAGCAGTGATATGGCATGAGGGACATGTCAAGAGGTTTTTGAAACCATGTTTAAATTTTGCGTCCTTATGTCAGATCAAGATCAAGGAATGAAAAAGAGGGTATGGATAGTGATAAGATATGGATGGGATAAGCAAGACCAAGAATGGGTAAGGGACATGGACTGAAGGTCGGGATTGGCTAAGGGATAGTGGCAGAAAGTTGCAATAAGACAGGGAATATGGATGAAAAGTTATAATAAGAAAATGGATAAATGACCAAAAGCTATGATGGACTAAAAGCTGCAAACAAGATACATGATGCTCATGAAGATCCTCAGCCTTGTCAAGATCAAAGGTGGAAAGGGAATTTGGACATGAGGGATAATAGGATATGAAGGGTAATGACAGGGGTTCGATAGGATAATGGAACAATGAAGGACAAAAGGATATGATAGGATAAAACCTGCCCCCAAGTGTGGTGTGCAAGAAGTTCATAAATTACGCATGATGCCTGTTTGCCAGGTTTTCATCACGGTACTTGCCCAAGGTGCCTGTTTGCCAGGTTTTCACCAGTGGACGAATTATTTTTCTTTACTTTTTTTTTTCTTTTGTCTTTTTTTTTCACTTTTTTTTTTGTCTTTTTTTTTTGCATTTTGACTTTTTCAACAGAAGATGGACACATGATAGGGGATGGAAGAAGGACTCAAGCGTCTTTTTGTTTGGATAGTAGCCTTAAAAAAAAATGGACCATGACCTTTAAAAGTATGCTGAAAGATGTTGGTAGGATAAGGACATGGAAAATAAGATGAAACTAAGGCTAGGATTTATGCAAAGGATGGGATCAAAGGGATCGAAGGATGGAAAATATGCATTGGATAATGGATAGGGTATTGGAAGAATTTGGGCTTGAGTGGATGGAAATGAAGGCAAGATCAACATTGGCACACACCTTGAGGGGTGATGGACTGATGGAGAAAGAGTGGGTTTTGGATATTGAGATTTTGATGAAGGAATAGCTTGGGATTTTGGGACATAAGAGCCCAAAATGGATGAAGAAGGTGGTGGAGGAATAGACTTGGAAGGTTTGGATGGAGGAATAGCAATTTTGGATGCCAAGTTGGATGTTTCTTTAGGATTTTGTGCTTCAAGGAGCCGCTTAGGGATCCACATAGTTTTTTATTTTTCATGCTTTTGTGGTTCCTTAAAGTGCATTGCTTGCACAAGGGATTTAGGAACCCATATATATTTTGACTTTGCTTTATTTTGCTCAGTGGGCCTTTGTGGCCTTTTGGATATTTCTTTTTCTTTATAGATCATATTGTTCTTTGTTTTGACATGTCGATTATATTGGACATGTTGATCCTTGAATACATGTGGATTTTTAGACTTATGACTTTTATACTTGGCATCCAAATTGCTTGGAGGGGGAAAGGAATGCATGGATGGATATGAATGAAATGGACTTCTTTTGGATGGATGAAATTTACTCAAGGATGTGTGCCTTTGCTGACCTTGCATAGAGGACGAAGGGATATAAGGACCTAAGATGGATGGAAGGTGTGATGGGGAAGGTGTATGTTTTGATTTTGATGGAGGGATACCAACGTCTTGAGAGTGAGTTGTGTAGACATGACCCTTAATATCTTCTTTGATATGGAGGTGTTCTTTCTCATGAAGGTCTACACCTTTGCCTTTATGAATATCTTGACTTGTAGGATACTCTTTTCTTTGGGAAGAAGACATGGGTCCATTATGAGGTGGATATGATATGAGAGAAATAATGAGATCTTGAAGTGGATCGGATTGCACCAAAGTGGAAGAACCCATTATGCATGTCGAGGGTTCATGAACATCTTGCACTAACATGTTAGAATCATGAGGGGGATTAGGATCATGAGGGGGACTAGGATTGTGTAATGGACATGGTTCAATGACAGGCTCTTCAAGAGATGGAATGGGAGAAATAATGGGATCATCAAAAGAGATGCGATCTTGGAGTGTATATGGAGCATTAAGACAAGGAGATGGAGGAACAAGTGAATCTTGTGGAGGATCTGAAGGAATAATTTGATCTTGACAAGGAGGAAGATCATTGGATTCCTCTTTAAAGGTGCTTTGCTCTTGACTTTTAATGGGATCATTGGATAGGATGGAAGGGATATCTTGATCTTTCTTAGGAAGTGGAATGTCAATGGGATTTGAAAGGACATTTTTTTCATGAAATGGAAGGGGATCATTTGGGATTGGATGGACTGGGATATCTTGATCTTGCTCGAGGAATGGAGTGTCAATAGGACTTTGGATAGGATGGACAAGAATAGGGGAATCATCATGAGTGTCTGGGAACATGGGGTCCTGGTCAACAATTGGATGGGATGATAAGGTTTCAAGATCTTGATCTTGATCTGTTTTAGGACTCATTTCTTCATGGTCTAAATTATCCTCTTGACATGAGGTTGGACTTTGGATATGCATGGGGGATTCTGACAAGGGATCAATGTTTTGGCATGAAGGAAATGCACTTTGAACATTTGTGATGGATTCTAGCAAGGAATCAATGCTTGAACATGAGGAAGAGGGACTTCGAATGGGGTCCTCTAAAATAGGTAATGGCAATAAAGTGCATGGTTGCATTGGGTCTTGTATTTCTGAAACATGACAAGGATGTGCATCATGAATTGGATTATTTTGGCAATCAATTATGGATAGCTCTTGGATAATTGCATCCTTGGGTGTATTGTTTGATGAGGACAATATGGAAGGTTTTTGTGAAACTTCTAGAGGTGTAGGGATAGATGCCACTGGAGAGTCAATTTGTTTGCGAGGGCATGAGGCATTGCTAGACATAAGTGTATTATTTTGATCTTCCTCAAAGAACTCACTTGGTAATTTCCTTAAGAGAATTGCAATAAAGCCACCTTTCTTCCGAGGTTTTGACATGGTTGTATCTGGAATTTGAACTTGTTTGGCAAGAATTTGGTTCTGATCTAATGTCATGTTTTGATTTTGAACTTGGTTCAATTGTTCTGACATGTTTAAAACTTGGGTTGGTGTGTGCTGCAACCTTTGTTTTTGAATGTTTGGTTGTTGTTGTTGATACTGAGTTGTCCATTGAGTTTGTTGTTGATACTTGATAGTCGGTTGGACATATTGTTGAGATTGGACCATTGGTTGTGATGGTTGAAAATGTGATTGATAGTAAACACCTTCTTCTTCTTGTTGTGGAGGCACATACTGTTGAAATTGATGTTGTCTCTTTTCTTGAAATTGTTTCATCATCTCTATTTGTGAGAGGAGAGCTGGTATGTCTAATCATTCAATAAGAGATCTTACATCAATTGGCTCAATCTCTAGATTTCGACCTGGAAATTTTTGAAACATTTTGGACATTTGTGATCTATTCTTCTCAATGTTTGTCACTCTTTGTTCCAATATCTCCTCTTCTTGAGCTAGTTTCTCCTCTAGTTTTTGTATTTGGAGATTTGTTTCATCATAAAAAGTTTGATCAATGTTGCTTTGTTGTTGGGTTGGATAGAATTGTGATTGCATTGTCGGTTGATATGTCAAACTTTGTTGTATCATTGGTTCTTGGAACCTTGTTTCAATAGACATGTCACTATGCAAATGCAATATTTTTGGAATTTCTCAAGGATAATGTATGATATGCAACTAAATGCAAACTAAATGAATGAGAATGAAATCTATGGCAAGAGTGCAATCTATGTTTTTGGTTGTTTTTCAAGATTTTGACAAACTTTTTGAAATGCAAATCTAAAAAAGAGACCCTTAGGAAATTGAAATGATGTCTAGACCTCAAAGGACAAAAGGACCAAGTGACAAAAGGACAAAATGACAAAGTCTCTCCTATATGCTTGGATACTAAGCTAGGTTTGACAAAATGACATTGATGACAAAAGAACAAAAGGTTTGATAAAGTCTAGACTTCCTAACAATGACTTAGGGTTTTATCAAAGATTTGGATTACTCAAGTATGACAAAACCTAGTTTTGACACTATATGCAAAGGGACAATTAATATGCAAGTGACCCTAATATGATATGATAATGACCTAAGATTAATGAAGAGACCTAGGATATGCAAAGGTGACCTAATGTATGACAATGTCAACCTAAGTTTGAATTATGAAATGGTATTACTCTAATGCAAGAGGACATATGCAAATGGATGACTCTTATGGATATGCAAAGGAGTATGACTTAGGTGAAACCTAACCTTGGTACTTGATAATGACTTTGCAAAATGCAAACCTAAGATGCACCTAAATCTAACTGACATGAATGTTGAGACAAGACTTTGAAAAATGTTTGACAACCATGTTTGAAGATGTTTTGAACCTTGTTGGATGAAATGTTCTTATGTTTAACCTTGTTTTTGAATCAATTTGTCTTGTTTTTGAAATGAGATGCAATTCAACTTTTGACAAGAAAAGAAGACATGATATTTCAACTTACACTCAAGACAATCATGCTCATTCACACATTTCTTATGGTAGACAAGGACAGTAGGTACTTGAGAGGTAGACTTATTATGAGATTCAAGGAGAATACATAGATGCTTTACCCCACGGGCTCCCCTCCACGGCACTCACTTCTCAGGGCAGCCAAGCATTAGTCCCCATGGAAATCTCCCCATGGTGAACTTAGTATCTCTTCCAAGTATCCGAACTTGTCCTTCTCAAGCAACTAGAAGGATTTTTGGCCTCTAAATACAAGGTGTTTAGTAAGGATTTCTGTTAAGCGTTACTCCTTGATGTCACGCAAGAATGATTGAGACATTAAGCCCATCAAGGTACCAAACAAATGTAGTCACGCAAGCACGATTTAGACCAAGAGGCCCTACTTAGATGTTGATATGAGAAAGAGTTCAAGGGTCATCACTTCCCAAGTAACTGCAATTCCCACGTAACCCTTCCTTCAAAGCTTTCACTCATTGGGTATTTTTTTACAGTGAGTTAGAATGCCAAGGTATTCTAGCCGTACTCACTTTGGGTCGTTCCCTTCTCACGATTATCACTTGCTTGCAAAAGCAAATGGTCGGGAAGGCAGGCCCTCTAAAGGTGACACACAATAAAAAACATGAGCATGGTATTGAAAATCTAGATTTCTGATCACCCTAAGAAGGATGAGAGCATACTCTCCTACTCCAATGTCACACTCAACAATCAAAGCAAAAACATGTTCATTCCAACCTATTTAGAAATCACTAGGTGCCTAAAAATTAATTGCAAACACCAAGTTTAGTTGTTTCTCCAAGGCAACCTGCAAAACCCAAGTCAGAAGTTTGATATGTTTAGTCTTTGACTAGCGAACCTACAAACAATTCATTAATAGTTTGTGAAATAATTCTTTGTCAAGCGTTTCACCACAAAGCTACCAACAATGTTAGAGAATCACGAGAAATGAATCACCATCAAAATTAATCCATAAAAGTTGTGATTCTTTGTCCTCTTAGATTAATCTATGTGAAATTTATCAAATTTACCACCCTAGATTAATCTAGATAAAATTTGTATGAATGCATGATTAATTTGCCAAGCTAAATTAATCTAGATGAAGGTTGCATGATTTTGTTTTTTGAAAATTTTGACCATTTACAGCAGCATAATTAAAAATGTCATAACTTCCTCAATATTTATCCAAATCACAAACTGTAAAATGATCTGGAGAGACAAAAACGTGATCTAATATACCCAGAAATCGTTTATTTTAATTCGGCACGAAATTTTTTACGTGATCAATTCATTATGACTATTTTTTTTTTTTAGAAGAAAAATCTGCAATTTCTCCACCAAAAAATCTGCAACTTCACAAAACATTCAAAAAAGTATTAGATCCAAGCATGTTCACGTCGGGTTCACCAATTAATGTAGCTTAGGAATTCGGAAATCATCAAAGGAAGTAATATTAATACTAACCATTAGCTCAATCACGAAAGCTTAAATGTGATGATCTATCCTAAACATCATTCAATAGAGACATAAAGATAAAACATTTAAAAAGATTATGCAAACTAGATGTTCCCTTCATGCGGCTTCATTGTTCTTCTTTCTTCTCCAAATATTTTTGTTGTAGATCTCACCTTCAAGTGCATAAACCTAATTGAGAAAGCAAGATTGACATTGACACAAGAATACTAGAA
This sequence comes from Cryptomeria japonica, assembly GCF_030272615.1. NCBI lineage: Eukaryota > Viridiplantae > Streptophyta > Pinopsida > Cupressales > Cupressaceae > Cryptomeria > Cryptomeria japonica. The sequence continues at coordinate 390,798,518 of NC_081406.1, read as the reverse complement.
GTGTGATTTGACAAAGTGATTAGAAATTCAATAGTCTGATTAGGGATTAGGGGATTGATTGAAGAAATTCATCCAATTTATAGAGAAATTGGAGAAAAAGACAAGATTAGCATGATTCAATTCAAATGGAAATTGCAAATCAATTATGTCAATTATGACAAATTTATGACAAATTATGCACCTTCTATGCAAAATTTGTTGATTGATGATTTATGACAAATTATGACAATTTCTATGTCAAAATTGATTGATTGCCAATTATGAAAAATTTATGACAAATTGTCATGTCATTTTCCATGAATTTAGGAGAGAAATAGGAGGAATTTGAAATTAGGAATTTAGAAAATTGGGAAATTAGAGAATTGATGAAAATTAGAAATTAGGTAAATTAATTAATAACCTTTCATTTATTAATTAATTCACAAAGAGGAATAATTAGCCAATTAAATGAACATTTAATTGTGACAAGAAAACTTAGGATAAATAAATAATTTATTAATCCTAAAGGAGGAAATGACAAACCAGGTTAAATGATGAAATCACAAAACCCTAGAAGATGAATTAGCAATGCAAGAATGACAATTAGGTCTTGAAAGATAATTGACTTGATCATGATTTAATTTTGGATTGATAAATGACCAATGTGAAAAATGATTTAATTGATAAAATGCGCCAATTGACGAGGAACAATGACAAATTGATCCAAATTGACACGATTGAGAAAGACGACGATCGATGACAAATCGATCGCAAAATGACAAAATTGACAAGAGGACAAGGATTGATGACAAAATAGATTGCAAGATGATAGGATTGAAAATGACCACGATTGATGACAAATCAATCGCAAAATGACAAGATCAAACATGACAACGACCGATGACAAATTGATCATTAATCGACAAGATTGAAGGATTGATAATAAATCGACAAGATTGATAAGAGGACAACGATCGATGACAAATCAATCGCAAGATTGACAGGAGGACAAAACCCTAATTAGGATTGACGATGTCCAAAATGATGACAAATAAGCACGCACATTGATGCAATAGGATAAGATTGATTAAAATCATGACTGGAGATTATTGTCGACAAGACCAAATTCGAGAGCGAGATAAAGGAAGAATGTAGAAGAATGACTCAATGTTTGCAAATGATAAAAACCAAGTGCGTGACATAGGAGAAATGTTAGTGCGATGCAAAAACCTAAAATGAGGCAATACGCAAATGTTAAAATATGACTCCGCAAGCGTTGACCATTTTTAGGTGTCTACAAGTAGTTTAGGTCTTGCCCCCATGGTAAAAACCACATTTCCTTTGATTTTTCCCTATATAAACCAGAGAGTCTAGATTCTTGAAGGTATCCGTACCATACACCCATCCCCAATCAAAGCCATTGTTGAGCATCAAATTTGAATTAAGTAAAATATCTTGATTCGTAGGATTGAATTACAAGAGCCCTCCATTTTTAGAAAAAAACCCATTATTTTTATTGATATCATAATATTTGATAAGTTGTCAAGCAAGTGTAATAGCACTCTATCAAAATATCCAAAATTCAAAAAGTATCGATGAGACCCAGCGATGTCTCATTGATATAAATGGGATATCGAAGAAAAGAGAGTGCCAGTGCACTCTAGAAAAGACACACCGAAAGCGATGATTTTACCGACAAAAAGTATTGAAGAAAGTAGAGGTGGTCCTCACCGATGAGAAAAGGCTTTCGAAGAAACAATACCATCGATGCAAAATGAAAAAGACTCACCAAAAGAAATGCTCTCATCGAAAGGATGATATCAATCAAACAAAAGGAAGTTACGTCGATAAAAGATATCGATGAAGATATGAGTTTCAAGGAAGCTAAAGGGCGTGTTACCGATATGCATGATTTTGCCGATACAACTTTATCGATGAAAAATTACTAATGAGCTCATCAATGAAAAGATGATAGCGAAAGCAAGTCATCAAAAGTAAAGAGGACTTCGATGAAATGACAGACTCATTTATCGATGGGGTGTAGTGAGTTCGATAGAAAGGGAGTTTCGATGGAAGGATAAAGGAAGTTACCAAATCCCTAGGTCTCTTCGACATAAAACCTGACGGACATCAGAAATATATCAATGGGGAGACGACTATAGAGACTGAATGCAGCATTTCGATAAAGGGAGAAAATACATACTCGAAGTAATATTCAAAACAAAAGTATCATCGATAGAGACAAAGAGATCAATGGAATAAAAAATAAGGGATCAAAATGATTGCCACAAAAATCAGAAACAAATCCCAGGGAAGGTCACATCGCCATTAAATTTGTATGTGTTCCCAAGTAACCATTGTTAAAATTCCATTAGTAACTGATCAAAGATGAAATGAGGATGCTAAGCAGAGATATTGTAATGAATAAATATGACAAGTACATCGAGCACATGGGGGTGTTCAATTTGTTTATCTTCTAGTTTGTTAACAAAAAATGTTAGTTAACGGTTATATGTTGAAAAGCCACAATGCTTGGTGATAATGTATACTCTCATATAAAGAAGGGAACTTTGGTAATGTGGGATAATAATTAGAGAAGGAGTAGATTATAGCCTCAGGCTTACCATTGTACTTTTTGCCAAATATATAATATAATTAGTCATTTTCCTTTGCATTTATGTTGTGGATTATTGCATTTTCTGCAGGCAGTTGCTTATGATATTATCTAAAGGAGATAAGGTTATTTGTGTTCTTCTAGTAAAATTATGTGTTTCATATTCTAGATTTAGATCAAAAAGATGTACTCGCGAATTGTAATTGTTCCCTGTATTTCTTCCTTGGATGGTCTCTTAAAAGTGAGGGTTAAATTCATTCAAGTAGTTTACAATATAGACACTGAAGTAGAGCTCATAAGAAACAGTAACTAACAGACTCATCGAGAGGGGGTGGGTTTAAAAATTGTCTCATAAGTCTACACAATAAGTCATAAAGAAATATAAAAGACTGTGTAGCCCAAACAATGAAGAAAGGGACTGGTCATCTATAGAATACAACTCATCAGTTCACATTTCACTTTAAAAGTAATAGGAGTAGCTGAGTAGGAAATATAGAATAGACTAGCAATAGTGTATATACATAAATTTCAAGCACAAAGATCGAATAACTTCTACAACAACAATCTTGAACTCATCTGCTATATCTCCATCCTTAGAATTTATGCCATTCTAAGATAGGAGGAAATCAGATCAAGATACTTAATCCAATATAAAAAGCATTAGTCATAGAAAACAACTAGTGAGTAGGTATACCTGCCTAGGTCCTGCAGAGCCTAAAGTGAGAGAGTTAGTAATCAAATAGGTTCACTCTATAAGTTTGCTAGGTCAATTGGAAGGTTTGAGCATAGGAGTTGGAATTTCCTTAGAACCTATCCAATCTGTTGATTTGAGACCCAACCCAGTACGAGACAACAACTCATACGAAACAAAACTTTTGTCATCCTATAATTGCTAAATTATCATCCGGTTAAGAAAATCCTGTCGTACGAGTCTTCGGTTTTGTCAAAATAGAATAGTCAAATATGCCTAAAAATAGCTTACAGTGAACATAATACTGGTTATCAATTTTCCTAAGATTAAACAAATCAAGACAATGTACCTCTGCCATTTGCGTTGCACGATTTGGTCGATCATCTCTTAGCTAGTTCAATCAACTACCTATCAAATTTTAGTCACTTGGATAACATCTTATACATGATAGGTCATTCTTAAAACTAGATTGAATCTTAAACTACGCTTAGAATTAAATTAGATAAATGTCTTATACAAGATAGATCGTTCCTGAAACCAGACTGAATCTCAGTTGTTTCTCCCAGACAATACATTAACCGAACAACTAGCTCTGAAATTGATCTTGACCTTTGCATCAAAAACAACTTTAGGTCACACTAATCCATAAAAATGCCTACACAAACTAGGATTTGTCGTAAGAAAGAAGCCAAAGGCAAAGGAATACCCTTTTCATACACTGACAATCCATTTTACGAAAAGGATCCACTCACTGACATATCGTCGTCATTAGGCGAACCAATTTTTGATGAGCCTAAATCTCCCACTATATATGAGACAAAACACAATGATAGAAACAAGGATGATAATAACATTCCCAAAAATGATATTGATTCCTCATCATCAAGTGAGGCTGACGAAGACACTGAACCTCTAGAAAAAGAAATCTTTGACTGTCAAAAGGACAAAGACTTTAGAAAAATGATGAAAGCTATCATGACCCGAGAGAAGGAAGACTATTTCTTAGAACTAGCAAAACAAGGTGCTAAACTTCCTACTGGATATGATGTTCAGACACTCGTTACTAAAAAGAAATAATCACCTATACTCATGGTACATAAACAATTACTAGCCTTACGAATGGAGGTCACAGAATTGAAGAATAAGGACAAGTCCCCCAAAAAATATTCTCTAGAAACAATATGTCCCTTTCCATTTGACAAGAATCTATACATGCCTCCATTTCCCTCATGAGTGGAGATCCCAAAATTTGATAAGTATGATGGTACACCAAATCCCCAATATCATGTCAGAGAGTTTTGTGCTGCCTGTATGGAGTTCATGCACGATCAAATGTACCTCATGTGTCTTTTCCCGAGGAGTTTAGGGAGTCAAGCAATGGAATGGTTCTCAAGTCTACCCAAAGGAATAAAAAAATTTGAAGAACTAATCCAACTATTTTTACAATAGTACTCATACAACATTCGACATCCTGTGACTATGATCGAGATTTGCAATACTAAACAAAAAATAGGAGAGCATGTTCTTACTTTTCTCCAATGCTGGAGAAAGATGTTTTCTACGTATTCTTGACCTATTCCAGACTCTGAGAAAATGGATATATTTGTCAATAACTTGGTCCCCGAGCTAAAATATAGTATACAAATGCAAGTACACCCATCATTTAACAAAATGGTAGATAATTCCATTCGAATGGAAGATGTGCTCATAAACAAGGGGGATATCACACCCTGGAAAGAAACACAACCAGGATCTAGCTCTTAAGAGAAGAACAAGTATTGGAAGTTTGGCAAAGACAATAACAAGAATGTTGTTAATGATGGAGTAGTAGACACTATAAAAACCAACTCAAAATCCACAATATTCAACTTGGCTAGCGGTACACAAGCACTTAAAGCCCTTGAGGCTGCAACATAAAATACGCCAAAGAAAACAAAGGAATGGTTCAAAGAAAAGCCTTGGCTTTCCAAACCTAAGTGTGATTTTACTCCTCTCAAAGAATTGTATGAACCCTCTTTCAAAACTTTGTTGGCAAACAACTTGATAACTCCAGACCATATGATCCAGATGTCAAACCAGGACAGTGGAGAGAAAATGAATATTGTGACTTCCATCAGAATAAAGGTCATAACATAAACAAATGCATGAAGCTAAAACATGAGATTCAAGATCTCGTAGATGCTGGTAAAGTTGTTGTTGGGAATCATCTAACTAATGCAAATCATAAAGCATTTAAGGACCCTTTGCTTATTTACGAACATGGTGATTCTTCAAAGACCAAAGGAGGTGCCAAGGCAAATTATACTTATGCCAGTTAGGACAATGTTATCAACATGATTGAGCCTTCCCACTTGGAATATTGCAATGTGATTATAGTCCAAGATAAACCAAATGAATCATGATGTGCAAGAGCTCTCACCCATTCTCAAAAGAAAGTCACCCTCCAAGGAGCTAGTTCTTCCAATCCAGCTCAAGCAACATCAAACCCATCAGCCTTGCCAAACAAACAAAAAGAATCAACCTTGGACAAATTTAAAAGGCTAACTTCATCATCATCTTTTGGATATAGTGTTGTTGAACAATTGAAAATGAAAAATGTTCAAATCTCAATCTCTGAATTTCTAAAACTCTCATCTGCTCACAAAGAGATCCTAGACAAAGCATTTCTCACCACCAACGTTCCAAAAGATTTAGACATTGATCAGTTTTAGTCTATGGTGGGTCATTGGACTTCACCTCACTATTTGACCTTCTCTGAAGAAGATGATAACTCACTAAATCATCCACATAACCAGCCATTGCATATTGAAACCATGATCCACAAACACAAAGTCAAATGTGTTTTGATAGATGGAGGCGCGAGGTTGAATATTTGTACTTATAGTCTTCTTACACAACTAGGATTCTCTAAAAATGTCATTGATCCTGGTAAGAAAATAACAATAAAAGCCTATGATGAAGAAGAAAGGAATTCTAAAGGTCTGGTGTCATTACCTATCAGAGTGGGACCGGTAGAGAGAGATGTCCTTTTCTAGGTTCTTGATATTCCATTATCATACAATATATTACTGGGCAGGCCATGGATTCATGAAATGAAGGCAGTACTGTCAACATACCCTCAATGCTTAAAGTTTCCTTATAACAGAGCTGAAGTCAGTATTCCTACTGATACAAATGTTGTCTGTAATGCATTGACAAAAGGTGCAAATAATTTTGTGCCTCATAATAGGGAAGCCTCTCCAAATGCAGATCTAGAAGCACTAATGAAAGATTTAGAAAAGAGATTGAAGATTACAAATACCGACATGGATGGCTACAAGATAGAACTGATACTTTCATTAGTTTCTCTCCCTCCATCACCAAAATAGTTGGGCAAGCCATCAGAGGCTATGAGAACACAAACTTCAGCTCCGAATACCATATATGATGGTCTCTTTGTATAGTCTTCTACCTCCTTGGTGGATGAAATAGAAGATGTTGTTCTTAACTGGCTCTTTAAGGAAGATAGTTAAAATGAGGAGGTACGACATTGTGAGATTTCCTCAAACCAATATGGTCCTAGCTAAAAAATGATTCAATGCATAGGGTACTCAAGTCCTAGTCCTCTGGGAAAACAAAAGGAAGGTATTACTAAACCAATTCAGCTACAAACCAAATCCACAAATGATAAAGCTGGATTGGGATACGATCTGAAAAAGACATCAGATCAAAAACATGTTTCCAAGTCTAAGTGGTAGAAAAGAATACCACCTTTAACATTATAGGAAGTAGACACTCAACAAACAAAAGTAGAGTGTAGAAAAGAGAAAGAGGAATCAACAGTCAAGAAAGAAGAAACTGTCAGTGCTCAAGCTTCGATGGTATCAACTACAATAATACAGGAAGTTGAGGTTCCTGAGGATATAAAAGATGAAGTAGTAAGAATCAGAGAATTGTTTGCACCACTAAGAGTTCTAGTCACATATACTAGCAGACAACAAGTAGACAATTTGAAGAGTAATTCAAACGAGTATGAATGGGGTCCTGACCACCTCTCAGACACATGCACTACAAAAACTCCAGAAGAGTCTAGCAATGTCATAAATGATACTCAATAACTGATGTGCATAAAACTAGAGAAATAAATATAGGAAATTAGACAAAAGAGACAAGCAAATTATGAACAAGGACTAAAAGAAGGAAGAATACCAGAAAGCTTCTCATCTATGTACCCCTATCCTAAAATAGAACAAATCAAGTATAGCACTACACAAGAAGAGTTGAAAGTTACAGAACAAGAACCAGTTATCAGTCTAGAAGAAGCTGAATGGAGTAGACGACATCAAATCGCAGAAACATCAAGATCATGTCAACAGGTGTGTCAGATACAAGTGACAAATGAACCACAACATGAAGGAACTTGCAACATTAAAGATGTTGGTATTGATACCATACATATGCTTACTAAATCACCTGAAGAAGACTCGGAAACTTCATCCGATGACTCTGATGATAGTCTTATTCAAGACGATATCTAATCAGCCTCAAATTCTGAATCATCTGATACAAACAATGAAAATTTGTCTACTGGTCTTATTGTTGTTGAAACATGATATGATGTATAGTCTAGCATAGTGAACGACGTTACAAGTATGTCTATCAGATTAGATCAACTAAATATTAATGTGAACTTTAATAATCATGATCTGAATCTTCCTGGTCTCAAGATACTTACGCAAGGTATTCTTCTAGAACTCAACTTTTTGAACTGTCATTGTGATAACAATACCGTGAATGCTCTTGAACCTATCCAAGATTTATCCTTAGTACATCCCGAATTGATTGACTGTGCTTTACAAAACCAGCCCATGAATATACCTACTTTTGCCAATGACTATACATTAGCCTATTATCTCAATGTAGTCGAACCTATAGACTCTTCCACCAGTGAACAGAGTGAAAACGTGAGTGAAGCGGATATCAAGTATATTAGTCGCAAAAACAAGAAAAATAAAAATAAAAGATCTTATGGCGAAAACCACATTGTGGCGATATCAGAATCTAAAAAAGAGAAAATAAAGGACGTACCTAAAGGTGAAAACCTCTCTGAGGTGCCTGAAGGTGAGATACTTGATATACTGCCAAGTCATTTCCAGGAAAAGTCCTCCATATTGATTGAGCCAACTCAGACAGTGAACATTGGGAGTCAAGAGACACCACACATCATTCATGTAGCTCAATCACTATCAGCAGAAGAATTGAAGGAGTTCACTCAACTATTCTTAGAAAAGAAAATAATTTTTGCATGGACATAGTTTGATATGCTAGGCTTGGATCCTGGTCTCATTATGCACCATCTTTTAGTTACACCAGGAGTAAAACCAGTTAAGAAAAAAATCCGTAAGATGCACCCGCATGTAGCACTATTAGTCAAGACTGAACTAGAAAAACTACTCAAAGCTGGATTCATCAGAGTCTATAGATTATGCCGAATGGATTTCAAACATAGTACCTATGTCAAAGGAAGACAAGTCTATCAGAGTTTGTACTAACTTCAGAGATCTTAACAAAGCATGTCCGAAGGATGACTTTCCATTACCAAATATTGATATGATAGTCGACATGACTACAAGGTATGAAATGTACTCACTAATGGATGGATTCTCTAGATATAATCAAATCAAAATAGCTCTGGGAGATCAAGAAAAGATAGCTTTCACCTTTGCATGGGGAACCTTTTGCTGGAACGTCATGCCATTTGGGCTAAAGAACGCAAGAGCAACCTATCAAAGAGCAGTTACAACCATCTTTGATGACATGATGCATAAGAATATGGAATATTATGTTGATGACACCTTAGTGAAGACTATGAAAAGATCAATGCATATTCAAGAGTTAGGTCCTATACTCGACAGAATGGAAAAGTTCAAACTCCGGTTAAATCCAAAGAAGTGTGCATTCAGAGTGACATATGGTAAACTACTTGGCTATATCATTTCAAAGAAGGGCATTGAGGTTGATCCTAAGAAGGTCCAAGCTATAATGGAAATGCTGCCTCTGAAGAACATTAGTCAAATGAGAAGTCTACAGGGACATCTCCAATCCATCAGACGATTCATTTCCCAGCTAGTAGACAAAGCTCAACCTTTCACAAAGGTATTGAGAAAAGGAATAATATACAACTGGGACCAGTAGTGCGAACAACATCTTTAGCAGATAAAAGAGTACCTATCAAATCCACTGATATTGATGCCACCAATTCAGGGTAAACCACTAATATTATATATATCAGCAATTGATTCATCACTGGGGGCACTTCTGGCGAAACAGGATGACAACAAAAAGGAATGAGCTATTTATTACATTAGCAGGACATTGGTGTCTTATGAAATTAACTACACTATAATAGAAAAAGCATGCTTGAGGTTAGTCTTTGCATCACAAAAACTGAGACACTACATGCTAGCACATTCAATCAAGCTAGTGGCCAAAATTGATCCACTCAAATATCTTCTCACTAAGGCAACACTTATAGGAAGATTACCAAAATGGGTCATGATCCTTGCAAATTTTGACATTGAATATGTGGAACACAAAGCCATAAAAGGACAGGTAATTGTTGATCAACTTGCTGAAGCTCCACTTAAAGACTCTCGACCACTACACATAGAGTTTCCAGATGAATCTATATATGCACCTTACTCAACAACTTTGGAAAATGTTCTTTGATGGGTCCTTTACCCAAAATGGTTCAGGTGTTGGCATATTATTCATTACTCCTCATAAGTATTCAATCCCAAATTCTTATAAGATTATATTCCCTTGCACAAACAACATTGCAGAATATGAAGCTTTCGTGAATGGGATAAAACTAGCTATTGAATGGAAGGTTGCAGAATTGTATATCTATGGAGATTCTCAGCTAGTGGTTAATCAAATCAATGATACATATCAGACTCGAGATGAGAAATTGATGCCTTACAAGAGGATGGTTGATGAACTTAAGAATTATTTTGTTTTTGTATCATTCCAATAGATTCCTAGATCTGCGAACAGAGCAACAGATGCTATGGCTACCTTGGCATCTATACCTGAGCTACAGGAGTCCAATTTTCGCTTTGATTTCTAGGTGGAAGAGTTATATTACCCTACCTATGATTCTCCTGAGACCCAAATAGTCTGTTGTATTATTGGACATGACTCATCCCGATATAGCCACATCTACTCTTATCTATGCGACCAAATTATCCTTGGAAATCTTACCCAAAATGAGAAAACAAACCTAACTCGAAATGCTTCATGGTATGTTATCATAGCCAACAATGTATTTAGATGAGGTTTGGACAGTACATTTCTTAGGTGTCTAGAAACTGAAGAATCTAAACGTGCGTTATCGGAAGTTCATGAAGGTATTTGTGGATCTATTCAAATAGTCTTACTTTAGCTCAAAAACTATTATGGGCTAGCTACTACTGGCCAGACATGGAAAAAGATGCCATAAAATTTGCTAAAACTTGCGAGAAATGTCAACTTCATGGAAATCTCATACATGCCCTGGCAAGGGATCTTATACCCTTCATTACACATTGGCCTTTTCAGCAATGGGCCTTTGATCTCATTGGTCAAATATATCCTGCATCATCCAACAGACATAAATTCATCATAACTGCCACTGAGTATTTCACCAAGTGGGTAGAAGCAGTTCTGCTCATCTAAGCAATCGGTAAACAAGTCTCCTTGTTCATCTTGAACTATATCATCTGTAGGTGTGGGATACCTTCGTCCATCATGACTGATAATGGAGGATAGTTTAAGAATAAAGATCTAGACGAGCTTTGTGAGAAATTCAAAATAAAGCAACACTAGTCATCGGTATATTATCCTCAAGGTAATGGATAAGCTGAGGCATATAACAAAAACCTACTGACTATCTTGCACAAAATAGTGAACAAATCCAAGAAGGATTGGCATCTGCTGATCAATCCTGCACTATGGGCTTACATAAAAAGTATTAGAACACCTATTGGGGCTACACCTTTCTCTTTGGTGTATGGATCCGAAGCAGTACTACCTATTGAAGTAGAAATACCATCTCTAAGAGTTTCTTTGCAAGGTCTTGTTACTAATGAAGATCTTAGAATATCTAGATTGCAAGAGCTTGAATTTTTGGATGAGCATCAGCAAGTGGTGTTTGATCATCTCAAAGTGTATCAGAAGAGAATGTCCAGAGGATATAACAAAAAAGTTAGACAAAGAGAATTTCAGGTTGGTGACCTAGTTCTGAGAGAAAATCCAAAAAAACAATAGTTTTGCGACAATAAAGGGAAGTTTGAACCCAACTGGCTAAGTCCCTACATTGTTACTGCAATATTTGGCTCTGGTGCCTATCAACTCTCAAACTCGAAAGGAGAACAACTCCATGAACCGATTAACACCATCCACTTGAAGAAATTCATTGCTTAGCATTCTCTATGCCACCAACTTGTACAGCTGGAAAAAGTCGTATAAAAAAATCAAAAAAATCATAAAATACAAAAACAAAAAAGAAAAATCATCAAAAGAAAAAAAAAATAAAAAGAAAGAAAATGCCCTGGTGAAAACCTAGTAAACAGGAACCTTGGCACAAGAAAAATGAATCTCTGCCAAGTAGGTGAAAACCTGGCAAACAGGCGCCTCTTGTACTCAAGCGCTCCATCTATCAACACAACGTTGGCATTTCCCGCTTTCATGCATCTTTTGCTTTCACTTGTACATATTTTTTTAGTCACTTTTGTGACATCCTAGTTCATTGGAACCCTCATGACTTGAAACTGATCAGCATCCTAGTCTTAGGTTAATCGACATAGCACATTACATATCCTAAGCAGTGTCAACCAAGTCATTTTTTCGTTAGTGAAACCTGGTCATCCACTCCGAGTCAGTCACCTGTCTCCTAACTACCAAAGAGTTTTTATCACTGAGTAAACAAGCAAAACAACATAACGAAAAACAATCACTAAATAGTTTGAGCCATGAGTGAAAATTTTCTGTGTGCTATCTTTTATATTGGTTTTCGATTATTATCCCTCTGAGTAACTCGAGGAAGTCTATTGTGACTAAGAGGAGCAAGGATTGGGGGCATAATATTTTCTTTGTTTTCTGCTTATAGGAATGATCCCAATGATCTGGAAACATATAAATTAGCTGGGTGTCTATGATAAGAGCCTTCACAACAAGGTGAAATCACCTCACATACCTTGACTCCGCTTATTTGTATACTACAGGGAGGTCCATATCATTTCTTTGTCTGTTTTGAGGGAATTTAATTATGATGCAATTTAGGTCCCTACAAAATCTGTCCAAGGATATGAACAAAAAAAGGGTCATTGCGAACAAGATAATTATTATTGCACATTGAAAAAGAAAGGAACTCTAACCTGCCTGTTGTGTTCATTATGCTCAGTGATGAATCTTAAGTATTTTAAATCTAGTGACTAGGTTTAGGATGCATTTTGCATATCATTTTGCATATCATTTCGCATATCATTTTGCATATCATTCTACATTTTTGTGAACTTAGAGTGATTTCGATATGATAATAATCTCTTTATCTTCTAAATGAGAGCTGAAAGCATCATCATTTCTTATGCTAAGCGGTCTATTTATCATCATTTCTTTGATCGAGTACTTGTGTTTTGAGATGTTAGCTGCATACATAACATTTAATATAGCTTCATACATTTCATTATTTCCTCATCTGCATTCATCTTATTACATAGAAAAATGAAAACATTGCATTACTCATATTACTCATTACACATTCATTCATTTGCATATGAAAAGAATAAAAAATAGACATCCATAATCATTTGCATTACATACATTCATATTGAAAAGAAATCCATACATATAGAATAAAGCATATAAAAGACATCTCATAAATGAATCAACACAAGTACGATGAAGTCAAATCAGATCCCGTATATGTATATCATGTCAAGTCTAAAGATACAAAATGATGTTGAATGACATATACAAACTCCCATCGGAGCAAGAATCGTATAGGCTACAAAAAATGGGTGTGTCTACAAAATATATCTGAGCTACAAGAAAAATAATCTAGCTTGCACCCTCTCCCTCATCGCCTGGTGGAGGAGGAGGAGCCTGATGCCCGAGATCTTGACGAGGTGATCGAGCTTCCTTTGATCGTGCCAGATACTGCGAGTAGGGTATCACCTACTGCGCAACAGGAACTGCGACACTATATGCTGCCACATAGTAGGCTACCCTACTACTCTGGAGAAGGACCTCCTATTGCAAAGCCTCTATCTCTGCTCTCGACTCTACCCTCAATGATGTGATCTGGCGATCACGTTCGACCCTCACCTTAGCAAGCTGTCAGTCTCACTCTGCCAGCTGAGTCTGAGCCACTGTCAACTGTGACTGTAGCTCTACAAGATGTGCTCTCATCGACTGCCCTGCATCAGTCCCCTACTCTCTTACAAGCTCCCCACCCCCATCTCAACCTGTAGCTCCACCCTGCTCATCTCACCACTGTCGGACCTATCTCAGAGTTGTTCGCTCCTCCTTAGTTCCACCCAATCTCACTCCTACATGACCTAGGGATCTGCCCTCACCCCTTTGCTGTCCAACATCAGCTAGCACCCTACTACTGCTCGCACCAAGATCACCACTACTCCACCATGGAGCCTCAACTGTCTATGCCTATCCCTATCCCTCTGCCTGTGTGGGGGCATCATCCTCAACATCCTTAATATGAGGAGCCTGCTCTGCTGGATCTATCAATCGAGGCAACGGATGCTGCTGAAACCAATCTCTATATTGGGGCAATACACCTACATCTGCCACATCATCCATATAATCCCACCTCAGGCGATGTAAACCAGTCAACTCCTACATCACCAAAGCATAGGACAACCATGGAGACCATCCCTATCTCTCCTCATTTGCGTAACGTGCATATGCTGTAAACTCCTGCAAGATCCCCTAAGGCCGACCATACTGCCTCATCACTCGAGAAATGATGAATCGCTCCACAATATTATGTGATCTCCTAATGAGAGGGCACGTAATAAAAAGGTCCCTGCGAACCATCCGCTAGTCATCCCATAGCTCTAAGCCTCTGTACGATCTCCATACAATGGCTATCAGGTCATCTAGTTGTCGTCTCCAAAAATGTCTTGCCCAGATGGGGCTACGTAATGTATCTGGCATACCTATATATAATCGGCTGCCCAGGCTCTGTACTGTCATCTACTTTGGGCTGACAAACAGGAAGGTGCTCCCAAGCCCACACCTACAAAATATATACACTGGTGGCCATGCTCCACCCATCTCTATAAACGGTCTCATGCATCTCTCAATACATGTGGGCCAATAAACATGAACCCCAGCCAAGTCTCTGAGGGGTCTCTATCAATCTCTCTAGCATCCGACCCCATCCGCACTAGAAACCCTCCTGCCCTCTTTCTGGCATCAGAAAACAGCCTATGAACCCTGCTAGAACACATGCCAGAGGAAACTCCTCATTGTACCTACTCATCAATATGTCCCTACTAGTGGAATGAGTCAAAATCTCAAGATCACTGAAGACATGCCTCACTACCTGTAATCTTGGAAGGTGCCCTGAATCATAATCCACCTTATCCCCAGCAAAAGGGATAGGGAGGATCCTATATACATCCTCAAGAGTGATAGTAAACTCCCCCACTGGCAGATGAAATGTGTTATGCTTTGAATGGAAATGTTCTACCAATGGCGTGAGCATTTTGTGGTTCACAAGGATATCACATAATCTCAATAGATGAGTCAAGCTGCACAAGTCAATATGAGCCTATTCAACCTCATATAAATGTTGAACTAATGCCATAGTAGGAGGATAAATGCATCTAAAGAGCACAGGAGATAATCGAACTTGCAAAAACCCAACAATGAAGCATCAGAAAACATTCCAAATGAGCCTACACGAGAAGTAAAACATCAAGCAAATCCAACTAAGTCAAATGCAAAATCAAATTTTCATGTTTAGACCTTCAAAAATGCTTACTGTCTCCCAAACAACAAAACACAGAGAGACATAATCTCGTACGAGTCAAGAATAGATGTCATATGACAAAACAATCCCAAATGACAAACTATTGGCTCTTGCACGACAAAATGGTCTTTTAACAGACCTGTCATACGATACAAAGGTGCATCCCGAATGACAATTCTAATGATTTTAAATGACAAAATAAATTTTACCAGTTACTCGTACGAGACGGAATCCTGTCTTGATTGGTAAAACATGAAACCCGACCCCACACATGTGGAAAACTTGAAAAATGAACAAAAAATTCAAAATTGAAAACATAAAGAGGCTTAAGATTGATCACTTACCGCTGGCTCATAGTTTCGGGGTCGATTATGTCTTCTCTGGCACTCGAATTGATGCTAATGAGTAGGGACCACCATTTTCTTTGCATAAGGCTTTTTGAATTTTCAAACTTGGAGGGTTAAAATGATTTGAAAATGACACTTTTGTCCCATATATAGCCCAAAATCTAATTTTTCAACTTGCTCCGATGGACATGAAAATTGTACCCTTAGCTAATTTGACCACTCTAATTCCATTTTCGAGATCGAAATCAAAATTTGAGATCATTTTTCTAGTCAATTTCACAATTGGACCGCTTAGCGCTCTTTTCATCAAATGCTCATTCTTTCTTCCAATTGCGCTCAATTTCAACGTTGAATATCAATTTCAATTCTACACATCAACTTCACGATCAACTCTGCGCTTAATTCATCAATCAACGCCAAATTTTTCAAATATTCCTTAGAATCAATTTGCTCTTAAATAATTTATTTTCGCCACACAATTGCCTATAATCATGTACCCTCGCTATTTTTTGATTTCGCTCTCGAGGGGGCATACTCACGACCTTATGACCTCACATCTCACAAGTCGAGAAAATTTTCAAATCTTCATCAAAAGTCGAGAAAAAATATTTTCAACTAAATAAAATCAATTCTTGTTGCTAAGGGGCATCTCAGCTTCATCACTTCACATCAAGTTGAGATCTATCGATTATCTAAATCGAATCAATCACTAGGGGCATATCAGTTTCATCGCTTCAAATCAAGCTAATATTTGTCTTTCATCTAAATCAATCTCTTAACGTTAATCAGTTTCATCGCTTCAAATCAAGCTGATTATTCATTTAAACTCAATCAAAAGTTTAAAGAGTATCTTTGACCACACTCAATTTAAGCAAGTGTTCAGTATTCATTTCTTGATCAAGCTGGACAGTTTATCTTCATCGTATCTTGATCAATCATGAAGATCGATATTTATCATCACTCATTGCATCTAAGTTCAATCAAGTTCTAGATCAGTAAGATCTGCTTCTTGACCAATCAAGTTCAAGTTCAGTATCTTTTGTTTCTATCATTCTTCAGTTCAATCAAGTTCGGGAACGGTATTGTTTTAATCAGACTTCATTCATCTTTGTCGCTTCGAATCAAGCTAAACACCTTGCTCTTCATCTAGTTCATGATCATTCAAGTTCAGAACTGGTATCTCCTAGACATCACACATTCTTTGAACCAATGCATTGCTCGCACATTAATTCAAAGAGGGGCAAATGTAATACCCTAAAAATGGACATCTAAACCATAGGCCGCTAATCTCGACAACATCACCAAGGTCCTAACCAAAGGCAATTAAATCAATCTTGAGAACATTATTAATTCTTTAATCATCAAATATCACATGGCAAATCAATTACTCAATATTAATTAAATATTCATTTAATTAATTGAATCATTTCCAAGAATATCATTTTTCGATCAATTATCCTATTTTAATTTATTAAATATCCTTGCATATTTAATTAATTAATAAAATTGTCATTTAATCATGCAAAAGGAATTAATTTATTACAAAAGAGTAATTAATTACAAAACAAGAGTTGAATTGAAATTAAAATAAAAGAATTGAATTGAAAGAGAAATCAAACTTGAGATATTATTTCTTTTTCTAAATTTAGAACTTGAAATTAGAAAAGCAATTAAATTGAATTATTGAATTATTCTTTAAAATTGGAACTCAAAGCTTTTCAGAAAAAGAAGTTCAGTTGCATTGAAAAGACTCTTTTCTTGAATAAATAAAAGAATTATCTATTTCTATCACAAATGCATGGAATTAATTTATTATTATTTCCAATGCAACTTGGACTTTTAATTTGAATGCATTTCAATTAAACTATTATTGGAATCTATCTCAAGGTTAACTAAACTTGATTTCTCAATTATTTTCAATTAATTCTAAATTGAGCTTTTCTCTTGGTAATTATCTATAAATTCAGTCTTCAGCTCTCATTCCAATTTACCCCAAAGATTTTTGAGAACACGCTTGGAGATTATTATCACGCTAATTTCGCTCTGGAGTCATTGAAGATTATTGTGCCTTTTTAGATTATTTGCATCCATTTTACATCCATTATTTCTTGAATTGATTATTTGCTTGAATTATTCATCCATCTTGCATCCATATAGTTAATATCATATAGATTAAATCCTTCTTCTTGGTGTAGTCTAGTCACTGGTTTTGCTTATAAAAATCTAAGAGCAATCTTATACTCGCATCTTTTAGAAGGCAATTAGTCGCTTTGTTATGGTTTTTTACTTATTGATTATTGATTACTAACCATACATATAATAACTTAATTAAAGTGTTGTACTTGCAGCTTACAGACCACTTTTTCACACACACACACTCACATCATTTTTCTTCAACAAAACACACTAATATGAATTGAGCCAACACCATGAGGATAGGGTCAAGTATCATGGCAACTAATCATAATATGTGAAGATGAGGTTCACACATAAGTGTTGGCTCTCAACAATGCCACACTTCCAAAATTGTCAGTCTCAAGACTTGTCCTATAGGGTGAGCACTCATTGATGGCCACAAGGCCAAATCAATGTATGTAGGCTTAAAACTCCTAACTCTAGGCTAGGAGGACCCTACAAAAGGTCTATGAACACTCACTTGGTATTACAATAGAAAGAGTCTTCCTCTAGAACTTTGTTTGCAACGCACACATCAATAGTTGTAATAATTGTTATGATGGATGGTCTATTAGGATGGTAAATAAAATGCTTATTCTTTTTCCAACCTTTGAAACTACAACAAGGTATTTGACTTGGAAAGGTTCCCACACATCACTTCAACAACAAACATTAGGCAATTCAACCTTTTGCCTTCTCAATGCATTTTTTTTTGTCTTTCACGGGTTTTCAAAGTCCGATACATAGGGATATCAGACCTTTCATGGCATCATCACACACGCCTTCCAATATGTAGTCCTTTCATATTTTAGGTGCCTACACACTATGTTGTTGTTAAGTATTGATGTAGTCTTAAAACATCTCATGACTCCATTACATGTCCACACTTGGGTTTACAAACACAACTCTGTCAAAACAAAAACAATATCAGTAGTAAAACTATGACTGTGACAATCAATACACTTAGGATAGTCATAAAAATTTAATCTATTTCATTTGGTTTTGATCGACAAACCCTTCCAAAGGTTGCATAGGGTCCCCTCACCCCTCTCTCTATCATCAACTAATTCAAAATACCAATCGCTTGGTCTTCCCACCAAATTCTTTCCTGATATGATACATAGAATGAAAAAAGGTCTATCATCAAGCATGATATGATACATAGCATGAAAAAATGGACATAAAACCCCAATTTCATTAAGAAAAACTCTTGGATGGCATGCCAAAGGCCTATTTATTCCCATCCAAGTGTGTTACAACCTCAAACCACCATAAACTAACTTTCCAACCATATTTTTAAGAAGTTTCTACAATAAATGCAAAAGTTGTCATGGCAATATGATAACTTTTTTCCCAATGGACATCAAACTTTCACAATTAGGTCTCTATTTGTTGTTAGAATGCAATCTATGAATAAGTATTAGAGGATCTTACTAACTTGGGTACCATTCTTTTATGTGTCTCTGACATGACTCCTAGTAACTATATAAGGATCTTACTAGTCCTAGATCTATGCCTTGTCTTTTTGATATGGTTCCTAGTTAGAATATATGAATCTTACTAGCTATAAATGTCATAACTTTGTGTTTTTCATGTTCCATGTGTGTTACCAATGTTACTCATATTACTCACTTTGTACTTCCCTCTTATCTCAATATTGTAGATTGACAATATCATAAGTCGGGAGCTACCACCTTTCCAAACTTGTAGACATCTTGACTCTTCAATATCTTGGTGAGAGAATATTTGGTTTCTCCATATTTTCCAAAGAGTAAATGAGCATAATTTCATACTCTTGCTAAGAGGGGGCTAAATATTGCATCATAAGTTGTATCTCTTTAAAAATATACACTAAGTTTGGACTCAATTTAAGTGGTTGTGCCTTATTTATGCCTAATTGTACTTAGGTTTGACAATGTTTCCATAAATTTGGTTCATTCCCTTATTCATGATGTTCCTCGTGGCTCATTTTTATAGGACTAGGGTCTTGGGAACCCTTATTCATGGAAATTGGACCTAAAATTTGAAAGATGAATGGTGGATTTGCAAATAGTAGGAATTTCCTCTCCAAATTTGGGCTTTTGCAAAAGTTCAATTTGAAAAGGTGCAAGGACCATCCATATAAGGTCCATCTTGAAAATTAAATGATAATACCATCCATGCATATTAAATGACATAGTCAAGTAATAAAGAAGGAAAAGCATTTCTTGAAGTTGTCAAATGATTTTAAAGATGAACAACAGTCCAATAAATGCAATTCACTAAAAAAGAAAACAAAGTATGCTACAAGATAGTGGGTAAGATGCAAGGAATGAAGTTAAATAGACAAAGAAAAACCATTAATATTACCAAGTCAAAAGGAGTAGCTATGACCTCTTAGGTGTTTTTTCACTTGCATAAATTAGACTTCTTAAGGATAGAAACACATGTAGACAGTAGTATGAAGTCTTTTTGATGATTTTTGAAGTAGTTGAAAGAATGGCTTATTTTAGATATATCTAACCCAAGACAATTTCAACTCAAAGTAAGGAATAAAACCATATGTCCTATAAGTTTGGGAAGCTAATTGAGTAGCTGGATAAGGTAGAGCATGACTATAGGGTAGTCTTGAGACTCTTTTAACATGATTAGAACATTTACCAAGTATCTAGGAGCTTACAAAGCCAATTCAACCATATTTCAAGTGAAAATGCAACAAAAGGAGTAAAAGCTTTGAATACACCTCAAAAACCACTCAGGTGGCCAAGTAGGTGGAAATAGTCTTTTCCAACATTTTTTTTCTTCATAGATGCAGCCCTATATTCTCTTTATTATTTGAGATGAGAAATACATTGTTGGCGGTTCCGTTATTACCCAGTTGAATATCGATATGATCTTGATACTGTCATAAAAGGAGTCACTATCCTAAGTGCTTGATACTATCACAAAAACTAAGTGTTGCAGCAGTGAATCTTCCTTTGAACTTTGGGTGGTTGGGAGTATAAAGACCCATGATGGTATATTTTTTGTGGTTCTTGTAAGAGTATCCAAAAGTACATTGGTTTTTGGATATCTAGTACATTTTATGAGTTGAGTACCAGGGGGGATTAGAAGACCCAGTTGAAGGAGGATTTGTGTGAATAAGGGTTGAGGGTGTTGGTGGTGATTGAATGTTGGAGAGTTGTATTGTGACTTGGACATGTTTATTTGTCCTATTTGAGTGTGATTCAATGGTTGGGTGAGGGTTGGTGAGTATGCGTGTGTTTTGGGGTATTGAATCCTTTTGAGTAACTTGTGGCCTTGTGAGGGATCTTGTGAGTAAGTGAAGGGTTGACACCTAATTGAATAGGTGAGTTGGGAGAAATATCTCCCTTTTTGGTTGAGTTTATTGGATTCTCTACATCAGCATGCCTTTTCGCTATCAATCCATTCAAACTTCCACCCAAAGATTCAATCTTGTCAAAGTTCAAAATAAATTTCCTTGTTGTCCTTATTATCTTGCATCAACTTTCATATCACTAGGTAGTCTTTTTCTTAGAACTATCATCTTTCATGGTAGGATAGAATCTCAGTCCCTTGAGTTAAGTTATCTTACCTTTAGAATTTATCATTTCCTAATCAAGTTGTTCAAGGGGAAAATGTCACTAATCAAGTTGAAAAGTCAATTTCTCAATCTACCTAATAAGGTAAAATGTTAAAATAAATTGCAAAAGATAGAACAAGGCTACGAGAAAATGAATCATCAGTATTACCTAAATCCACATTATCAACAAAATCTGGAAATAACCTTGTATGTAAATAATTTATCAAGCCAAAATTGCCAATTCTAACATGAAAATGAGACCAAGGAAAGCTCTAGAACAACTACTACTATTCATTCACATGTTCCTTATTAACCTCAATCACCACGAAAGATGTACAAATTGATTATAACAAATAAGATGTTTCATAATTGTAAATATTAATTCAGGACTAAGGAAAATGAAAGAAATAAAAGAATACCAAGCAATCAAAAAAGACTACCAATACCATTGCAAACTATGAACTTCATTTCCATTAATTCTTCAAAATATACTAGCAAAGCACAAGTATTCAATCTACAACATATTGCTAAATATCTTTTGAAAGAAAACACACTAATGAGTGTTACTAAACTTGGACCTTAAATAATCAATTATTAGACCCTCAAAATGAATTTTGAAATTACATTTATAGGGAAAATTTTTCCACAAAATTAGAGATTAAATTCCACCCAAAACCTTATCAAACTAAGAGGTACAATCAACACACAAGATACTAGCCTATAACTAAATGAAGAGCTATAAGTTGACTCATGAAAATGAAATATAAGTCAGAAGGAACTTAGAATATGGAGTCAAAGAAGCATGGAGAACAAGAAAAAGAGGATCTATCTAGGCCCCCATCCCCAAGATGACTCCTCCAAAATTTTTAACTTAGGTGCACAAGAAACAAGATGAACATAGGCCAAAGTAGGTTGTAACTACCATGAACCTGTCCATCCAAAGTGATGAGAATCTAGATGTTCCTAAGTGGATAGAATTCAACTTTGAAAGGATAAAGAAGAGAGTATTGAAGAAAGTAAGTTTGCAAAAGATGATCATTGAGGTTGAGGCTGCAAGGAAGCCAAAGAAGGCAATGACTTTGTATGCCACCTAAAACTATGCAAAAGGAGAGATAGTTGCCAATACCCTAAAATAGAGAAGATATAGTAAAAACTGCCAATACCCTAAACTAGGGTAACCCGAGATAGTAAGAAAATGGTTCGGGGGTCATATAGACTAGCTTTATACTATATGTTAATTACAAAGTGATAAGTTGTGTGGTTGGAGATTTTTAGTCCACCCCTTCTAGGTTAGGATTGTACTGAACCGAACACAATTGTATCTCCCTAGGGCTTCCGGGTCGGGTGTGTTAGGCTGGCTGGAAAGAGAAAGAAAGGCTTGCCCAAACAAAATTGAATGAAGGTTGCAAATCACTTGAAAAATATTTATTCCCATTGTTTTCTTGTGTGTTGGTTTGATCTCCATCAATTTAGCAGCCAGAGGTAGACACCGCCCTATATATTAGCCCGTACAATAGTGATCAATCAACACGTATACGGGAGGAAGAGATTTTTGCGACAAAATTGAATGCTCACTCCTCAGTCATAGTTCTATGGTTTTATGAGGAGTGGATTCCTACAGGGTATTTCACATTTAGAGAACCACACCTTTGACTAGGATCCATCCGGCCTGAGATTGGATAATCAATATGAATACGAGATTGACCAATTTGCATTAAAAACTAGGGCAATTAACCACCACATGTCTCATTTCACATTTTTTCATAAAAATGGAATCTCTCATACTCCAAGAGTTGCTTCCACAATCGGTCAATATCACACAAGAATGCAGACATAGCTACCATGTATAAAAGCAAGCAAAAGTTGTAGAATCTCTTGAATGGTATTTTTTTTGCAACATGAAATTAAGGTGAAGAATCTACCTCTTGTGTGGGATTGCAAGCAATGAAGAAATGCCTTCGACATAGGTTTGATCTTGTTGGGGGTTGAAGTCGCCACGGACGCCTACGCGGGATTGTAATGCACAAATGAATTGCCCTCTTCTTCTTTTTTAAGTAATGACCGTTGTCATTGGAATTATGATGAACTAGAGCACTTTTTTGAGAAAAAAGAAAATTTTCATTGCTAATGCCTTCTTCATCAAAACCAAATGGCAAATTGTTGTCGAAATTACGACGAATTCGGACATTTTTTCAAAAAAAAATCAAATTTTGTCACAATATACCTTCTCTGTCGGAAACCTCAGTCGGAAATCTAGTCCAAATGTATTAGTGCTAGTGCTCCTATCCCAGGACCATGGTTCCTAACGCCTTGGTACTCCTTAGGACCATGGTTCCCAATGCCCTAGTCCTCCTAGTTCAGATCCAAAAATTTTAGGTTTCCTTCTAGACTATTTCAAAATCTAGATTTCTAGTTTGCAGCTCCGAAGACCATATCAATAACATAAAAGTAATAGGTGAGGATGGATGAAATATTTTTTATGATCATTTCAAATAACATTCAAGTTCCTATTATGTTTCTCTTCACTATGTGACATTGCTATCTTACCTATTGGGGGCTCATTGTCATTCATGATGCTACAAATTTCAAGTGCAATCATACTTAGTGAGAAACATAATAGTTTATTTATTCTTGTCTCTATGCTTGGGGGAAAGAATATTATCCTATTTTAACTCTTTCTTATTTCATGGTTTCACTATTTCCTTTAGGTGTTGCATTTTTCATACTTTGATGTCCTTTCTTGCATGGAATTGTATATCGCTTATTATTAATCTATCCTTAAGGGAGTTTGTGATCCTTCTTCTATTTATCTCTTTCTCTTTGAAGATTACCTCTTCTTTAGAGTTGCATTTTACATATATTAATGTCTTTTCTTACATTGAATATTTATTCATGTGAGTACATTTTGCATTTTCTTGTGTCTTATCTCTCCTTAGAGTGTGTGTAATTCTTCTCATTGTCCCTATGCTTGGCGGAAATGATCTTTCACTCTTATCTTCTTTAAGGATCCACTTTTCCTTTGTTGAGTAGTGTTTTCTTATAATTTGATGTCATTCCTTGTGTGAAGTTGTTGTTTTCAAAAGGACCCTCTCTTATACAAGAGGTGTGTATCCTCAACTACAACCTCTTTTACACTTGGTGATGCATGTCTATTATAAACTTACCCCTCACATTGGGTCAAAAGTGTGTCATCTTTCATCAAGAATCCCCTTCACCTAGAAATAGGGAGAATGTGTGCATTCTTGTCCTTCATTTCTTTTGGTAAAAGATGTTATGTTTGTTAAAATACTCCTCTTGGAGGTAGATGTCTTTTGATCCTCAAAGGATCCTCTTTACACTTGTTGCAAGATATCTCTTTTTCAACTATCGTATTCTTGCTTATAAGAGTATTTACTCTATAGCTTGGATTTATGACTATTGTTGCCTAAAAGGATATCTCTTTGGTGTTATAGGTGGGTATCCTTGGTTCTAAGCTTCCTTAAGACATCAACATAGGGCTATGTTGACATCTTAAGGGGGCGCATACATATCACCCTCTTTGACCATATTGTACTATATTTTTGCAATGTCTTAAATGAGGTATTCATTCTCAAAACCAAAGAAAACAAACTCTTATACGAGATGCTTTATGCCTGAAACAAGACACAATAGTGATATATGTCTTAGATGAGGTGCGCATTCCCAAAACCAAATAAAACAAACTCCTATATGAGATGTCCTCAAAATTAGGCATATATTTGTATTAAATGGGGTTACAAATTCTTGAAACTAGAGAAAACAAATTCTTATACGAGATGTTCTCGAAACCATACTTGCCCCTTGGCATTTTCATTTTCATTATGTCTTAATAGGTTGAAGCATGCTTGAAACTAGAGAAAATAAACTCTTATATGAGGTGTTATACACTTGAAACCATACATCACTTGCACACACACAGGAGGGTGAGTGGAACTAGTAAAACATAGCGACACTATTCATACTCTCCTCTCCAATATGGATCACATAGAAAAACACATCTAGAATGTGTATCCTTGTCCTCTCTCATTCTTCTTCTCATGGATCACCTAGAAAACACATCTAGAATGTGTATCCATGTTTCCTCTTTCTTCTCATGAGCCCATAACTTTTTTATTTGTATTTCATGGATGATGCATGCTCTTTTTCTTTTCATGTGATCACTTGTGTTCCTGAGATGACATTTTTCAAGAATCATATTAGTGGTTGAGATATTTTGATTATCAAGCTCTCTTCGGCTAGTTGAATTGAGGTCTTTCTTTTAGTATTAACCCCTTATGTTATTTGTCCTTGCATGTGATTGTGTGAGTTAAGATCCTAAGATGGGGGGCTTGTGAAGCAGTCACTAGTGAGGAGGGACCTCAAAGAGATTAATTCAGACTAGTCAACAAGAGTAAACACAAAAAAAACACAAAGATATGATGGAGGCAATGCAGAACAGATTTCTTTTATTTCATGAAAATTGATTACAACCAAATAGTAACAACTTGGTTACAACATAACTGGCTCACACACCTGGTAGGACATACAAAATAGGTCACAACCGGGACCTTGAATCTTATGATCTATCTTCTATGCACAGTCTCACTACTTGATTCTTTAATTGATTATATTCTAATGTGAAATTACAATTATATACAATCCAAAGGATCCGGTTGGCCCAAAAGGGATCAAAACCCGAAGAACAAGACCTAACATTTAAAATCAATAAGGTCGGCCTCCACCAAGAGATTCCTCTGGAATATCCAAAGGATGAAGTGTAGATCATAGGAAAAGGTCCACCACACACCAAGGAACATCAAAATCAACTCCCAAGGCTCTGCAAGCTTCGGAAGGGGTTCCACTAGATCACCAAAATAGGTCTAGGCAACCGGTAACAAAAGTTGTCAACCGGTAATAGGAAACTGTCATGGAAGCTAATAGCGATATCTTGCCAGAAAATGATCCAAATGTGATGTGGTCTGGAAATAAGAAAGATGATAAAGTCTTCAAGTAGAATCCAATTCCATAGGATCTGGTGAGCCAAAACTGGGACACATAGAAAGCAAAACATAAAGAAAAATGTTTTTGGTTGATGCAAGATTGCTATGAACCAGGGATGCTCCTGCATTAGACATCCAGGGTTATTGAAAAAGTGAGCCTCTCACTTTGCTGGGGTCAAAGGAAAACCAATCTGGTCTACCTATGCCTGAGAAATACAATATGAATCTTCAACCAGTCTATCCTTCCACTTCACAAGATACTCCTTATACTGACTACTCTGGGTACTACACCCAATCCTACTATCTTAAATTTCTTCAATCTATTATGGTTCCTTCTGAGGCAACTATTTCTCCAAGTCTGCAACACTGTCCTCACTAAATTTTGGTTCATGATACTCATGAAGATCTGCAATGTTAAACACAGGTGAAATACTCAGACTATTCGGAAACTCCACTTCATATGCATTTCCAGAACTGAAATTCCTCAAAATCCTGCAAGGTCCAAACTTCTTCATCTGCAATTTGTTATAAGTTCCAACTAGGAATCTTTCTTTTCTTAGATATACCATCACTTCATCACCAACTTCTAATTCCTTATGTCTCCTCTTCTCATCTGCCTTCTCTTTATATTTGTTGTTCATGTCCTCCAAATGTTTCTTAACCTGAATATGCAAGGCTGGCATGTGATATGCAAAGTCTTTTGCTTCTGAAATTCTCTGGTCTTCACTACTAATGTCTCCTAGTTCTGATGTACCTCGAGGATGCACTCCGGTAACAATCTCAAAAGGTGTTCTTTCATTACTCCTATTTACTGAATTGTTGTAGGAAAACTCTGCTTGTGCAAGGATGAAATCCCAACTTCTGGTTTTATATCCAACTAAACATCTCAACAAATTTCCCAAACTCTGGTTAAATACTTATGTCTATCCATAAATATGTGGATGAAAAGTAGAAATGAAGTTCAAATTTGTCTTCATCTTCTTCCAAAGTGCTCTCCAAAATATAGCCAACAAACTTAGTATCTTTGTCTGAAACTATGCTCTTATGTAATCCATGCAATCTCACAACTTCCTTGAAGAATAGGTCTGCTACATGTAATGCATCTGATTTCTTCTTACAAGGTATGAAATGAACCATCTTTGAGAATCTATCTACTACAATAAATATATAATCATTCCCTCTTGATGTTTTAGGCAATCGAAGTACAAAATCCATGCTTATATCCTCCCAAGGTCTTACCAGTACTGTCAAAGGTTTATGCAATCCCACATTATGACTACTACAATTTGCAACCTGACAAAATCTACAAATTTTCACATATCTCGTAACATATTTATGAATCTGGGGCTAAAATTACTTCTCACTCACCAATGCTACTGTTTTGTCAATGCCAAAATGTCTAGCTAAACCTCCACCATGTTTCTCCTTTATCAGATTTTCCCTCATAGAACTATTAGGTATGCACAACTGAACTCCTCTGAATAACATCCCATCATGAATGAAGTAATCCAAATACATGCTTCTATCTACCATAATCGGTTCTCTAAATGCTTTCCAAGGTTCTTCAAATTTTGCATCTATTGGGAGTATTTAAAACTGAGTCAATTTTATAGGCCCATTTCAAAATTTTGCCCTGCATTTCCAAATGATTAAAATAAGTCAGTTTGAATGGCTTAGTTAGCAAGGGGGTAAAATGGAGCCGGTTGATTTTTAGAGGGTAAGGCTCAGGATTCATGTCCCACACCTTTCATTTGGCCTATGTAGTGATGTGCAACTTTTAGAATTCAGTTTGGATAAGTTTACTAGGTACCCATTTCGAGGGGTGAGCTGAAAGTGCATTCTAGGCACAAGTGCAAATTTTATTGAGTAGCCTACTTTGAGCGATTACATCTTTTGCCCTGTTGATCATCATGAAAAAATTCAAAGTGGATTCAATTTTATGCATAAATGTGAGTCAACCTGCAAAATTTCAGGTCTTGACGAATCCATTTGCTCAGTTTTCAAAGCTCAATCCGTTTGTAGTTTGTGATGTTTGCACAAGTGTAAAAATGTCCTGGTGAGCGTCATGTCAGAATGTTTGTTCCAAGATAATGTTGGTATAAATGGTGAGCTACGTTTCAAATTTAAAGGCTCTACCAATCCGTTTGATCGGTTTTCAAAAGAGCTCATTTTGCCATCAAATTCAGTTATCCGCACTCCAGTGTTATATCAGTTAATGTAGCCATTTTGGTGAGCACGCCGTTTGCATCCTGTCAGTCTGGTGATCGAATTGAGAATTCAAATATTTAATATGTACTTTAAGGTACCTATGTTTCAAATTTGAGGACCCATGGAGGTCGTTTGATATTTTTGAGAAAGGCATCACGTGTTGCCAGAACATTGACTTCATCAGGTCCGTAGTGTCGACAAAGCCAGTTGGGCATTTTCAGAAATTAATATCTCTTCGCTCGGGACTCATCTTGAGAAACCGTTTGGTAGATGTCATCCTTGTATATCAAAGTACATGCCTGTCAGATGGCGATCTCCAGAAAGGTGTTTTGACAGGTATGAAAATTACGTCTTCGCGATTAAATGCGAAAATTGTGGCGTAATTGCCTGAAGGATGTAAAATGCAATTTTATGATCCGAAAATGGTGCCAATCGATTCCAGAGGTGTGTTTGAGGTCCGTGAAGCATTCCAGGGGTCAGTTGCATGAAAATGAATTTTTTTAAAGTCAGACCCACTTTGGGGCCCGACCTGGCTTACGCCTGTGCCGTATTATTTTATTGACGACGTGATTCTGTTAAGAGATGTTATTACATGGGCTATTGTGAAATCAAGATTTGGTTTTCTTAATTCTTGTTACTATGATGTCAAAGAGAGTATCAGGTGTAAAGCGTGGTAGTCATCAAAACCTCCAATAGCATTTCCAATTGGCAAGCATAAGGTGCATGATAATTTTATTTTGTCTTCATTGCTGTGGCGTGAAAAGGGCATTAAACTCCAGAAGGGTTGCATCGTTCTTCCTGTGTTTTCCCTTTTGTGTATAGCTATCCTTTGGCATTGAAATTTATTTTCAAAGCTATTAAATGTGACTTTGCCATTCTCCAAAAGCTCTACGTGGTGTCTAGCAAAGGGGCTGTAGTTTAATGTTGAGGAAAATCATGTGTTCAGAGAGGGGGCTGCATAAAGTTTCAAGTGCTCCAAGCAAATTGCAGACAAGACAAACTCCCCCATGTTTTGCCTCATCCCTCCAATAAGGTAGCGTGGTTTTTGAAGTAGCTCGTAGAAGACTTCAGGCTTCTGTGTGGGCGTTGAAGTTACCAGCAAATCAAATAGATGCAATGCAAATTTGATATGTTAGAGCTTGTGACTCCTCTGCGTGGGGGTTTTCAGATTTGCACCGAATGCAAAGTGTGTTTTATGCTGGAAGGTGAAAGGTAGACATGAGGATGTTAATGTAGCAAGAGACAAGGGGCTACAGAGATAAATGAAACCCAACCCACACTCATTCCTTCCTCCACGTGATGATTGGTAGAGGGTGCTAATGCTCTTAGCAATTGCAAACCAATGCTATGTCTTCTTTCCCTTGCGTAGTGTTCAAAATGGCATTGACATCCAGCAGCTTTACATCCTCCAATGGCACATAGAAAATGGGAAGGTGTTGTAGTGTCAACATTCAAGTTTCATGAGGTGGGAGAAGACAATGCAAAGTGCCTCCATGTACGTGGTTTTAGAGTGTTCTAAAATTCTAAGTAATGCCCCATGCATAGAAGCCTCTGGAGCAGCGTAGGATACTGGGGAGGGATGTGGAAAGCAGCAAGGCATTGAAACTTCAATGTCCTCCCTCTCTATCGTAGTGTGGTGTATGGGGTTCTCTGGTGGTGGCTCCTCCCTTGCACTCCTCCTCCCTCTACGTGGCTTGGAATTAGAATAACCTGTGTGGTAATGGAGCTGAACTTGGTGGCAGCGTTGAAGTTTATTGCAACAAATGCAAATGCCACTGATTCCTCTAGATCCTTCAACGTGGCATCTCCTAAGCTTCTCTAGCTTCTCAGAACTCATTAGGGTTGAGTTACCTAGTTAAGGGATTTGAAACAAGCCAGTTAAGACCACCCAATTTAAGGGATTTTGAATCAAGCCAGTTAAGGCTACCCTGTTAGGGGATTTTGCAACTGTTGAAGTGGTTAGAGATCAACAGGCATTGCAATGATCTATTAACAACACTCAATGCTAATGCAGATCCATTTAGGCTCCTCTTTTCCTTCTGCACATTCACTTTGCAGGCATCTCTTCTCTCCTTTGGTTTGGCAAGAATCACGTATCACTTTCCTTGGATACACACTAACAACTTTTGCCAACAAGCTCAGACAGAAACACAACATCGACCTTATAGGAAACATACAGGTCAGTAGCAAAAACCCTAAACCCTAAACCTGTTAGGTTAAGCAATTCAAATGGTTCGATCCTGACCATTGAATCATACTGCATTAAATGCAACAATCTTGAATTGATCTCAAGACATTCTCCATCGTCCATTATCCACCATTTTCATGGTGGCTGATAACCCATCACGCATTATCACTGTTTGACAGACTTTGCACATTCCTGAGGTGGATAGGAATAGTCTTCTTCATGCAAGATCCTTCACGCGCACAAAGCTTACGTGGCACCACGATCTATCCTCCATCATACTGCTAACTCATCACATGAAGATTACTGATTGAGTCACTTGAGTTGCTCCAACTGGAAACCCTGAAGTGGAAGCTACCTACCAACCGGTAGCCATACAATGCTTCCATGTGTCAGTTCTCATAACTACATGCCGGTTCACCTTGAACAAATGTGCCGCTTCACATTGGCATATAAACTAGTTCATACATATGTCGGTTCCTCTCTCTTCACCTATCACATGTGCCGATTCTCACCTTGTCTCATATTGACATCAATGACAACATACAATATCATTATGTCTTCATGCCAGTTCACATAATGCCAACAATCTCCCCCTTTGGCATTGATGGCAATATACAAAAGATATCTTCACCACTTCACATTTTCTCCCCATTTGCTGCAGATATCTTTTCGCTTCACTCCTTCTCCCCCTTTGACAAGAATGCCAAAGTGGAGGTACAATCATCACTGTTTCATCATGCTGCTCCCCCTGAGGAGTAGCATCCATAAACACACCAATCAACCAAAGATTTGTCTTTTAAGTACTTGACTGATGTGGAACAATCACTTTTAGTTCACCTCCTGAAGGGACAATACCCCTAATTCACCTCTCAAATGCACAAATGTTGTCTTTGGGAGAGGCTTGGTGAATATGTCTGCTAACTGCTCCTTACTGGACACATGCTCTAGTGCAATCTCTTTATTCTGAACCTTTTCCCTCAAGAAATGATACTTAAGCTCAAAATGCTTGGTTCTAGAATGTAAAACCGGATTCTTTGATATATTGATAGCACTTGTGTTATCACAGAATATACTTACCGGTTCAGATATAGGGATCTTGAAGCCTTCTAATACATGCTTCATCTAGATTGTTTGAGTGCAGTTCATGAAAGCTGCAACATACTCTGCTTCCGCTGTAGACTGAGAGATGCAACTCTTCTTTTTACTCATCCATGAGACCAGTCTACCACCGAGAAAGAATGCACCACTGGTTGTGCTTTTCCGGTCATCCACATTACTGGCCCAATCAGCATGTGTGAATACTTTCAGATTGAAATTATTGATGTATGGGTACCACAATCCATAGTCAACTATTCCCTTTAGATACCTAAGAATCTGCTTGACTGCACTTAAGTGAGATTCTCTTGGACTCTTCTGGAACCTTGCAGTGATGCCAACTGCATGTGCAATATCCGGTCTACTATGCACTACATGATGCAACTTACCAATCATTGATCAATATTCCTTCTTATCAACCAGTGCAGAATCATCCTCCTTTGTCAATTTGCAACCAGTCACCATCGGTGTACCAACCGGTTTGCTATCTTCCATGCCAAAAGTCTTCAACACCTCTTTGACATATTTGGATTGAGTGATGAAGATTCCATCTTTCATCTACTAGATCTACAGTCCAATGAAGAACTTAATCTCCCCTATGAGTGGCATCTCAAACTCTTTCTTCATCTCATCAAAAAACTCATGACTCATCTTGTCATCTCCTCCAAAGATAATGTCATCAAAAAAACTTCCCAGATCAGAATCTGATCTTCTTTAGACTTCAAGTAGATATTGTTATCTTCACTTGCTCTCTCAAATCCAATCTTCACAAGATGGGAATGTAGGTGCTCATACCATGCCCTAGGTGCTTGCTTCAGACCATATAATGCTTTATGTAGCCTACATACCATGTCACTATCTTCAAATAGGATAAACCCATCTGGTTGCTCAATATATACCTCTTCTTTGAGTACACCATTTAGGAATGCATATTTTACATCCATTTGATATACCTTGAATCTCTTAAAAGCTGCATATGCAAGAAGCATACAAACTCCTTCCAATCTGTCTATAGGAGCAAAGGTTTCCCCATAGTCTTCACCTTCTTCTTGAGAATATCCTTTGCATACTAGTCTACCTTTATTCCTAGTCACTGTGCCATCCTCATTTAACTTATTTCTAAACACCCATTTGGTGCCAATGACATTTTTATGCTCTGGTCTGGGTACCAAGGACCATGTACCATTTTTCTCTATCTGGTCAAGTTCTTCTTCCATTTCCTTGATCCAGTCTTCATCTTTATGAGCCTCTTTGAATGACTTAGGCTCAAATTCAGAGATCATACATGAGTTTTCTCTGATCTTTCTTCTAGTAAGGATTCCTACATCCTTATCACCTATGATATGCTTGGGATCATGATTCAACTTGACATACCGAGGAATGGTCTTAACTTGTTCTTCTTGATTTTCTTCTTCATCCTCATCTTCATCAGTATCAGCATTCACCAGTTCAGGAACACTGTTATTGGTACTAGGTTGACTGACAATTGGTTCCCAGAAGGTTGCAACCGGTTCATTTACAACTTGCTCACTACTAGTTTTCTCAGTCTTCTCAAAGGATTCATCAACTTTTACATTGATGCTTTCCATAATTCTCTGAGTCCTATTGTTGTAGCACTTGAAAGCTTTACTCTTGGTGGAATATCCTAGAAATATTCTTTCATCACATTTAGCTTCAAATTTGCCTTGATGTTCACTCCTCTTGATGTAACATTTGCTACCAAAAACATTAAAGTAGTTAACCATAGGTGTCTTACTGGTCCAATACTCATAAGGAGTTTTGTCCTTACCCTTTTTAAGTACCTGGTTCATAGTGTAAACTGCAGTGCTCACTGCTTCTCTCCAAAAGGTGTGAGCAACCTTTCCTTGGATCAACATAGTTCTAGCTGCTTCAACCATAGTCCGGTTATTCCTCTCTATTAGGCCATTTTGTTGTGGATTCAGGGGGGCAGACAGTTGTCTCTTGATGCTAAATTCTTCACAATACTTGTTGAATTCACTGGAAGTGAATTCCCCTCCTTGATCAGTTCTGAGACATTTGATCCTTTTACCGCTTTCCTTCTCCACTAATGCTCTAAATTCTTTGAATTTCCCAAAAGCTTCAGACTTGTCTTTCAAGAATGTGACCCACATCATTCTTGAGCAGTCATCAGTGAGAATCATGAAGTACTTATCACCCTGCACACTTCTAGTTTTCAAAGGACCACATAAATCAATATGCACAAGATCAAGCAAATTGTCAGTAGTGAAAGATTAACCTTTAAAGGTTGAGGAAGACATTTTCCCCAATTGACATTATCTACATAGGGTATTATCAGGTTTGCTCAACACCGGCAACCCTCTAACTGCCTTGATCTTACTAGCCTTCACAATGTTGTCAAAGTTCACATGGCAGAATCTCCTATGCCATATCCAGCTATCATCAATCTTAGCCATAAGACATGTACTTATATTTTCATTCAGATGAAATAGATTATCTTTAGTCTGCATGTCGATGGCTACCAATTTACCATCTTTACCTTTGATTCTGCAAACTCCATTCTTGAATTGTAGAGTGAGACCACTTTCATTTAGCTGGGAAACACTTAGAAGGTTGTGTCTGAGACCATCAACCCAGTACACATTGTTAGCACTACTCTTTCCATTCAAAGATATGGATTCTCTGCCTTTGACCATGCATGGTGCATCATTGCCAAAGCGAACCACACCACCATCATACTCCTCTAAGGATAGAAACTTGCTCCGATCACCAGTCATATGGTGAGAATAGCCATTGTCAATGATCCACTCATTTGAATTTTCAAACTGAGAGACAAGAGCCTTCTTATCTGCCACATCTTCCTTTACATCAACAAACACAATGTCTTCATTCTCTTCATCTTTTGATTCCTCATCTGCGACACCTTCATCAACTGCTACAAAACAGTTTCTCCGGTTCCCTCCTTTGAATTTCTTAAACCTTTATGGTTTGTCCTTGTTGTCACTATTAGGATAGTTCATAGCAATATGTCCTATCCGGTTACAGGAGAAACATTTCAAAGGATGCTTACCTTTGTATTTACCAGTCCCTTTTGGAAATCTCCTAGCTAGAAGAGCTTCAAATTCCATCAGAAACTCTTCATCCTTCATTTCTATGTTCTGACTAGGTTCCCCACTAGTGCTAGCCTCTTTTCCTTTTCTGGATGGTATAGCAGAAGCTTTAAAAGCTGATTCTAACTTTTGAACACTACCATCAAAACTATTCAGCTCATAGGCTATCAACTTGGCTATGATGGAGTCCAAGGATGCCTTAGACTTGTCTATTGATCTCAGCTCCTGAATAGCAGCAACCCTTATTGCATAGACTGGCAACAGGGATCTCAGGACTTTACTGACCATAGTGGAATCTTCTATTTTGCCACCTCCACACTTTATTTCTCCAACAATTGTTTTGATTCTTATTCCATACTACTGAATGGTCTCTCCTTCAACCATCCTCATGTCTTCAAACTTTCCTCTCAAGCTCTCTTCCTTAGCCTGTTTAACATGCTCATCAGCACCAAATATATTTTCAAGAGCATCCCATACTTCTTTGGGATTAGCCTTGTCTTGAACATCAATAAACTCAATGTCAGATAGACTACTGATGAGGGCTTCCTTGACTTGCCCATTTTCTTGTATCTCTCTCTTTTGGTCATCGGTGAGAGTATCGGTAGGAACAACATATACATTTTCAACATAACTACAGTGTTGAACACCCATGCTTTTGATGAATATCTTCATCCTATCTTTCCATATACCAAATTTTTCCCTATTGAACTTTGGACCTTCCCTCTTCATCATTTGGCTAGGATCTTTTCCTCAAGCGGTTAAGCTTACAACACAGAGGACCTGGAGTGCTCTCATACCAATTGATAACTCAATGATAAAACACTAGTACTAAACCGGTACTAAGAGGGGGGGTGAATCAGTAAAAACACAAATATAGTCCAGAACTGGTTTGACAACAAACACTCCAAATGACTGATAAACAGAGACACTGGTAAAACAGGGTGCAACCAGTAACATCCAATATAGCTCAATCAGTCATGAACCGGTCACTCAATAAGCTTTTCTCTTAGCTCAATACCACATTATCATAATATTCATATGCATGAACTAGTAGACTTAACCATCAAATCTTCACAATAGTGAGTTCAATATGTTTTATAGACAGGCATAAAACATAGAACCTTCATGTGCATAACAGATAAAACAGAGCATCACAAGACAAGAGCATTACACATGACACACATATTTTTCATATGGAAACCCAACTGGGAAAAACCACGGTGGGGATGAATACCCACAAGCTTCTTTTTGAACTCTTTAGAAGTCCGCTCTGTTAGGAGCCTCGTCTGGTTAAGGACATTACAATAGGTTCTGGTAGGAACCGATCCTGTTAAGGATCACCCGGTAGGGTCACCTTGTTAGAGGATTTTAAGAACTCAATAGCTGAAAGGATCTCCTAAGCTTCTCTAGCTTCTCAAAACTCATTAGCCTTGAGTTACCCGGTTAAGGGATTTGAAACAAGCCAGTTAAGACCACCCAATTTAAGGGATTTTGAATCAAGCCAGTTAAGGCTACCCTGTTAGGGGATTTTGCAACTGTTGAAGTGGTTAGAGATCAACAGGCATTACAATGATATGTTAATAGCACTCAATGCTAATGCAGATCCGTTTAGGCTCCTCTTTTCCTTCTGCACATTCACTTTGCAGGTATCTCTTCTCTCCTTTGGTTTGGCAAGAATCACGTATCACTTTCCTTGGATGCACACTCACAACTTTTGCCAACAAACTCAGACAGAAACACAACATTAACCTTATAGGAAACATACAGGTCGGTAGCAAAAACCCTAAACCCTAAACCTGTTAGGTTAAGAAATTCAAACGATTCGATCCTGATCGTTGAATCATACAGCATTAAATGCAACAATCTTGAATCAATCTCAAGACATTCTCCATCGTCCATTATCCACTGTTTTCATGGTGGCTAATAACCCATCATGCATTATCACCGTTTGACAGACTTCGCACATTCCCGAGGTGGATAGGAATAGTCTTCTTCATGCAAGATCCTTCACGTGCATAGAGCTTACGTGGCAACATGATCTATCCTCTATCATACTGCTAACTCATCACACGAAGATTACCGATTGAGTCACTTGAGTTGCTCCAACTGGAAACCCTGAAGTGGAAGCTACCTACCAACCGGTAGCCATACAATGCTTCCATGTGCTAGTTCTCATAACTACATGCCGGTTCACCTTGAACAAATGTGCCGCTTCACTTTGGCATATAAACCGGTTCATACATATGTTGGTTCCTCTCTCTTCACCTATCACATGTGCGAGTTCTCACCATGTCTCATATTGACATCAATGACAACATACAATATCATTATGTCTTCATGCCGGTTCACATAATGCCAACACTCATATGTCTCTGATTGAACTTACTCTGACTGTTCAAATGATGCAAAGCTTGATGATCTATATACAAAAAAACCTCCTTAGGCAACAAGTATTGTCTCCACTTCTTCAAGGATTGAACTATGGCATAAAATTCCTGATCATACACTGAATTTCTCCTTCAAGCATCATTCAAATTCTCACTAAAATAGGCTACTGCTCTCCCTTCCTGACTCAAGATTGCTCCTATTGCTGTTCCACTTGTGTCACAATCCAGTTGAAATACTTTATTGAAATCTGGTAAAGCTAACAAAGGTTGTTCAGTCACTTTTTGCTTCAACAGTTCAAAACTGTTGTTTTCTTTGGTGGTCCACTTGAATTCCTTTCGATCTCCTCTGATGGTCTCAATCATAGGGTTGCAAAATGAACTAAAATTTATGATAAACTTCAAGTAGAACTTAGCTAATCTATGAAATGATCTTACCTCTCTAATACTTTCTGGTGTAGGCCACTCAACAATTGCTTTTACTTTCTCAGGGTCCATCTTCAAACCATCCTCAGATATCACAAATCCCAAATAGACTAACTAACCCTTCATGAAATTACACTTCTTGATCAAACTTTCTTCAACAGCTCCTGAACTTGTCTATTTAGTTCTTCATTCTCTATTGGTGTCATCTAGTGTGCATCTTTGTTAGGCAAACTAGCTCTGGGAACCAAGTCCATGCAATGACTAATACTTCTCATAGGTGGCAATCCATCAGGTACATTATCTGAAATGATGTCTTCATATTCTGAGCAAATCTTTTATCTCTTCTAGTTCTTCTCCTTCTAGTTTTGGTTTCTCAGTCTTCTTAGGAATTAAGGCCAAAAACACATTCTCATGTCTCAATCCATCTCAGAATTTCCTTCCATCTACCAAACAAATTCTAGCATTCATACAAACTTCATTCTTCAAAGGTTCCTCCAAGGGTAACACGGTTTGTTTCATCCCATTAGCCACAATAGTGTATGTATTCTTCCTCCCATCATGTACTGTATGTCTATCAAACTGCCAAGGTCTACCCAACAAAAGGTGACAAATACCCATAGGCAAAATATCACACAAAACTTCATCATGATAATTCCCAATTTTCAATTTCACCAAACATTTCTCACTTACTAACAACTTATGTTCATCCTGAATCCATGCTATCTGATAAGGCTTAGGGTGTTTCAATCTCTCCAAATTCAACTTATTCACTATCTCATCTAAAATAAGATTATATGAACTACCACTATCAATAATAACTTTACAACACTTACCGGATACCTTACATCTAGTATTGAAAAAATTCTTCCTCGCCAAGGGCTCTTCATCTCCTTCGGTATGACATAAAGCTCTCCTCATCATCAATAGTTCTCCATCTTTCGGTTTATTGTTTGATCTGGTGGGGTTTTATTCCACCATTGCTTCTGTTTCGGTATTCTCTATCTTCTTACAAACAAATGCATGATGTCCTTCTCCTCCACACTTATATAAAATTCCTCTAAATGTTCTATTGTCTTGTCTTCCAAAATTCTCATTTCGGTAGCCATTCGGTTCTCTCCTTTGGTAGAAATTTTCATCACCTTTCCGATATGATATACCTTCTTTGTTCACTTCCTTATCCTTGTGCTAATCTTTACATGTTCCTCTTCCTCCTTGAAATCTTCCTCCAGTAAACCTTCCACCTCTATCTTTTTGCCTCTGATGATGTCTTTTATTTAGTTTCTCTTATGCCTTTAGGGCATACTAGTAAGCCTCTTCAACACTCTTTAATTTGATCAAATGGAGTTCATCTTGTATAGAGATCCACAATCCATTCAAATATCTTAAAACTTGTTCAACTTTATCATCAACATGTTTGGATCTGATATTCAACTTGTAAAATGCTTCGATGTACTCCTTCACACTAGATTTCTTCTGTCTCAAATTCTGCAACTTTTGTAACAGATTCACTTGATAATCAATTGGCATAGTCTTTGACTTCAACTTAGAAATCATTTGATCCCATGTCTTAATCTTCTCTCTACCTCTTCTCTATCTATCAACTTGCAAATGCTCCCACCAAAGAGATGAATGACCTTTCAACTCAGTACAAACATATGTCACCGTCCTCTCTTCTATAGTGTTTTCAAAATCAAAATGTTTCTCCATCTCTAAGATCCAATCCATCAATTCATCTAAATCCAACTTCCCATCATATTTCAATGGGGTAAAATGAGGTTTAGTACTCTCCCTACTCAAAACCCTCAAAAACATTTCCTCATCTGGATCAACCACCAGTGGTTTTACTTGTTCTGTCAGGGCTTGTTCTCCTTCATCTTCACTTACATCTTCGATATGTCGGCCTCTTCTCTAGGTTGTCTCCATGGCTTCCAACCAGGCTACTATACCTTGCAACATTTCTATCATAGCAGGGTCTGCATTCCCATGTGCTCCACTATTCCTATTTCCTCTTCATGCCATCGTTCACACCGAACCTCTACAACTATAGGTTGGATCCATAATCCACCACCCTACAACAAAAATTTCAAGACACACAACCTCTAGAATGAAACTTCTCTCTGATACCACTTGAAGCAGTCATTGGTGAGGAGGGACTTCAAAGAGATCAATCTGGACCGGTGAGCTAGAGTAAACACAATGGAAACAGAAATATATGATGGAGGCAATGTAGAACACATTATTTTATTTCATGAAAATTGATTACAACCAACTAGTAACAATCGGGTTACAACATAACCGGCTCAGAGACCTAGTAGGAAATACCGAATAGGTCACAACCAGGACCTTGAATCTTAAGATCTATATTCTATGCATAGTCTCACTACTTGATTCTTTGATTTATTACATTCTAATGTGAAATTATAATTATATATATGATCCAAAGGATCCGGTCGGCCCGAAAGGGATCAAAACCCGAAGAAAAAGACCTAACGTGTAAAATCAACAAGCTCTGCCTCCACCAAGAGATTCCTTTGGAAAATACAAAGGATGAAGTATAGATCATAGGAAAAGGTCAAACACACGCCAAGGAACATCAGAATAAATGCCCAAGGCTCTGCAAGATTTGGAAGGGGTTCCAGTAGATCACCAAAATAGGTCCAGGCAACCGGTAATAGGAATCTGTCAAGGAAACCGATAGCGATATCTCGTCAAAAAATGATCCAAATGAGATGCGGTCTGGAAATAAGAAAGATGATCAAGTCTTCAAGTAAAATCCAACTCCATAGGATCCAGTGAGCCAAAACCGGGACACAGAAAGAAAAGATGAAACTGTAAACAGAAAGAAAAATAGAAAGAAAAATGTTTTTGGTTGATGCAAGATTGCTATGAACTAGGGATTCTACTACATCAGCTTGGTTCCTCAAAATTAGAGAAGTCTTATCTCCTTGTGATTGCACTCCTATTCGCTCCTCTCTCTTTCTACTTTATCAAGAGTATGATTGTAAGCTCATACTCTGCTAAAGAGGGGGCTAACTGTAGCGTCATAAATTGTACACCCTTTATTAGTGTGTCCAATTTCACACTCTCCTAGCACGTATTTTAGTATTTCCCTTTCCTTTATGAATTATAGGACCTTTACTGTAATAAATTAATATTTAATTCAATATTATGGGTCTTATTCCACTTTATTACATCATCACACTCTTATTTGGTCTCTTAATTCTAGGTGTGCCCTTTATTATTCTATCTTGATTTATCCTTAACCCTACCCTAATTTCAACTGTCAAAGCATATTTTGCATGTTTACATATCTTGGTTTGAGCCACCGACATAGATTTAGCATTAGAATCGCGATAGCTCACACCCCTAGAAATTTGGAAAAATGTGGTCGATACCAAAGTGCCTGTCACTCTAGTCCTCCGCTTTTTTCCCTAAATTTTGGGAGCATGATTGGGTGGTCATATCCTATTCAAATTTAGCTTCGTGTAAAAATATATTAATTCTAAGTCATCTTATAGGTGATTTCAATTATGAACTCCCTATATAAGAAATCCTGCTCAACTCATTTTGAATCTAAGACTCTAAGCATCATAAGTATTCAACCTAAAGCATTAAAGAATTCATTATCATTCATTTTCAAAGGTCTTCAAGCCTGCATATTCATCCTTCAATCGTTGTGGAGAAAAATTACATCATTCATATGCAAGCATGTGTGTGTGATTAGGGTTTTGTCATGTTTATATCATTTCATACAACATATGTGATTACATTCAAGAAGAAAAGCATCATCATCAACAATTGTATATTTGTGGTATATCTTTTCATTTTTTATTTCAGTATTTATATTATTCATTCAAGGTCAATTCCTAGACCCAGGCTTGACTTAGGAAAATCCCTATTCTCAACCATTTTCCCCTTCTTTCTATATGTAGGAAATAGGTGCGAAGCTGCGATTCTTAGGATTGGCTTTATTCATAGAGACAAATAGGTTCCCCTTTGGACAACAAAGTGCAGAGGACCAGAGCGAAGAGAATTTTGGTCCTGACAAATCTGGAGCTCCTTTTGGGAGCATGTCTGAACACTCTTATATTACTCAGATATAGGTTCGTGGCTCAATCCAATGACTATAGCTCATTGTTCTATTCACTTCAATTTCAACACATTTATCCTAATTTCAACATCTTTACAATTCAACTTATAAAGAGGTAATCAAATATTAACCAATGAATCTAATAAGAATTCTCAGCCCTTTCTTTGCAGATTTGAGGCTAGATCTATTAGGTTCACCCCTCTTTAATGTAATGGCCCCTAAGAAAAATTTAAGGGTTTTTACATCATCATTAGGTGAAACCCTATTTTTTTACCTTTACAAGCACATATAATGGATAGCAAGTAAAGTATCCATAGTTTTACTTAATAACAAATTGAAATCAACTGAAAGCAGCCATTAATTCTATATACAGGGTGATGTAAGCATAAAAAAATATGATATTCATCTTGAGAAGAATTATAAAATAATTATGATCATAATAAAGTATTGTGACATAGAGTGCAAACATTGTTAACATAAATATTAGCAAGAAGGATTAGTATAAAATTATTGTAATAATAAGAAAATACCATATTAGTGAAACATGTAATAAAATTTGGCAATCATTAGAGATAGTAATTAGCATCATATGGGTCATAGAACATGTGTGTACATCAAAATCATAGTAAAAATATGTCAATTGTCATAAAGGAGATTTCCCCTAAGTGACATACATTAAAAAAGTTAGCTAACTTCTATAGATATAACATGGGATATCAAAGTATCAACCAATGATATGATCATCACTATTATAACATTTTAATTATCATTGTGTTCAATATTACTATTCTCAAACATGCTTAAAAAGGTACAATTGACATTTTTCAATTTCTTAATTATTGATCTTGTCTTTGTGGAGAGGGATCCATACATTTAATTCTTGTTTGTGCACCATTAGAATTTTTCTTTTTAACCCATTTAGTGCAAATATTAGTAGAACATGAAGTATAAAAATTACTTTGAATTTCTACCATTGTACCTCTTGACATGTAGTAAACCATGATCAATATGTTAGGAATCCTTGGATGCCATTTAATTCAATTTAAGTGGCCTCATTATGTGTATGATTATTTTTACATTGTATTATTGGTAATATCTTAATTTTGATGTTTAATTGTTTGTCGGCGAGACCTTTGGTTGAAGGATGTGGAATTATCTCTTTGCATAAATTGGTAGAAATAGGTCACATTAATCTTGAAAATAATCCATTGTGTCATAGTTCTGGGAAACCAAATGATCACACTTTGGGTTCGGTCTCACTTTCATCTTTACTGAAGACATTTTCTAATAATGGGGATATAGTGATGGATGGTAATCCCCCGATAAATGGAGTAGATCATTCATTGATGATAGATTGCCCTAAGATGCCAAATAATCACACAAAGGGTAAGGACGACAATTTGTCTTCATGCACTCATAAGGAGGTTTTGGATTCTTCAAAGAATGTGAATTTAGATTAAAATGTAGTGGTTGATATGGAAACTATTAAACATGTACCTGCCATAGGTTTTCCTAATGATGCTTCTTTAGTTCAGTAAATTAAGAATTTGGTGTCTAATAATTCCCCTCTGAATGTTGAAATTAATATGGCTAATGAATCTTCCTTAGGGAATAGTAATCCATCAGAGGTTGTCCCTGTTATTATGCCAGATGAAAATCTGGTTCAACAAGTAAATGATATTTTTAACAATCATGCACATCAGATGGATGAGGGTATTACTGATAGAGTTGTTTGTTCAATTGAGAATGATTTGGTGGGTATAAACTCGACCCTTCCAATTTCTGCATCTGTTAATCCTTTTACGATTTTGGCTACAACAGAGTTGGGTTTTGAAAATAATCCAATTATCCTGGCTTCTCCAAAGTCATGTAAGAGTTTACTAATTGTCCAAACAACTCCGGATTTTTCACCATCAGTGGTTTCTCCTAGGAGAGGTAGGCCTTCAAATAATCTTAAGACTCAAATGGAAATTGATGCTAGAATTCAAAAGACTTTGTCCCTTTCTCCTGCTGGTGGGCAAGGGAGGCGTTCGCTCTCTTGGTAGGCATAAAAAAACATGCCTAACTCTTGTAAGTGTAAAAAGAAAGAGGAGTAAAATATCTGTGACTAGTCCTCCCGTGACAAGATCAGAGGTTGTGAAATGTAATTTGCAAGGTTGCTTTGGGGAAAGCAAAAATTCTCCAATTAATGGGAAGAGGGGAGCTTCGGTCTC
Organism: Cryptomeria japonica; assembly: GCF_030272615.1. Taxonomy (NCBI): domain Eukaryota; kingdom Viridiplantae; phylum Streptophyta; class Pinopsida; order Cupressales; family Cupressaceae; genus Cryptomeria; species Cryptomeria japonica. The sequence continues at coordinate 390,754,447 of NC_081406.1, read as the reverse complement.
CCCTTGAGGACAATCAGAATTATTTCTTGGAATGTTAGGGGCTTAAATGCCACTAACAAGAGATGCTTAATTAAGCCCCAGATGGACATAATTATGTTAGGCCCAATATGGAAAGCTAATGTACTGAGAGGGGAGGGGAGAATCAGTACTCCAAAACTTTTCTTCAATAATAACCTTACTGTTATGCATAAACAGAATAGTGCAGTAACATAGAATAAAGTTAAAATAAATAGATAACAATCATACATGATTCACTCCATAACACATATATTTTGGTCATGCAGAAACTCTTGGTTAGAGAGAAAAACTGCGGTGGGGATGGCACCCACAACTTTACTACTGCAATAATAAAGATTGCTCCGTTAGAGGTACATTTAGCTATTTCTGATATCTTACCCTGTTAGGAGTATCAAGATCAGTTAGATCTACCTTACTAAAGGATTTTACAACACTATATAAATGTTGCACCTGGTTAAAGGATTTACAATTTATAGACTTGGTTAGAGTCTTTTACCCTCTTAAAGGTTTCTCTTACAACTTCAAATATTACAATAGAATCATTACAAATATATGCAACTTTACATCTGAAATGCTATAGCAGATTCTATGTGCTCAGAATAAGATTACCTAGCTTGTAGCATACCTTGGTAACCCATAATATAACTCGATAAACCCTTCTGTTTACTCTATTCTTCAACTGTTCATTGATAACCTTCTCGGTGACCTCTTTGTGTCTATGTAACAGTCTTCTTTTTTTGCATACACACATCTCTTGTTGTATATATCTCTCTAATCCTATAATCATGTTGTATAGATAGATGTCTTATAGAGGTGATTTAATTCATTGCTTCGATCTTACAAAAATATTCTTCGAATGAATAACTAAACAAATATCTCATTGGTTAGATTGACCTTGTAATCATACACAATCTCCTAGTGCAATTTCCAATGCAAAAATGGTTAGATGTGCCGTAACACGTTTTCATGTGCATGTCTAGGTTCAATGTATCTGGTAAAATGTTTCACTCAGTGAATATCAACTCAGTGAGTTAACTTTACTACTTGGTAGCCATGAAACATTACTTGGTAAATAACTCGGTGAATACTGCGTTCTGTGACTGCTTTCTTCTGTAACCGACTAGACTGTTCATACCAACTTCTCTGTGTGTACCGATTGCATGATTCAGTAATACTAACCAACTAGAATATATAGTATGACTTTGGATATGAAACTAATGGCAATTTGATAAGTAGTAACAATCTCCCCTTTTGACATTAGTTGAGATGTTTGACAAAAACTACTTTCAAAGTCATAACTCAAAAACTATATACTTGCAAAATGACTATCCTTGACAATATATACAATAGTCAATAAAATAGTATATGCATATATACTCCCCTTATCATTATTCTATACATAACTTTGAATTTTGCATGTTTGGTTATGTTTTGTGCTTGTGTGCTCTGAATGCTCTGTATATTCTGCTCGGTATACTCCCCTTGTATACAATACCCAAAATTGTGTTATCAAAATTGTATTACTCTCGAAATGTATAATTACTCCCCCTTTGTTGGGTATTACTTTCCTCTATGTAGTATCATAATATTAATCCCCCTTTTTGACAAACATCAAAAACTTAATTTCCATCCGAAGGCGGTAATTGATCAAAAATAGTCTTATACTTGGTCCAAGCGTTGGTGAGGGCGACTGAGAGTGAGTCCTTTACACTTTCCATTAATGAATTTTGTGCTTGAATATCAGATAAGAGTGATATTAAGCCATCAAGAGTGCTTCCCTCTTATGTAGTTGATAAGCATGTAGCTCGGTTGATCTAATCCTGTATTAATGAGAGATGAGGAACGAATAATGTTTGAAGGGTCATTATATCCATCCTGATTTTATGCTCTTCATTCCTCAGGTCTAACTGTTGAGCCATGAGCTATTTTAGCTTTGTATAAAAATTCTAAACTGAATTAGGCTCGGTGGTCAACTTAGTTGAGAGATCGATGATCTCTTTCTCAATTGCATCAGTTTTATTTTTGATATCTTTAATAAATATGGAAAATGTACACAATTTTTGGAATAAATAAAGAATATGCTTGAGTTGAGGGGACAACTCAGCAATGAATTTGACAAGTTTTACCTTTCCAACAACAATTGATTTTTGTACTTCCTCTATCATTTTTGTTGTAAGCTCTTTAGCCTTGAGCTTGCTTAAGTACTCAGATGCATCAACTCCAGATGTTTCAATTTGATTAAGGAGTTCATCCAATTGAATATGGATGGTTGCATCAGTTGACATTGTTGCTGATGGTAGCATTTCTGTGAGTAGTGTCCTAACCTTCTGAAGTACTTTATTCTTTTTTTGTATGGCCAGTTGCTTCTCTTGTTCGGCCTTTGCTTTGCATAGTTCACCGAATTCAGTGAGTGCTTGCCCTTTCAATTTGGAGATGTCTACATTGGGCAACACGATCAGTTTAGACAAGTCAAATTTGAAACCATGCTTTCTCACCTTCTTCTCTTTTCCTTTTGTCTATGGCACTAAGACAAGTGCTTGTGAGGCTTGTTGACCCTCGATAGGTTGCTCGGTAGATGCAACACTTTGGTCGGTCCTTGTAGCCATTGCAGTGTCTTTGGGTGTCTCGGTGCTAGGGGTCTCAGCTATAACATTTGCAGTGCTTGTCTGTACTTGAGATGTCTGATCTTTGGTTGTATCTCCTGCAGCTTCAGATTTTTTACCTTCGGTGCCTTGCTCTGTGTCCTTGGGAGCTTCGGTTGAGACTGGTGGCTTCACTGGCGGATAAGGCTGAACTTGTTCTAAGATAGATTCACTAGAGACAAGTTTTGCATAAGTAGTGCCTTCAAGCATTTCCTGCTCTGGTGCTGCTTCATCCATTACATCGTCATCAATTTGTATAGTGTCAACCGAGTCTGGACCTTGCTCGGTGACATCAACAATTTCAATTTGAGATTGTTCACTGACATCCTTTTGTTTGAAGATCTCATGCCACTTGGCTTTTGTCTCATTCTCCACATCAATGTATAGCCCATTCATCAATTTTAAGGCTCTCCGTTTCACAAGAAATTTAGAATTGTATGTGGTCAAATGCTCCTTGATTTCAGCTACGGACATGTCAGGAAATAGATGGACTAGACTTCTTTCTCTTATTTGTCTCTCTGAGTCCATTGCATATTTCCATCTATTATCAATGTGTAGGTAGAGTTCACTCGAAAGTGACTTTGCTAGTTCTAATGGTGCTAACCGAAACTTCAGAACTGTACACATGACAACTTCTTCAATCTGTTGCTTCTCATCATTATTCCTAGTCTCATACTTAACATATCTAAATCCTGCAAATCCACTATATTCTTTAAGATTGGCACAAAAATTTTCAACACTATGAATGTTTACCTTTTTGCTTTTCACAATCTGGAATTTGTTTGCATCATCAGACTCTGTATCACTCGACTCTTTTGCCAAAATGAGTCTCCGAGTAGATTTCTTATAGGTCTTGGTTACCTTTGGTGCAGTAACACTCTTTTGCTTCTTACTCGGTGATGCAGCTGATGCTCTAGTGTTGGGTCTCTTTGTTGGTGGAGTCGGTAGGGCCTTTGTGATGTCATGTTTCTTTCTTTTCAGAACTTTACCCTTTGGAAACTCTGTGCTCAATGTTATTGCAACCTCTTGAGCTTTTGATTCCTCTTCGGTAATGGCAAGATTGCCTTTGACAGGTGTAGAGGAGGATTCTTCTCTGAATTTCTCAGATAAAACCTTTATCATTTTTGTAGCTTTTCTTGTAGCCTTAGGTACTACAATGCTCATTTTTACTTTCTCCTTTACCTCTTCATAGGTTCCATACCTTAGTTCAGTTGCATGCCTTGGCAGTGATAAATAGGCATCAATTTGTTGTTGTGTAATATCATAATCATTCTCATAACCCATTGGTTGCAATGATTGAGTCCTTGGTTCAACAACATTTACATAGCAATAATCAGTGTCGACTTCAAAACATATATTGTCCTTGTATTTTTTGACCAGCTGTGGTGGAATCCTATACCTGTTGTGCATTTTCTCTTGAAATTTGCTAAAGTAATCATCCATGATATCATTAAAGTTATCTCCTAACTTCTTGATGTAGTCATTGATCTAATGGGTGATAGGTCGGTGTAGCTCCCATACTACTTTACCAATTGAGGGAAAGAACTTCTCAAAATAGAAAAACATACATACAAGTAGTGTACGGAACTTTAGTGTATATGCCGAGTTGTTCTTCTTTGGCTTCCTTATTATGTTCAAGTTCTCAAACAAGTTCTTCAGTAGTACTTCACACAAGTCTACTTTCATTCCCTTCTTCACTATTTTGTAGGCCAAGTCCACTGTAACACATGGTACACTATTTTCCCTTGCAGATTGGAAGAAACAGTAACCAATAACTCTAATTGCAAACTTTAGTTCTGCATCAATGACATTATTCAATTTCAGTCCTCGGTAATCAGATTCTACTCTGGTTAGACTGATTAGCTCCTTCTATGATATCATTTTCTGTGCATGAGCATGATCGTAGATGGGATACCCGGTGATTAGGTGAATGATTTCCTTAGTGATTTTAAATGGTTGCTCTTGTAGCCACATGAAATCATCATGTACTCTTCTCAATACAAACTTAACCCACTGGGGTTTGAACACACGGGGATAGACTAGGGCTTTAGTTAATCCCTTGATTTTGAGATGCTCAAATTTGCTATCCAGTTTGCCATCAGTACAAAGTTCATCATATGTGTCGCTAATCTCTACATGACCGAGTTCCTCAACATGGCATTTGGTAAAGAATCCAACATCTTGTACTAGCAAGACTCGATCCGGGATGAGTGAAAATGTAGTTTTATCATCTAGTTCTGAGGCAACTTTGGGAGTTAGAGAAAATTTCAGCGAGGGCTTCTCCACATTTTGGACAACTACAGGATCTTGGATCTTGGGCGCCATGGTAGGTTTCAGGTAAGATTTGACAAGTTATCCTTAGGGTTTACAAGTGACTGATGCTTCACACTTAGTAGACAATAGAAATTTGACTAGATCGAAAACCAGCTTAACAATGTGAATAGATTTGATGTAAATACCTCTAAATTCGCTTTGAATGAAGTTTGATCGCTTGAATCACTCTGCTCTGCTTCTCGAAAACTTGGGTGAATGAAAATGACTGCAAAAACACTTTTAAGTACTCAAAAATACCTCATCGGGCTCCGTGCAAGTTAGGTCAAGACTTTAAATGCACCCGGTTCACCTTTTACCGATTCACTCCTTTTTCTGTTTTAACCGAGTACCCAACTTTGCTTAATTAACCGACTTGACAGGTTTCCTATATACATTGACTTGACAAGTTTCCTGTATAGTATATAAACTAACTAACTGCATCTTAACTATGTAGATTTTGAATTTTGTACATAATAGAATAGGAATTGTTATGATTTAACTTTTAGAGAATGCAGTCCCTTCATACCTTTTCTTGACTAATTTGAAATAGGTGCACCTAACTCGGTAGGTAAGGTGCTTTCTTCATCAGACATAATTTCCTTCTTTTTCCAAATCATCTTGAATTTTTCTTTTATCTCTTCAGTGTCTCTTCTCGGTTGATCTCTGCAATCTCCAGCTAAATGTCTAGCTTTGTGACAATGAAAACATGCCATACCAGGATTTCTCCATGATCTCCGATTGTTCATTCCAAACCTTATAAAACAATTGGCACTTATATGTCCATATCTTCCACAACATTTGCACCATATCCTTGTATTGTAATCCCATGGTACTACTACATATTGTTGGTAAGGATCTATGTGAGTTCGGTAACCTCTAGTGTTTGCTTGATGTGGATACTTCATGTAGTTCTTTTGCTTAGACCAGCACTTCTCGGTACTATGTCCATATCTATTGCAGTTTCTACAAAACCCTTTGAATTTTTCCTTCTGATAGTTGTTAACAGACTTTGTCCTACATTGATTAGGTGTGTGACCATATTTATTGCAATTGTAACAATATCCATTGGACTTAGAGATATTCGATTGCTTACCTTTTCTGATCTGGCATACGTTGGTAGTATGACCTTGATTTCCACAGTAGTAGCAAATAGGCTTCTTCCTTTTGATATTATTCCTGTTTCCAACTTGCTTTGATGATTCTCCTCTCTCGGTAGTATGAATTCCTTTCTCGGTTGATTCTTTTCCTTTGTAACCGAGTCCTCCATCTTTGTAAGGTCTTCTTGTATTCAGTTTCTCATCCAACATCTTTGATGCTTCATAACTTTTTTTCAATGATTCTTTGGATTTCTTCTCTATTTCAAGTTCACCAGTCAACCTTGATACTTCAAGTTTCAATGATTGATTTTCATCATTCTTTAGAATTGCTTCATGATGTGCATAACCTAGTTGATCTATCATATTTTGTTGAATACCAGTTAACCTTATGATTTCATCATCCTTATCAGATACTAGAGCTTCAAGTTGTTGTTTCTCTCTTTGTAGATCTCTTTCTTTATCCTTAGCTATCCTTAATGCATCTAGATTTTCAGTCATTTGTGTACTAAAATTTTCATGTTCTCTTTTCATTGCTTTTAGTTGATCAGCCAATGCTTTGATCTTTTCTTTCAACATTCCAATCATTTCTTTAGTCTCTTTAGATATACTGTTCTCAGATGATGTCTCGATTTGTTCCACTAGCACTTGAGAATCCTGCAAGTCATCAAATAATCTTCTCCTTACTTTCAGAGATTTTTGCATTTGCCTTTGCATGTCTGCAATCACTTGATTCGCATTATCTAGCTCTTCTTGAAGATGCACAATCCTCCAAGATTGTTTGTACCCTTCCATTGCTAAGATCTTTCTCTTTAGGTAGTTAAAAGCTTTTCCAAGATTCAAGCTCTGATACCAATTGTTAGGCCCAATATGGAAAGCTAATGTACTGAGAGGGGAGGGGTGAATCAGTACTCCAAAACTTTTCTTCAATAATAACCTTACTGTTATGCATAAACAAAATAGTGCAGTAACATAAAATAAAGTTAAAATAAACAGATAACAATCATACATGATTCACTCCATAACACATATATTTTGGTCATGCAGAAACTCTTGGTTAGAGAGAAAAACTGCGATGGGGATGGCACCCACAACTTCACTACTGCAATAATAAAGATTGCTCGATTAGAGCTACATTTAGCTATTTCTGATAGCTTACCCTGTTAGGAGTATCAAGATCAGTTAGATCTACCTTACTAAAGGATTTTACAACACTATATAAATGCTGCACCTGGTTAAAGGATTTACAATTTATAGACTTGGTTAGAGTCTTTTACCCTCTTAAAGGTTTCTCTTACAACTTCAAATATTACAATAGAATCATTACAAATATCTGCAACTTTACATCTGAAATGCTATAGCAGATTCTATGTGGTTAGAATAAGATTACCTAGCTTGTAGCATACCTCAGTAACCCATAATATAACTCGGTAAACCCTTATGTTTACTCTGTTCTTTGACTATTCACCAATAACCTTCTTAGTGACCTCTCTGTGTCTCTGTAACAGTCTTCTTTTTTTGCATACACACATCTCTTGTTGTATATATCTCTCTAACACTAGAATCATGCTATATAAATAGATCTCTTACAGCGGTGATTTAATTCATTGCTTTGATCTTAGAAAAAGATTCTTCGAATGAATAACTAAACAAAATATCTCATTGGTTAGATTGACCTTGTAATCATACACAATCTCCTAGTGCAATTTCCAATGCAAAAATGGTTAGATGTGCCTCGATCTTGTAACATGTTTTCATGTGCATGTCCAGGTTCAATGTATCTGGTAAAACATTTAACTCGATGAGTTAACTTTACTGCTCGGTAGCCATGAAACATTACTCGGTAAACAGCTCTGTGAATATTGCATTCTGTGACTACTTTCTTCTATAACCGACTAGACTGTTCATACCGACTTCTCTGTGTGTACCAACTGCATGATTCAGTAATACTAACTGACTAGAATATATAGTATGAATTTGGATATGAAACTAATGGCAATTTGATAAGTAGTAACAAATTAAGTGTCATATTTTTATGTTGCAAGAAACAAAGTTGTCAAAGGAGTCTGTTGATTTGGTTTTTTCATCTTGGAGAAGGTGGAATTTTCTTTCTTCTCTTGCTTGTGGTGCTTCAGGAGGTTTGGCACTGCTTTGGAATAATTATAATATTGAGGTACAATTAGTGGCATCTGCTACAAATTGGATGTTGACTTTAGTTATAAGCAAGATTTCGAAGGTTAAATTCTAGCTTTTTAACATTTATGCTCCATCAAGAATTCAAGGGAAGAGTAAGTTATGGGGTGAATTAAAGAGGATTTCTTCTCCCTTAAAACATGGTTCCTTTATTATTTTTGGTGGTGATTTTAATGCTATCACTGATTTAGATGAGAAAAGAGGAGATGTTTTCCCTAATAAAAGGATTATGGATGACTTTGGGGATTTCATTTCAGATATGAGCCTTTTTTATTTTAAGTCTCATAATGGGGTTTTCACATGGACAAACATGAGAAGGGATTTTTTTTAGATTGCTGAGAGATTAGATCGGTTTTTGTTATCTGAGAATTGGATTGATTCAGATTTTGAATTCTTTTCCTCTATTCTACCGGTCTCAGGTTCTGATCATTTTCCAATTTTCCTTTCAGTTATTGAGGATAGGACTTATTTTAAGTCTCTATTTAAATTTGAGCCCATGTGGTTTAGGGATTCTTCCTTTTTGCCTTTGCTTATGAAATGGTGGAATTTTGCTCCTTTTTGTTCTGGGTCCCGTATGTTTTAGATTGCTAAGAAGTTAAGTTATTTGAAATTGAATATTAGGGAATGGAATATCTCTCATTTTAAGAACATTTTTCAGGAGAAACAAAGGATTTAAGATATGATTGAGTGTCTTAATACTCATGTGCTTCAACATGGTATGGTGCCACAAGTTTTTGATAAATTGAAGTCACTAAAATTACAGCTTGAGGAGATGTTAGCTAGAGAGGAAATCTAGAGAGTTATGGCTTTCAGATGGTGACAGGAACACAAAAATTTTTCATTCTTCAACTAAGATTAAAAGATGTAAGAATAGGATATCTTGTATTCAGTGTCAGAATGGGAATTTATTGATAGAGCTAGAGGACATTGCTTTAGAGGCAGTTAGGCTTTTTAAGTCATTATTATCTTCGGAAAATGATAATCTTAGCAATGATATTATATGTAATATTCCTCCTTTAGTATCTTTGGAAGACAATAAGTTGTTGATGTCTCCCTTTTCCTTAGAAGAAGTTAAGAGTGTTGTCTTTGCCATGTATCTGGATAAAGCTCTGGGACTAGATGGTTTTAGTCCTTTATTTTTTCAGAAATGTTGGGATTTTGTGGGAAATGATGTTTTATTGGCTCTCGAGGAAGCTAGGAGAAAAAGGTCTATTTTAAAAGAACTTAATACTACAATGATTGCAATTATTCCTAAAAAGAGGATACTAAGATTTTTTCTAACTTCCACCCCATTGCTTTATGTAACACTTTGTATAAGATATTTACGAAGGCAATTTCCCTTAGGTTGGCAAAAATTCTACCTAGGATCATTTCATTGGAGCAAGCTGGTTTCATTCCCAGAAGGGAGATGATAGGGGGTATAATTGTAGCACATGAGGTGCTGCATTCTATTTCCACATAAAGAACCCCAACCATGATACTTAAACTAGACATGATGAAGGCTTATGATAGAGTAGAGTGGGGGGCTTTATGTGCTGTTCTTGAGAAGTTATGTTTTTCCAAGGCCTGGGTCAAATGGATTCATGCATGTATTTCTTCTACAAGATTCTCGGTTTTAATTAATGGTTCTCCTTGTGGTTTTTTCACTTCCTCTAAGGGTTTGAGATAGGGAGATCCCCTTTCTCCCTTTTTGTTTATTCTCCTAGCTGAAACCTTTACTTGGGCTATTAGTGCTGCTAAAGTGGGGGGGCTTTGGAAAGGAATAAGGAGTCAGAATATTCCCCAAAGTATTTCTCATTGTCTCTTTACAGATGATACTCTATTATTTGGACATGCTTCATTAGTTGAGGCAAAAGTGATTAAAGGAATAATACAAAATTATGCCTCATTTTCTGGTCAGAAAGTGAAGGTGATAAATCAAAGATTTTTTTTCCTTAATACATCATGATTGGTTCAACATAGGTTGCAATCCTTTTGGGGATTTGAGAATGGATATCTTCCATGTACTTACCTTGGGATTCCTTTCTTTATTAAATAGGATAAGATTGGTTTTTGGGATAAGATTATTTCGGTCATTTCTAAAAGAATTATCTCATGGAATCATAGATGGTTAACTTTAGCGGGTAAAATTGTTCTCATCAAGACTATTTTGAATGTTGTTCCCATATATCTCATGTCTGTTTTGAAGTCTCTAAAATCAGCTATTGTTAGTTTACAAGATACTCTTAGAGATTTTCTTTGGAACAATAATAAAGATGGAAAGAAGAAACTCCCTTTAGTTGCATGGGATAAGGTATGTTTGCCTAAGGAACTTGGGGGAACAAGAATTTAGAGTCTGGAGAATAAGAATCTAGCCTTAGGTGCTAAATTGGTTTGGAAATTATATGACAAGCCTAGCTCCTTATGTGCATAGATTATGTTTGCCAAATATTTAAATAATGGACCGAGAGAGTACATTTTTAAAGTCTCAAATTTGCCTTCGGGTTCTACTATTTGGAATTTCCTTTGTAAATGTAGATCAGTTATTTTGCCTCATCTCTCATAGATTGTTCATAATGGTAGAAAGGTCAGATTCTGGGATGAAGTATGGAATGGACACACACCTCTGGTGAATATTAGGGATTGGTCTCTTCCAATCACTTTTCTTTCCTCGCTTTGGGGTGTTTTTGTAGCAAATTATTTTGAAATTGTGACTAGTGGACCCCTTAAGCTAGCTAGATGGAAGTCGATTGATTTCTTAGATGTTGATCAAAGTATGAAATTATATTTTGAGAATATTTTGAGGGATAGAATTGTATTTCTTTCTGATTCTAAGGATGAACTTATTTGGACAAAGAATATTTCTGGTAAGTACATTGTTAAATATGGTTACAACTCTCTTATGGTTGCTAAAGATTTATCATCTTGGCCTTATAATTTATTTTGGCATTCATCTTGTCTTCCTAAAGATGGAGCCTTTGCTTGGTTGGCAGTTCAGGACAGAGTCCTTACACGTATGAGACTAGACAAGCTTGGTATTACTGTTGTTTTCCCTTGTGTCCTTTGTAACAAAAATTTGGAATCTTCTTCACACCTGTTCCTACATTGTGATTATGCTTATGAATGTCGGCAGTGGTTGTTTGAGAAGTTAAATAAATCCTTTGTTATTGGTAAGGATCTCATTTCCCATTTTAGATCTTGCCCCTTTATGTTTGCCTCATCCTTTTATGCATGTCTTTGGATCATATCTCCATCTATTGTGATTTGGAATGTTTGGCTAGAGAGAAATAACAGGGTATTTAAAAAAGCAAGTTCTCTTGTGTCTGAGGTTCTATTCAAAATTGATTCTTCAATCTCTGAGGTTGCTTTGTTGTTTATTTATAAGAATTTGGAAAATATTACTTCTTTTTCGCACTGGGATAGTAGAGTTACTACAGTTTGGAAGATGTTGTCATTTTTACCCTCTCATGGTTCAATTTTAAAAAATAATGATGCAATAGGTAAGAGATGCTCTAATAGATTGAAACCTCCTCCGCAGGGGCACTTTAAACTGAGTTTTGGTGGGGCCTCTCATGGTAACCCTGGGTTGCTTGAGGTAGGCACGGTAATTTATGATCACAATGCAACTTTTATTCGAGCTAAGTGTCATGCTATTGGTTTTAAAACTAACAATTATGCGAAATTTCATGCTTTATCTTTTGGATTGGATATGACAATCTCTTTGGGAATTAAGGACTTAATAATTGAAGGTGATTCTATGGTGATTATTCAATGTCTTATGAAAAAGAAATCAAATTATTGGAACTTGCAGTATATACTTGATCTCATTTTACAAAAATTATGATTGTTTGAATCTTTCTTGTTATCCCATTGTTACAGAGAAGTTAATAAGATTGTAGATTATTTGGAAAATTTAGCCATTGATAGCAATGCTAGTCAGTGAGAGGTGGGTTTTGAGGAAATTCTTTCTAGGGTATGGGAAGGTTTGTAGCAATAGTTATGTGATTTTCTTGAGTAATGTTGATGTAAAATTTTATGATGATAATTATTACCGCTTTCCCCTTTCATTTCAAGTATTCATGTTCATTGTCTGGAGGAGAGTTCGAGCTCATGGTATTTGATACAATAGTGCTTTTCCAAAGGTTTTTTGATATTTTCTTTTTTGGCAGGAAGGCTTTTGGCTCATGGGATTTGGCACAGGGCTTTGGAAAATTTTGTATTCTTCCATTGATAGCAGTTGTGGAGTCTACATTTGAACATTATCTGATGGGTATTTTTGGAAAATTGTCATATGGGCTCTATGTAAAACTGATATTATATGTGTTGTGGCCGCATTTTGTATGTGGTTTTGGGTGGGGTGTATAAACTGTTCCATTAGATACTATAGGTTTATTTTATGAGTTGTGATCGGAGGTTTTCTTCCTAGGGTTCTTTCCTCCGGTATGCTCTTTGAATCCTGTGTAAAAAATAAAAAATATTAATAAAAAGGTTTAGTGGAATAATCCACTTTTATTGAAAAAATAAATTTGATGTTTAATTTTTTACATTTATCTAAATTTATATGTATGCAATAATAAGCACACAAAAAATAAACCATCCATTAAGTCAAAAGTAGGTAAATTTATAATCTTATGTTTTAATAGTTGTTTTAGTAGAACATGTGGGAGCTTCTCCAATCTAGTGAAATTTTTGAATAACTCTAAGTTGATGCGTTCATGATTGTACTCTTTATGGGAAATGATATATGCATAATCATTGCCCAATTTTCCAAGATCAATATGAATGATATGTCATAAGAATGAAAAAGGTTGTTAAATTTTTTATACTGTAAATATGGATCTTTCAATAAATCATGTTCATATTTTCATACACTAACACATAAATCTAAAAATTAAGGATAAATATTACAATACACTTGTCCTAATAAAATAGTAACTAGAACTCTCTCTTAGCATTATAATCATGTAACTTTTTATATGTTTTAATTATGTTAAATTTTTTTTCTTTAATTTATTTTCCTAGTGTCTCTATTCTTTTATCAAAAACCTACCTATGGTATTTTTGGCTTCTTTTTTACACATTTTAAGTAAATTACATTTTCATAAAGTAACGATATTTCGCATGATGATGAAGAAGGAAATATAGATTTTGAAGGTGAATTTTTATGTGCCTTAGACAAAATTAAAAGATTGAAGAAGGAAAACAACTAGTTGATGACCTTTGCATTGGAAGAAATGAAGTACTAGTGAAAGACCTTTAAGAAAGTAATCAAATGATTATCACTCTAAAAGTTGAAGTTGAAGAGGCCAAGAAAAGAGAAGAGTTAGAAGCTAGACAAAAAGAAATAAGGTTTGGTTTTTGACAAAGGTCATTGAAGCTTTGGCACAAGTAATGTTTTCAACAAGAATGCTTATTATGGTGGTTTTGTAAAAGTCCAAAGGCAAAGAAGGTATTCACAAAGGTTTCCTCTTGCAAGAATAATTTTAGGAAAGAGGTCTTAGCCATATTTTTATGGTTATTGTAAGTTTTGTAATTATTTTGGTCATAAAGCAGTTGATTGTAGAGTTATGTCAAGAAGGAGAACTAACTTTGTTAGTAGAAATTCTTTAGATAATTTCAATATAATCTATTATAAGTGTTAACATGTTGGCCACATTGCAAGATAGTATAACATGAGTTTTACAAAACAAAGAAGAAACATAAGCCAGTTCTTGAGTGGTCTTGAAAATTTCAAGAAAGAAGCAAAAAAAAATGTGGAAAAAGAAAGAAAGTTTATTACTATGTAGATTGCTTTGCATGCAAAAAGGAAAAATATGTGGATAATTTATATTGGTTTCTCTAATCATATTACTAGTGATAAGAGCAATTTCATCAAGTTTAGAGATTGGAATGGTGGATCAGTGAAGTTTGGAGATAAATCATCAATCAAGATTTGTGGTAAAGGTACTTTGAGCATAAATGGCTCATTAGAAACACATAGTGTTTTGTATGTATAAGGATAAAAATATAAGTTTCTGAGTGTTAGTCAATATGTGATAATGGATACATGGTAACTTTTAATGCTCAAGGGTGTGAAATCAGAGAACTCAATTTAGTAGTGCAGGAGCACCTAATTGGTTCTATGCCTCAATGAGGCAAAGTTGAGTCTTTCATGCTTTGGATAGGTAGTATGTTCATTAATAAGGTGTAATAAACCATTTCTAATTTATTTGAGTTAGGTTTGTGTGTTTGAAAGTCATTTGGTGTCATTAGTCCAAAAATTGTCCAAAGTCCTATTTATATTGTCATTAGGACTTCAAGGTGTAATAAGAATTCCATGAGATTATTGTTGATGTAAGTAGGATGTTATTAAATTTTTAATAATTTTCAATCCATTTTAGCCATCTATGCAAAGTTTGGAGGCCTTATGTATCAAAACACAAAAGTTGTCATTAAAAGTTGTCAAAATGTCAATAACACACAAATAAAGTTGTATTAGTGCCTCTAATGGTAATGAGGAGTTTGAAATTAGGTTTTGTATGGTTATGGTGGTTTTCTAAGTCTATAATAACTTTTACAACCTCGGTGGAAGGGTTGATGATAATGGTATGGCAAAAAGAATTAATAAAAGTGGAGATTTCTTCACTTTTTTTGAGTTTTACCACATAGCAGTCTAAAAATAATCATTGATCATCATTGAAAATTATTCATTTTCCTTGGAAATTTATTGGATACTTTTAGGTGATGAATCTAATTTAATTTTCTTTTTGTTTCATCAAGTTTCATATTGTTTTGACAAAGTTATCACAATTTTTGTAAAAACGGTCTAAACCCTAGATCAGGGTAACCCGAGACTATGCTAATATGATTTTTGTTTTGTTTCCAAGTTGAATAATATCAAAAAAGGGTATAAAATTGTAAAATACCATGTTATTTCCTATGTTAATGGTTTTAGGACTCCATGAAGGTTTTAGCATGTGTTGAGGAAGACACAAAGCCTGTTTTATGTCTCAGTCTGTGATTGACATCAAGTTAAAGTTGTGGAAAGGGGGTGAATGCAAAGTGAGAGCCTTGGAAGGGTGGTTAAGGAATCGGAAGGTGTGTGGAGAGTCTAACTACATTCTACCAATATCGATAACCATGAAAAAACCAAAGAAACTAAATACCCTTGATTGTCCTAAAATCTGATGCTTGATTGTCACAATTTGACAGTGCATTGAATCACTGCACTTTACATGTTTTGGAGTAAATTTGGGGTTAACTTGGAAGTTAGAGGAGTAGTAGGAAGGTTACCCATAATCATGGTTTTCATTTTAATTTTTGAGAGAAATGAGTGGTTCCTCCATTTATGATTGTCTATGTCATTATGACTGTCCTAAAGTTGTTTTTGTCCCTATGAATAGTGTTAAGACAACATGGTGTTGTGTTGCCTTCTAGGGTGGATGGGAGGGTTAATATTTGTGTTTTTTTAATTGGAGAGAGAGTCACTGATGTTTCCTTGAGTGACTTGGGTTTTATGTGTTCCTAATTGGTGTTGGGACTTGAGTCTACAAGCATACTTGACTATCATAAAATGACAGTGTTGCAGCAGTAGCATATCTTGAGACCTTATGGGTGGTTGGGAGGGTAAAGGATCATGGTTTTTATTGTTGGAAGGTCCATGAAAGGGTGTCAAAGGGTTCATTTTTTTGAGGGTATATATTTAATGATGTGATTTGAGTATTAGTGAGGCTAGTAACTTTGTGAGGACTCTTGTCACCTTGTGAAGAGTAATCACCTATTTGAGTAGGTGAGTTGGGAGAAAGATCTCCCTATTTGGTTGAGCTTGTTGGATGCTCTATATCATATTGGTATCCAAGAAAGGGAGTAGGTCCCTGAAGAAGATAGGTGGGATTTGAGAGAAGAGTGAGAAGGGGGGTTGAAGATAAGATGCCTCATAAGGCTATGGGTACTGCTAGAGAGTTGCAGGAGTTGAAGGAGAAGAATGCAAGGTTGCAAGAATCCTACAATGCTACGATGGCAAGGCTTGAAGCCTTAGAATCTAATCAAATAAGGAATGTTGATATTAGATGTGAGTGAAGAGGAAGAAGAAGAGGAGTTCCAAGAAGCCCATGAGGAAGAGCAAATAGATCCCAAAGAGCAGTGAACACTTAGATTGTTAAAGGCAGTGAAAGGTGCTTAGTACAAGGCGATAATTGACCTACCTATGTAAGGTGGGAATATAAATGAAGAAGAGTTACTTGATTGGATTGCAGGTATGGACACTTATTTTAAGAGTGAAGATGTACCAGATGATCAGAAGGTCAAGGTGGCAAAGACCAAATTGAAGGGACATGCACTTGTAAGGTGGGACTATGAGCAAGTGGAGAGAAGAAAGAAAGGCAAAGCCAAGATCATATCTTGGGACAAGATGATTGTAAAACTTAAAGGTAAATTTCTTCCTAGAGACTATGAAGTTCAGTTGTTTAAGACATTGCAAAGTTTAAAATAGAGGGATTTAGATGTGAAGATATATATTGATGATTTTTATAAGTTGAGCATAAGGGTAGGTAGGGATGAAGAGGAAGTTGAGAAAGTGGCTAGGTACCTTGTTGGTCTTAGATTCAACATTCAAGATGAATTGGTTATTGCTAACCCAAGAACTGTGGAAGAATGTTTTCAATTGGCTATCAGGGTGGAGGAGAAGATAAAGAGAAGACAAGAGAAGTCTACCAAAGGAGAAGGAACTTTCTCTACAAGAAAACAGTATTACGAGGATCAAGAAGAATCAAGTATGGGTAAGGAGAAAGGTATTGATATAGGAGGTGGCTTTAGAGGATCAAGAGGCAGATTTGGAGGAGGGAGGAACTCCAATGTCTTTACTAGTAGATGCTAAAACTGCCAGGAGATTGGGAACCCAACGTTTAAGTGTCCTAGAAAGAAAGGTTCCTCAACTAGTGGTTGTGACATAAGAAGCGAAAAGAGGATCCACTATGTGCAAGAAGAGGAAGATGAGAGTGTTAACTCTCCAATCGGATATGTTTCTCTTGAAAGTGGAGGAGAAACTTTGATGGTACAAGGAAAACTATGTTGCAGGCACCTAAAGAAAGAAATATGAGCCAAAGCAGGAATTTTTTCAGAACTGCATGTAAGTGCAAAGGTAAGGTATGTAAGATGGTCATTGATTTGGGTTCATAGGATAATATTGTGTCTAGTGAGATGGTGACTAAGTTGAATTTAGATAGACTACTACATGAGTCACCTTATCAAGTTTCTTGGGTGAATGATAGTCAAACTCTCTTAGTGAATGAACAAGCTTATGTAGACTTTCAGATTAGTGACTAAAAGGATAGGATTTTGTGTGATGTCTTAAACCTATGGATTGTTGTCATGTGCTTTTGGGAAGACCTTGGGAATTTGATAGGGATGTAATATATGATGATTGTGAAAAAACCTGTCTTATTAAAGATAATGGAAAAATATTCAAACTGAGTTGTCTACAGGTAGATGAGAAGGTTAAGGGTAAAGAAAATATGGTGATGTTTGTTAGGAAGGAACCTATCAGGAGTGAGGAGGTTGAACCCATTCCAAGGATTGAGAACACTTAGGCAACCAGATTGCTTGAAGGGGTGATGATTGGGACAATCATGTGTCTATTTGTAGAGGATAAAATCAATCAAGAAACAAAGATTGCAGTTGTAGAATGTCTGGTTCAGACAGAAAGAGTTGAAGATGTGGTGGAACGGGTACAAGTGCATGCACCTCATGGCACCTCTTGGTGTGTACCAAACATGAAATTGATTTGTAATCCTTTGTTGTTTGATATGAATTTGTATTCTATTGTGTATCCTTTTTTTGTAGGTTTCCCAAGGGTGCAAGAACAACATGGAGTTGGACTTTACTCATGGGACATGAGTTTCCTCATAGGGGAGTGTATGGTGTATGAGCAGCTAATTGGTTTTATGCCTCAATGAGGCCAATTTAAGTCTTTCATTCTTTGGATAGGTAGTAAGGTCATGAATAAGGTGTAATAAACCATTTCTAATGGATTTGAGTTAGGTTTGTGTGTTTGAAAGTCATTTGGTGTCATTAGTCCAAAAATTGTCAAAAGTCTTATTTATGTTGTCATGAGGACTTCAAGGTGTAATAAGCCTTCCATGGAATTATTGTTGATGTAAGTAGGATGGTATTCATGCTTTGATTAATTTTAAAGTCATTTTAGGCATCTATGCAAAGTTTGGAGGTCTTATGTATCAAAATACAAAAGTTGTCATTAAAAGTTGTCAAAATGTCAATAACACAAACAAAGTTGTATTAGTTCCTCCAATAATTATGAGGAGTTTGAAATTAGGTTTTGTATGGTTATGGTAGTTTTTTGAGTCTATAAGAACTTTTACAACCTTGGTGGAAAGGTTGATGATAATGGTATGGTGAAAAAAATCAATAAAATTGGATATTTCTGCAGTTTTTCTGAGTTTTACCATGTAGCAATCTAAAAATACTCATTGTTCTGTTAGAATCAATGATAGTCCCAAAGACACTGAGAGGGGGAGTGAATTAGTGTCTAACCGGTTAGCAGAAGAATTAACCTTATTAATAACTTTGCATCCCAAAAAGTGTATTGGTAAATAAGAATTAATATAGAAAACAGGAACAATAGAGACAACATAGAAAACACACCATAACACAAAATATTTAACGAGGAAACCCAGTGTGGGAAAATCCTCAGTGGGATTTGTGACCCACAATATTCACTCACTGGCCAATGAATAAATATTACTTACAATGAGGGGCCTGCACATGCAGGAAGGCCAACTGCCTAGAGCTCACTGCTCAATAAGAGTCTCACTAAATACAAAAGTGGATTATGAAAATCCAATACAATGTAATGCTTCAAATCAACATCAATTATGCCAGGTTCAGTACCAGTTTAAGCTCAACCTATTACCAAAACCTTCCCTATCAACTATATCTTCTTATACAAAAATATCATCCATATCTTCTCTCTATACTTCCTTACTACACAAAATGACCTATAAGATCTCATACATATTGTAGTCACATAAATCTGTCCAGCTTAATTAAAAAAATATTCGCTATTTATTTGATTAAAAGTCCACTAGCCATCAATTAATTAAATTAATATTTAATTAATTCATCCCCAAACATACTTCTATTAATTAAATAAATTATTCAATTTATTTTTATTAATTCATTAAATCAAATTCACAATCAATTAAATAAATAAAATTTATTTATTTAATTAAAATCCCCTTTTCCTCTTTTAAATAAATTAAATAAAACATTTATTTAAATCATTATCCCCACCCCACTTGCATTTTCCTACAAATGCAACTTGCACACATTTATTGGAATAAATGAATTTTTATTTTAATAAAATCCTATTTTCCCTCACCCACCAAATCCACTTGCAAAATCTAATCCCCTTCTAGATTCTTCTAAAACCTACCTAATTAGCCTAATCCATCTTCTAAACTTTGTCACATCCCTAAGCAAAGGGAAGTCACTTCTCAAAACCTCAAAGTCTTTGATAACCATTAAAGGCTTCAAGTCTTCAACCACTAAATGGCTCAAAGTCTTTGATAACCTTTAAAGGCTTTCAACCTTCAACCACTTAATCCCCAAAGTCTCCAATAACCATTAATGGTTAATTCAAACCCTCCCACATGGTTAAAACATTTGTTTTGACTCAACCTCTATCCAACCCAAAGGTCTCATCAGGCCATTAATGCTTTGACCATGATTATCTCTTAAACATTTGCACAAAGGTTTATCCTTAGATTAACTCTTAATCCAGTGGGTAAGCTTAATTTAGACTTGACCCTTAGCCTTTAGATAACCATGAGGTCTTCTCAGGCCTTTAATGCCTCCAACTCCTTTTCTCAACCCAACCCTATGTTGACACTTGTCACCATTTCATTGGTGCCAATTGTGCACATGGATCCCCAACTTTCAAACTCAACCCTTGATTGAATCTTTCAATCCTGACCATCCATTGCTCCATTTTTCCTATAAATAGAGCCCATTCCTTCATAATCCAGATCTTGAAAACTTGTATGCATCTAAGCTATAGACATTTTAGAGAGCATTTTTAGCATAATCATCTAATACCTTGTTATTTTGGTTAAAATACATCATTTTAGCATCAATAGCATAGCATTAGCTTCTCATTTCATATTTGAAGCTCAATATTACAATCTCAATCCTCCATAAGCATCCATAGTGCAAAAAGCTGCTGAGAGCTACACTATTTTGGAACTTGGAGAGGAGAGGAACAAGGGAGAAAGGAACTAAAACCATGCTAAGAGGCATTTGGAGATGCCTCGTTATCTTTGCTTCTTTAGTTAGATATATTAGCTTGTTTTTTAGCATCTCTCTTGGTATGCCTTTTTAGATTAGTTTTTTATTGACTAACACCGACAATCTACCGTTTTTGTGTCTTTTTGTGTTGTTGATCATTCACTAGCCTTGTGTCATTTAGGAGGGCATCATTTGGTGAACCCGACGTGAATCGAACCACCAAAAACATCTCATTTTTTTTTAAACTAACATGTTTGATTGTTGAAAGTGTCACACAGGTTGCGCTTTAGCGCTATTGAACACATTCTAGCGCTATTGCCACTTTTTTATTTTAGCGCTATTGCTTTTACAATAGCGCTATTGTAAAAGTTTCAGCGCTTTTGCCACTATTATAGCGCTTCTATTCTTCTTCTAGCGCTACTGATTATCTTTTAGCGCTTTTGACTCTCTGGCAATTTTGTTATTTCAGCGCTTCTGTGTGAAATAGCGCTTCTGTTAAAACGCAAACTAGCGCTATTGCAACAAAATGTCGTCTGAATCGCCTTGTGACCACAAACATGGAAATTTTTAGGCTTGTGGAATCCCCCCTTGAACATCGATTTTACTAACATGTTTTTGTTCATGCAGGTTAAAAACTCACCATAAAAATCACAAATTTGTCCTTTGGTGCTTAAAAACTTGAAAAACACAAAATTGTCTTGCTTTCTAGCTAGGATTCATCCTTATTTTGGTGCTTAAAATCAACACACAAAGTTTCTTTTCTTGCATCAAAACTAAAGAATTTACAAGCCACACTTCAAATTTTGGTGCAAAATTAAAAACTTACAATCCACTTGTTCCAATTCTTGCAAGCGATTTACTTCAAGCAAAACGTGTTTTTCATTAAGTTGACCAGGATTTTTGAATTCTAGATTACAAAACACATTGCTTTTGAAGTTAAAACGAACACCATGGCTGTTGGAGCAACATCTCCAAATAGTTAGATCACATTTGCAAATGAGAGATTAAAAAGAACAAGTGCATTTCGTGTTTGGCATGCTTGTGCAAAGAGTTGGTCGAGTGGTCCTACTTCTAACACACACTATCCTCTCCCTTGGCTCTCGTGGTCCTAGGTGCAAGAGAAAAGTGTTACTAACACTCAAAATTTTATCTTTTTAAAAGAGGCCTGCCAAGGGATTGATACTCTTGGGAACAACCTCGAGCGGTAAATCCTTCAAGCCACTATAGAAATCAGGTGAGAGCGAAAGCTGTAGCCTTGGGTATAGCTGTTCCTACAGTGTAACTGGCCGAAAGGACAAATGGGCCCCACCACCAATTACAAGGCTCTTAAGTGAGTCACTACAGAATGAACTTATGTCCAAAAACATCGAACATGACTAAACACCTTTAAGTAGTAGCCCACCCATTCTATTGATTGAGGATATTTGTGATATAATTTAGTGCAAGAGCATAGATGGTTTTGCTCCCAAGATACTCACCATACATATTTCCTTGAGTAGAAACATAGATTTTTGAAAAGTCACTTATGGCTTCATGAAAGTGGTGACTCCCCCATCATAGGGATCATCTATTTGTTATGCTCATGCAAGACTTAGTATATCACATCCTTACCTGCCACGGTGGGATTCATAAGGTATGTAGTACCAAAGTCGAAGAAATATCAAGATGTGGGCTAAATTTATCACAACTGGCCATTTGACCTTAGGGATAAAAAGTGTTTGAAGTGTGTTCGTTTTAAAGACCAAAGTGCAAATTGAGCCGACTTCAGGCTTTGGAAATACACCTTAAAATACATCTAAAGGAAGGGTCATATACAAGTCCAAGGATTGGGTTAATCTAGACCCATACTCATTTGTGCCTTTTAGGCAACATTCTTGTGTTTGTGTGCTTGCTTTGTTTTTTCTTGTCAAAGAAAAATCAGAAAATCAATCCCAAAAACAAAGTATTCATCCAACCAAACATCTATCAACACAACCAAACACATCAAAAACAAAGTGCAAACAACAAAGAGTCAAAATTTTATGACCATTCTTCACATCTTGTGAAAGAAGAAGTGTCATTAGAATATCAACTTGAAAAGAAGACCATTAAGCTCAAAGGCTTTAATCAAAAGAAGGAAGTTCTTTTATATCAATCGACAAATCTTGGTCTCACATAGAGTCTTTTTACATCGTATGCGTCTCTACCTTCGAGGCAAAACAAACGAATTTGATTCAGAATCATTGAACCGAAGAGCTTTTATGCAATATAGAGCTCTGAGTTATCACAAAAATCAAGGAGGAAAGATTAATCCAAACTTCTTCCCAAACATCTGTATCACATACAACACAGCTCGAGAAATACCACCAACACCTGAAAGGGAAGAGATAGAGTTTGTCCCATTTGTAACACAGAGTTTTTATTGAAGTTGAAAACATTTTCATCCATCATCTCACTCATACATCATCATTTCATCATCAATCCATCCCCAACTCTCAAAACATTAAGAGGTTCTTGTCCCAAAGTTCTCTTTTTAGATATTGCTTGAAATCAAACACATCACATCACTTTTTAGATTGTTTCTACATCTAGGATAAGCTCATCCTAAGAGACACATCTACGTAGGTTAAAACTAGTTCATGAGTGAATCCTCTCATTACTAGGTAGTTAAATCTGTAACACATCTCAGATTTTTCTACACCTTATCACATCCAAATCTTCTCAAACAAACAAGCAATTCAAAGAAGGAATTTTGGTTACATCCACCTTAAAAGTGCTAGAGATCCACGTGCAACACAATCCATTAATCATCAAATTCTCATTTCATCACAAACTCATCATCATTTTCACTCAATTTCAACAAAAACTCATAAACAAAATGGCCCAAACCCGATCACAGTCCAGGCAACGAGAAATAGAAAGGGAAGAAGAAGAAGAGGAAAATCTCAATGAATTTCAAGAAGCACTTGGAGGAAATGCCGATGACGAAAACCCAAGTACTCCCACTCCTGCAACGATAGAAAGGGCTCAGCTTAACCCTCTCTTTAACAGATTGTTTGACGAAATACTCAGGAGCAATGCGGATGCTCACTTCTTAAGACTCGCTCGAGAAGGAGCAAAACTCCCATCTGACTTTGATCTTGCCCAATTAAGACAAGCATCAGAAAGACAAAGTTACCATGAAGAGGAAAGAGATAGAGATCCCATCAGATATAACATTCCTCGAGGTAACCCACCACCTCCTCCTCCAAATGAAATGGAGATGTTGCGGCAACAAGTCGAGAATCTCGCCCAACAGCTTCATAGTGGTGTCAAGACTAACCAGTTCTCACTCAATGACATCTGTCCCTATCCTTTTGATAGGAATATTTACATGCCACCATTTCCTCGAGGGTTCAAAACACCCAAATTTGAAAAATATAGAGGAAAGGGGGATCCCTGCGATCATGTCCGATAATTTCATTCCGCTTGTCTTGAAGTGGCATATGAAGACACCTACCTAATGTGCCTTTTTCCCCAAAGCTTGGGAGGAACAACCACATCATGGTTTTCCCGACTACCAGGTGGCATTAGAACATTTGAGGAACTCATCTAGAAATTCCTCACTCATTACTCTCATAACATTGAACGCGACATCACCATGGCTAATCTGTGCAACACCAAACAAAAACCAGGTGAACAATTCTCAGTATTCCTACAACGATGGCATCAAATGTCTAGCAGACGTTCTCTTCAGTTACCTGAATGAGAACTAGTGGAAATATTCATTTCCAACTTAAACGAAGAAATGAAATTTCACCTGGATGTCAAAGACACAGACTCTTTTAATGATATGATCACCAAGGGTTTGAAATGTGAAAGGGCACTTATCAAGAAAGGACTCATCAAAGTCTTTAATGAACCAAAAGATGGTCCTCGCCCACGCTTCAATAGTGATAAACCAAGCTTCTGGAATAAAAACAAGAATGTTGTCAATGATGGGGTTGTGGATGCCCAGACTATCCAAAACGCACAACCTGTGGTTCGGTTTGCAGGACAAAATCCTCCACCTCAGAATAACACAAACATTCCTTCCAATCAAGGTCGCATCACATCTCACGATGAACCAAGACCTCGTCAGCAAAAAACAGAAACAAACATACACTCCCTTAGGGGAACCCATTGAAATAGTGTTGCGACATCTTATTTCCCAAAATTTGGTCACTCTACCTAAGCTATCAAACTATGAGCCTCAAGTCAAACCGGCATGGTGGAGAGATACTGAACACTGTGAATTCCATCAAGGACGAGGACACAAGACAAGTAATTGTCACCGATTGAAAGATCTCATTCAGGATCTTATTGATCGAGGAGAAATTGAAATTGAAGGACATGACCCAAAAACAACAAATAATGATCATCTGATGTTCAAAAATCCACTTCCATCACAAGATCAAAGGGGTCCTTCCACTTCCAGATGAGGTCTTGATACCACTGATTATACACAGGCTGCGTATAATTACACTGTAAATCATCTGTATGATGCCAGTGAACAAGTTGCAACCATAACCTTCAAAAATCCCAACTCAAATTGCAATGTTGTTACACGTTGCGGTAAGGTCACCATAAAGGCAGCTCCATAAGGCACCACCTCCATCCCAAAGTAGTATAATCTTGTGGAACAATTAGACAAAACCCCAGAACTTATATCCATTTTAGAGCTTTTGCGCCTATCGCCCTCTCATAAAACTATCTTGGATCAAGCACTCCAAGAAGCGTCAGTCCCTGCAAATTTGAATACAGACCAATTTCAAGCCATGGTTGGAAGTCTAAAGTCATCACCTTGTCTCACTTTTTCTGAAAGTGACAACTCTTCCTTCCAACAACCACCTAATGCCTCACTCCACATCGAAGGATTCATTAACCAGCATAGGATCAAGCGAGTCTTGATCGATAATGGAGCAGGCCTAAATATTTGTACACTACAGTTGGTCACAACATTGGGATATGTAGTAGAATCAGTGGATCCTCGTCAGAAGATCACCATCAAAGCCTATGACGATGTGGAGCATTCATCCAAAGGAGCTGTGGTACTACCAATCCAAGTGGGCCCCGTGGTAAAGCACATCATTTGTCAGGTTCTGGACCTTCCTCTGCCATATAATCTATTGTTAGGAAGACCTTGGATACATGCCATGCAAGCCATTCCATCTACCTACCATCAATGTATCAAGTTCCCACATAACGGTGTAGAGATCACAATCCTGGGTGATGCAAACCCCTTTGCATATTGCCATAATATCAACCATCAACCAGAGATTACCGTTCCTAATAATAGAGAAGCCATTTCTTCCACATCATATATAAGTCCCGCCTCTCTTGCCCATTCAAACACCACTATACCCAAGCAAGAAAAGCTAAAGATGAAGATCGCAGAGGAAGGTCCTGGGGAATACAACTTGAGTCAACTCTTTTGTGTAGGGCAAATGCCCACTTCTCCTAGAACTCATGGTAAACCACAGCAGGTACTCCAGCAACCACTAAAAATACCAGCATGTGCTTTGACGCCTTTCGTTCTTGGAAAGAGTCAAGAGGAAGAAACACAAGATGAGGACTTGGCGGAATGGATCTATAAGGATCCCATCACCACTGACATACCACGAGTTACACTTCCTACGGAACAGTATGGCAAAGGTCTCCTCATTATGCAACGAATGGGATATGATGGTCAGAGTGCCTTGGGGTATTGCAAACAAGGACGACATGAACCTCTACTACCAGAATTAAAGCCCAAAGGTAATACAGGCCTAGGCTTTGAGAAAGAAATCTTTCCTAAACTCAGATTCAAAGGAAAACCCAGCAAACCATTATGTCAACCTACTGCAAAAAGGACACCTTTCATTATCAAAGCGGCATCGAGCACCATCCCAACTGCCCCATTGAGGCTCACAACCCCAACACAACTATCTCCAATACCAATCATTCCACTAATCAAACCAGTACTCCCATTAGTAGTACCATTAACAGCAGCAACTGTATCAGAACCCGCAACAGCATCTATGGCACCCGCAGTTCCAGCAAAAACCACTGAGTCAATACTACCAATACTTCCCATATCGGATTCTTTAATCTCCATCAACCGCCCTGCAACACTGATCATTACAAAGGTACATCAACCAATCACACCTGCAGTATTTAACTCAAAGGACATCCCAGTATGGTATAGTAATCGGATGCTGGAAAGTGATTCAGAGACCGACTCACATGAGTGGGAATTTGATTCGGTACAGCTTAATACTTCAGATGAGGAAGACACATCACCACCTCCACCACGCAAAGACATCCCTATTTACGGAGAAGCACAGATAACGACCACTTGGGTTCCTGAACTGGAAATGTCTTCCACAGACCCTACATCTCATCCTATGCCTGATTCTGATAGGGAGAGTACCATCAACGACTTTCACCATAATGTCTTAACCCTCACTGATACCTCTAACGAACTTAACCTGGTCGATGAAGTAATGCCCATTGTCCACCCTGACCTCATTGAATGGAACCAACCAAATCCCCCATGTCTTGACTTCTTCCAAAATGATGAGGCTATCATTGACTTTTTGGAATTAAGGGATAACCTACCAAGCAGGGATCACAAAGATGGATTCTCCATTGAACTTAATAGCGCAGCATACTTCAGGGCGGATGCCAAACCTTTCAGCTGCAAAAAAATAACAATAAAACATGGATCTTCCAATGAAAACCACACTATGGCACTGTTTGATCCGACAAAAGTAAAAAGAAAGAACGTATCCAACGGTGAAAACCTCTCTGAGGCACCTGAGGATGAAGGGTTTGACATTCTCCCTGCTAATGTACAACAAGAATGATCAACGATTCTCATCGAGGAAACCAAAGAATACAATGTGGGGACTCCTGAAAATCCTCATATCATACATCTGGCATCACTTCTCACTCCAGAGGAACATCCTAAATTTATAGAGTTCTTCTAGAAGCGTCAGATCAACTTCGCATGGTCATATGCAGACATGCTTGGGCTTGATCCTGATTTAGTCATGCATCACCTCACTGTAGCAAAAGGAGCCAAACCTGTCAAGCAAAGCTTCGTAAGATGCATCCTCAGATTGCAGTGCTAGTCAAAACAGAACTCAAGAAACTCCTAGATGTTGGTTTCATTAGACCAATTGATTATGCAGAATGGATCTCCAATATTGTGCCTGTCAGCAAACCAAAAGGAGGCATCCGCATTTGTACTGACTTCAGAGATCTAAATAAGGCATGTCCTAAGGATGACTTCCCCCTTCCAAATATCGATATCATAGTGGATCTAACAGCAGGACATGCCATGCTTTCACTCATGGATGGTTTTTCAGGATACAATCAGATAAAGATCGCACCAGAAGATCAACATAAGACTGCATTCACATGTCCATGGGGCACATATTGCTGGAATGTAATGCCTTTCGGTCTCAAGAATGCAGGAGCAACCTATCAGAGAGCAATGACCACCATCTTCCATGACATGATGCATACTATGATGGAAGATTATGTGGATGACTTACTAGCAAAATCACTCACCAGAGAAGGACATCTCCACATCCTAGATAAAATCTTTGATAGACTGGAACAATACCATGTTCGACTCATCCCCAAGAAATGTGTCTTTGGAGTGACCTCCGGGAAGCTTCTAGGATACATTGTATCAAGCAAAGGCATTGAGGTTGATCTAGCAAAAGTTAAGGCAATCATGGACATGCCACCACCCAAGAATATCAGTCAGTTAAGGACCCTACAAGGACGACTTCAATCCATCCGAAGATTCATTGCACAATTGGCTGATAAGTGTCACCCATTCACACACCTGCTACACAAGAATATCCGTTTTCAGTGGGATGCCCGATGCCAACAAGCATTTCAAACGCTTAAAGACTATCTCATGAATCCACCATTGTTGATGCCACCAGATCCAAATAGACCATTGTTACTCTATATCTCAGCAACAAGTACAGCATTGGGTGTACTACTGGCATAACATAATGCAGAAGGAAAAGAGTGTGTTGTATACTACATCTCTCGCACACTGGTTGGATATGAACTCAATTACACACCTATTGAGCGAGCTTGCTTAGCAGTAATCTTAGCAGCCACTAAACTGAGGCACTATCTGTTAACACACAAAGTACAACTTATTGCAAAGATTGATCCACTCAAGTATTTACTCAGCAAAGCAGCATTGATAGGCCACTTGGCCAAATGGGTGATGATTCTAAGTGAATTTGACATTGAGTACGTGGACCGTAAAGCTATCAAAGGTCAAGTTATTGCAGATCAGATGGCCGATGCACCACTTATAGGCGATCATCCTCTCATTTCCAATTTTCCAGATGAAGAGATATTCATGATCACAACAGCACAACCATGGAAACTATATTTTGATGGTTCATACACTAGGCACGACTCAGGGGTAGGCATTCTGTTTATCACACCTCAGGGTGATAGTATCTTGAAGTCTTACAGGCTCACGTTTCCATGCACAAACAACATAACAGAGTATGAGGCCTTGATCACAGGACTCAGGTTAGCCGTACAATGGAAATTACAAGAACTGCAAGTATATGGCGATTCCCAACTAGTCATTCGACAAGCAACAGATGAATATCAAACCAAAGATGATAAACTCATGCCATATAAGCAAATGGTGGACACTCTAAAGACATCATTTACTACTATCACTTTTGAGCAGATACCAAGAGATCAGAATCGAGCTGCTGATGCTATGGCTACCATCGCATCTCTCCTAGATCTTCCACAAAATTCAACACGCTACGAGTTCTTGGTAGAACAACTTTGGATCCCCGCTTATGATATCCCTGAATCCGAGATGATATGTCACCTTGTCGGTTCTGAATCCCCATGGTATGGCGAGTTCTACACCTATCTCCGCGATCACACCCTTCCTCCCAACCAATCAAATAATCAACGTAAAACCTTCATTCACCAAACTGCTTGATATACCATTATTGCTGAAACCCTATACCAACGCAGTCTTGATGGTACTCTCCTTCGATATCTGGAACAAGGTGAGATAACAAAGGTTTTGGAAGAGGTACATGAAGGAATTTGCGAGACTCACTCAAGTGGTCCATCACTAGCCAAGAATATCATGCGAGCGGGATACTATTGGCCATCTATGGAAAAAGATTCCTACTACTTTGTCAGAAAATGCAAGAAAAGTCAAGTTCATGGTGACCTGATACATGCACCAGCCCAGGAACTGCAACCAATCACGACACCATGGCCTTTTTGTCAATGGGGCCTTGACCTTGTGGGTAAAATCCATCCATCTTCATCCAATGGCCATAAATTCATTATTACCGCCACCGAATATTTCACAAAGTGGATCGAATCTATTCCACTTACCCAAGTCACTAGCAAGCAGATCGCCTCATTCATCCTCAACTACATCATTTTCCAGTATGGTGTGCCCATGTCCATCGTCATAGATAACGGTCTTCCTTTCAAAAATCAGGATGTCTGTGAACTTTGTGAGAAATTTCATATCCAACTCCACTTTTCCACTCCCTATTACCCACAAGGCAATGGTCAGGCTGAAGCATCAAATAAAAACATATTAAGAATCCTCAAGAAGACAGTCAATGATGCCGGCCGTGATTGGCATGTTCAACTAAATCCAGCACTATGGGCATATCGAACTAGCATTCGAACCCCTACAGGTGCAACTCCTTATTCGTTGGTCTATGGTGCAGAAGCTATCTTGCCTATTGAGGTCGAGATACCATAATTACGGGTTTCCTTGCACAATCTCATTGATGACGAAGCCTATAGAGTATCCCGTCTTTAGGACTTAGAGTTACTTGATGAGAAATGACAAGCTGCATACAATCACCTCAAAGCCTATCAGCAGCGCATGAGCAGAAGCTACAATCACCGCGTTAGACCTCGTACATTTGAGGTAGAAGATCTTGTTCTATGAGAGAATCCTCGCAATCAACCAAATAGAGAACATCAGGGCAAGTTTGAATCAAACTGGCTAGGCCCATATGTTGTCACTGCTGTGTTCGGGTCCGGAGCATATCAGTTGGCTACACCAGAAGGAGAATCGCTTGCAGATCCAATCAACAGCATGCACCTAAAACGGTTTTATACCTAAGCTATACAGAGCATCAGGCTCCCTTGCATACCAGAAAATACCCAAAACATTCAGAACAATGTCCTGAAGAAAATACAAAAACATTCAAAAAAGTAAAGAAAAATCATGCATCCAAACGGTGAACAACCACTCCGGTGGCACCTTGGGTAAGTGTGGTGGTGAAAACCTGGCAAACAGGTGCCACTCGTAAAGGCTATGGCTCCATTGTCTTTCAGACTTGTTGCGATCGCATCTACTTCATACATACATCCATCCATCCACAACCATGGCTTGTTATTCATCTGCAATTATGATAGTACTCCATGCATCCTGCATCTCGCTTTTTTATAGTCATGACTAAAAACTGGGGGCAATGCCCTTAACCTATTGATGGAAGTGGATTCTACATTGTCTTGTGATTCATTAAGTTCTTCATTCAAACAATCATCAAAAATCCAAAAACATTCAAAAATATCTCGCAACAATACCAAAAACATTCAAAACGATTCAAAATCCAAAAACATCGAAAAAAAAAAAAAAACATCGAAAATCACACAAAAACATGACAACACCTTGTACATACTCATCCGTGCAGATACCAAGACAAACATTAACAAAATACTCACAAAAGAGACCACTTATAAATCAACCACACCAACAACATCAACAATCTACACAACAAACTGTCTTCAACAAGGATGCATCCTTCCTTACCAAAACAAAGACAAAAGTGACATTTTCTTTGACAAGAAAATTATGTTAAGCTATCAAATACTTGGTTGATTTGTGAGTACAATCATTTGTTTATCTGTATCAGGATCTTTCAGCATCGTTTTTGTTTACGCATTATTTTCGATGAAGTACTGGGGCATGTACTAATGGTGTCTATATGGGAAGTTCACCAAGCTACGTGATCTTATGCAAAATGCAGTCATAGATCACTACGGCTTGCTGACTATAGCGTATACCTTGACCATATGAGCATGAACTATTACCAAGGATCCTTATTCTTTATTCTTTATGTATATACTGTTTGTTTGCAGGTACAATGCTCTTCCTTTGGTTCCTCCTACCTCATCCAAACTGGATAACGGTTTTTCTCTCTTAGTACAGTATGCACTTGTCTCAGGATATGATCAGCTTAAGATCAAGGAGGACGATCCAAGTCATGCATGAAAGGAGATAATCCTTGTCTGTTTCGCAAGCAATACTCAGGTCAACTTGATCCATTATATCAAGTTGCTTGTATTAACTTGCTATATTAAAATCCATGCAAGGAATACTTAGGTCATCTTGAATCATTATGTCAAGATGCTTGTATTCTCTTACAACATTTTCAAGCTCAATGATGAAAATAGAGCACTATGGATCGTCATTCCATCTCATCTATTTATATATTGCATTCCGTTGCATAACACCCATCCGTTCGCTCATTCATATGTAGGCTTTATATGCAAAATATGAAAACTAAGCTGGTCTTGGATACAATCACGATCGAGTACTCTGATACATCATCAATGCATCATGCTAAGTCTTACAAAACCTTGCATTCCTCATGATCATATCATCCTCGCATTTAATCGCATCTTACATTAAACATATTAATCGCATCTTGCATTAAACATTCATGTCATTTTTTTTAAAAAAAACTTTGCATATAGTTCATTTTCTTGACATTTAGTTTTCATTGATCATTTGCATCATTACATCAGTCATAAATAATTAGATTCATTCATGGGATAAACTTGTCTTTTGATTGCTTTTAAATCATTTACTAGACATTCATTTAGTGTCAATTATCCATTATCATTTTATTATCCTTTATCATTTATTATTGTATACATTCATTTATAGTTAAAAGGTGCATTCATTCATTATTTAGTACCTTATTATGCTCATTTTAGCTTCATCCACATTACATTCATTGTCCCCTTTTTAATTGCATTAAGATGCAGTTATTAAAACATAAGTTATAGTATCATCCCATTATCATTTTTACTTAAATCATCTTTAAGCATTTAGAATCATATATCCATTTGTTTCCAAACATTGGTTCATATCATTTTGTTTATCCATATTACATTCATTTAACACATTACCCTATAAACATTAGTACCATACCATTTTATATGTCCATTTTCCAAAACGCATTCACTTAGGCATTATCATATAAACATTTGTACTTTACATTTTGTTTATCCATCTTACATTCTTTAACAAAGCATCTAGATGCCTTTTCATCCATAAACATCATTCATTCGACCATTGCATTAACACCATCACATAAATTATCTCATCATTATATCAAAATAGGAAACACCAAACTCCTGTTCATATATTATCATAAGCATACATCATCATCATGGCATTACATACATAAAGCATTGCATCAACAAATCAGCACAAAATCATACATAAACCTGCATTCATATGTTAGTATCATCATAAAAACATGTATATAGGAAACATCTCATCAATGCATACATATACACATATCCATCTAAGCAATAAACTCATCATCCTGCATAAGCATCCATACATAATCAAATGCATATCATCAAAATATGGGATCTCCTCATATATCTCATCTCATATATCAGAGTACAATGAAGTCTACAAAATCGGCTACCAAGAGCCATCCAAGATACAGTCCACAAAATAAATGATACAAATACATATAGGCTTGAATGCTCTCTCAAATGCTGCTCTAGCTAGATGCTTTCCTCACACCTCCCCCTGCTCCACCACTGGTGCCTGCACCACCTGATCCATCTCTCCGTGGAGGCCTCATCGAACCCCCACTCCCTCCTACATCTCCTGTTCTCTCCCGCCTCAAAGGACCCATCACTCCCCCACTGCTCTGCATCCTCTGTGATCGCTCTGATCTCGTCTATCGCATCTGGGTATAACTAAGAGCTCACTGATTGAGTGGCACCACCTACTCATATAAACCTTACCAGTACTCTATCTTAGCCTGTGCTCGCCCAAACTGCCTCATAACCTCCCCTGTAGGCCCCTGAGCTCCTACTCCAGTCCGCACTCTCTCCTGCAGCTCCGCCAATCTCTCCACTGTAGTATCTCTCTCCCGCAGCACCACCGTCAGCTCTGACTCCCATGCAAATAGCTGCACATCCCTAGCTGCCACCTCTGCCTCCAAATCCTCTATCCACGTCTGCAAGCGCACTATAATATGCTCCCGCAGATCTCCAGTGGCTCCCTCCCCGGTGTCCATAGCTACCTCCCCTACAC
This sequence comes from Cryptomeria japonica, assembly GCF_030272615.1. NCBI lineage: Eukaryota > Viridiplantae > Streptophyta > Pinopsida > Cupressales > Cupressaceae > Cryptomeria > Cryptomeria japonica. The sequence goes on along the minus strand of NC_081406.1, from coordinate 390,720,554 downwards.
CTCCCTCTCTAGAAGTCCCCACCCCTCTGTCCATCGATATCTCCCTCTCCATCCCCCTCCCACTCAGCTACACTCCTCTCAGAATCAATGGTCCCTGTGAGATCTGTAGAGGTAGTCCACCTCTCCCTCTTCGCTGGCTCCACATCCCTAATCCTCCACCTCCTCCTCCTCCATCTCCTCCACCACCTCCACCTCCTCCATCTCCTCCACCACCTCCTCCACCTCCACCTCCTCCTCCTCCATCTCCTTGACCTCCTGCCCTCCCCCATCTCCATCCCCTCTCATCCTCAAATGCTGGGATCAGCTCTGTTGGGTCCGATATCCGTAGGATCGGGTGCACCGCCCGATACTGTGTGTACTCATCTGTAACCCCTGCATCAACGACCCTCGGTCGTAGGTCCCATGGCCTTGCCTACAGTGTCCAAAACTCTGCTAGTGCTTGATCATAAGGTAGCACTGGACCCCATGCATACCTCTCCCAAATCACCCGTGCATACTCTCCTGATCCGCTAAGCAGTCCCTGCTGCCGTCCAAACTGCCTCATCACTCTCCTTGGCACCTGTCTCTCCACATGATATGTCATCCTCCTAATGAGGAATCGAGTCATAAACACATACGGCAGTGCCTCTGTGTCATCCTCCCATGGCTCACACTCCAAGTATGGCTGCCATATCACTGCATCTAGATCATCCAATGCCCGCCACCACCACTCTAACTTCCCCAAGTGGGGCTAACTCATCATACCACTGTACATAAGCATGTACGGTTGATCCACCGCACGGAATCTCAGACTCACCGGTCAAGTCACTGGTAGATGCTCCCAAGCCCAAATGTGTAGCAGCATCATGCCCACTGGTAAAGAACCCCTCCCTTGGTACACTACCTCGTGGATCTCCTGATACATGTGCGCTAGCACGCATGACCCCCATGAAAATCGGGTCCCCTCGGTCATCATCATCTCGATAACCTGTCCCCATCCCACCGCCAACCCATGTGACCGTCTGTCTGGACACAGGATTCCTCCCACAATCCTGGACAATACTGCTGGAAGTGGCTCATACAGTGTCGCTATATCCTCCCATGCGATCGAGCCATCATCAATGAACACATCCTCATCAAAAATCCTCTGTACTGCCATAGTCCCCCAGGATCTATCATATGTGACTAGCTCCCCTCAAATCGAAATCTGTAGGATGCGCCACACATCCTCCAATGTCATAGTCATCTCCCCCTGTGCCAAATGAAAGTTGCATGTCTCGCTGTGCCACCGCTCTGCCAGTGCTGTGATCAATCCATGATTCATATGAATCATGGGCATGTGCATCACCTCGTAGAGCCCAGTTGCTGCAATGCAATCAATCTCCATCTGAGTCAATCGGTCCCGCAACCCCTGTGTCGCAGGATGGCGCTCGCGTAACTGCAACACGCGCAGATCCTCCTGCACATGAACATTCATCAATCACCATCAGTTGTTTTGTTTTCAAACTTTCTTAAGTTTAAACCTAGACTATCATCAGATACTTTGATCAATTATCTTTGGGTCTCAACAGGTAAGCAATCATGGCCACCTAGACTTCAACAAGCATTTATCCTAAACAAATGACCTAAGTCTCATCGGGCTGCTATGGTTCAAAACAACTCCCACTTCACTTCGCCATCCATCAATCATTGGCATCAGGAGATTTTTTGCATCCAAACTGGGGCATCTTTTTATCTTAAGGCAAAAGCACTATTTTACCAACAAAAGCACTAGTTTTCAACAATAGCGCTACAACTATATCACAAGTGCTCAAATAGCTATACCATAGTGCTCAAACTACCAAAGCGCTAAATCAGCTACCCATTAGCGCTACTTAACAACAAAAGCACTCAATTAACCCATCAATAGCACTACTTAACCAATAGCGCTAAAACTTACATACAATAGCGCTAATGCATGACCAAAGCGCTCAAACAAGGGGACAATAGCGCCATTGCGGCACAATAGCGCTATTTTATGGAGCAAAAGTGCCAAAACAATAGTTTCAGCGCTCTTGCTCCGACTTGACTTGGACTCAGCTAAAAACCTAGCAAAAATGCACAAAAATTGAGTTTTCGAATTTGCGTACCGCTGGTTCGTAGTCATCTGGCCGCTGGAATCATCGGACTCACTCGAATCTGTGCTCGGTGATCGGAATCAGCATCGTAGTTGCTGCTTGTTCCTCCAAATGTCCCTATCAGAGCTCTCATTTTCAACTGGTCGCGGTCACAAATGATCCTATTTTCACCCCTTTCACCCCATTTATACCCTTCGTGGTCACCATAACTTCTCCCCTACTCATCGCCATGGTCCACGTGAACTTCCCGAGCCCCCCATTTCTCCATGTTTCCCCCGTTTTCTTCTATTTTTCACCCATCTGACTAACTTCTTCTCTTCTACCACCCTGCCAATTTTCGTTCTTTTTCGAGACTTTGCCCGATTTTTCAAAATTTCTTGGCCCATCTCTCGAAGGGGCATACCACCCATAAAATTCACATTTTATGGGGCATTTCTTCACACCTATTTTTTTCTTTCTTTGAAACGACGCGATAAACCGCACCGTCTCAAAGAGGGGCAAATGTAGTCACATAAATCTGTCCAGCTTAATTAAAAAAATATTCGCTATTTATTTGATTAAAAATCCACTAGCCATCAATTAATTAAATTAATATTTAATTAATTCATCCCCAAACATACTTCTATTAATTAAATAAATTATTCAATTTATTTTAATTAATTCATTAAATCAAATTCACAATCAATTAAATAAATAAAATTTATTTATTTAATTAAAATCCCCTTTTCCTCTTTTAAATAAATTAAATAAAACATTTATTTAAATCATTATCCCCACCCCACTTGCATTTTCCTACAAATGCAACTTGCACACATTTATTGGAATAAATGAATTTTTATTTTAATAAAATCCTATTTTCCCTCACCCACCAAATCCACTTGCAAAATCTAATCCCCTTCTAGATTCTTCTATAACCTACCTAATTAGCCTAATCCATCTTCTAAACTTTGTCACATCCCTAAGCAAAGGGAAGTCACTTCTCAAAATCTCAAAGTCTTTGATAACCATTAAAGGCTTCAAGTCTTCAACCACTAAATGGCTCAAAGTCTTTGATAACCTTTAAAGGCTTTCAACCTTCAACCACTTAATCCCCAAAGTCTCCAATAACCATTAATGGTTAATTCAAACCCTCCCACATGGTTAAAACATTTGTTTTGACTCAACCTCTATCCAACCCAAAGGTCTCATCAGGCCATTAATGCTTTGACCATGATTATCTCTTAAACATTTGCACAAAGGTTTATCCTTGGATTAACTCTTAATCCAGTGGGTAAGCTTAATTTAGACTTGACCCTTAGCCTTTAGATAACCATGAGGTCTTCTCAGGCCTTTAATGCCTCCAACTCCTTTTCTCAACCCAACCCTATGTTGACACTTGTCATCATTTCATTGGTGCCAATTGTGCACATGGATCCCCAACTTTCAAACTCAACCCTTGATTGAATCTTTCAATCCTGACCATCCATTGCTCCATTTTTCCTATAAATAGAGCCCATTCCTTCATAATCTAGATCCTGAAAACTTGTATGCATCTAAGCTATAGACATTTTAGAGAGCATTTTTAGCATAATCATCTAATACCTTGTTATTTTGGTTAAAATACATCATTTTAGCATCAATAGCATAGCATTAGCTTCTCATTTCATATTCGAAGCTCAATATTACAATCTCAATCCTCCATAAGCATCCATAGTGCAAAAAGCTGCTGAGAGCTACACTATTTTGGAACTTGGAGAGGAGAGGAACAAGGGAGAAAGGAACTAAAACCATGCTAAGAGGCATTTGGAGATGCCTCGTTATCTTTGCTTCTTTAGTTAGATATATTAGCTTGTTTTTAGCATCTCTCTTGGTATGCCTTTTTAGATTAGTTTTTGATTGACTAACACCGACAATCTAACATTTTTGTGTCTTTTTGTGTTGTTGATCATTCACTAACCTTGTGTCATTTAGGAGGGCATCACATATATATGAGTTTTTTACAATATGCCATGTCGGCTTTACAATATGCCAATTACATTAAAATACAATAAAAAAAAGTTTATTCCCTATCGACTGGGGTGCTGGTATGCATTGTTGTCACTGTCGGTGAAGTGCCTGTCAGTGGATATAGAAGTTTATTGTTGGTACCGATAACTATCGGTGGCTTACCAGATGAATACCAGTTGGTTACTAGATGGTTGCCATCAATGACAACATCAACTATTCTCATAAGAGTGTAGAATGCCAAAAATCTCCCCCTTTGGCATTGATGGCAACACTCATGAGAAAAATCCAAAAATTGTTCCAAAAAGCGAAGTCCAAAAAGATGTGCTCCCCCTGAGCAAATGATCTCCTCTGAATAATTATTTTTTTCTCTACTACTCCCCCTTTGACATCAATGACAAAGGTTGTCAAAAATAGTCAAATGAGTGCAAAAAATTCACCTCAAGGTCTGTAACCAGTTAGTTACAATCTGAAAGATATCTTCTGAAACCAAATTAAGACTCTGCATAAATCTTTTGTTGTCATTTAAGGTTGCCTCAATCTGTTGGATCGTGTCGATGAGATGATGCATGTTCTCTTCCAGTGATCGTTCTCCTTGAAGTAATACCTTGGATATTTCCATTCTCTGAGAGATAAGATTGTCCAACTTAGGACCAAGTTTTTTTTTTAGTTCTCTTGCATTAGTTTTAATCCTTGCCTTTTCTTTCTCAAGTTTCTCTAGTTTTTCTTCAAAGCCTACCATTTCTTTCTCAAAAATTGATATCTGGCCGGATGAGCCATTAATGTTATCAACTATGTCTTCAATTTCTTTCTGCATTTTACTGATTTCCTTGTCTATATCCTTTGTCAGAATGTGTGGTTTGCATGTTTCTCTGTACAACTTTTTGTATTCCAAAATTGTAGAGTTTAGTGCAGGTAATAATATATTCATGTGTTCTGTGCACCTTTTTATGGTGTCATCAAAGAATTTGTTCTTCTCCTTTTCAACTCTATCCTTTATTGTATCCTCATTCACTTTATCAACCGTTATTACATGTCAACAATAAATTTGGACAATGTGTCCAATTTACCTAAAGAATCCTTAACATTATCTATGTTACATTTCGGTGCAATCAATTTAAGAATTGGTATGGTGTCATCAATTGCTTTGTAAGCCAAAGCATTGCAATTTGTTATCTTTTTTTATCAAATCTAGGAGTACCTCTATTATATTAGTAGGTCTGAATTCACTTGATGATGTGTAGGATGTATGACCAATTGCCTTTATTACCTCTATGCTTCCATCATTAGTAATCATTTTTCTTGTGTTTACCTTCAGTGGATCACTCTGAGTTTGCATTTCAACCAATAAAGGTTTGTTTGATTGTTTAGGTGTCTTAGTGATTGCCAGTTTCTCTACCTCAGTATGTACCTTTGCCTCAGTAGTTTTCTTTGTATGTTGAATTGTCGGTATCTCAGTCTCCGGTGGCCCTGTGCCAGTATCTATACCTTCAGTATTCTTCCTAGTATCCAATGGTTGCTCTGTTTGTAATGATTGCTCTGTTTGGGTTGGGATCTCAACCTCAATAGTCTCTACTAGTTTCTCTACCTTGTTACCATAGTCAACATTGTCATCCTTAACCTCTGCACTGTCCTTGTCCACAACAATATTCACTTTCTAAGTGTCCACATTCATGGTGAATAGTATCTTAGATTCAGGATTAGTGTCATCATGTGTGACACCTTCAGTGTTAATAACCGGTGGATCATCAGTATGTACTGGTGCAGTATCCAAAGGTGGTGGCGGTATATTATCAGTAATCTTGATGTTCAGAATTCCACCAACTTTACCTTTTCCCTTATCCTTTTCCTTCTAATACACTTTGAATGTCTTCTTAGGCCAGTTCATTTCCTCTTGTTTTTCCTTCTCCACAAAGAATATATCCCAGTTATCACCAATTTCTTCTGCAATCTCATTTTCTCTACTTGCCATTAAACTTACTTGTCAGTGACCACTAGTAAAAAAAGACTGGTTAGCCTTTGAGATTAGTTCGTCAATTTCCTCTTTTAATTTTACCGGATGTACAGCTAGAAGTTTTTCAACTTTTAGTTTCTTATCCAATTCCATCACTGCTATCCTTTTTGCATCCAATCTTGTATGTAGATCATTTGGTAAATCATCTACAACTTCAATTAAAACTTTCTTATATATGTCCAAGTATATGATAATATTGTTCTCAATGCTTTCCTTGTCTGAATCATTGAATGTGTTATACAGTTTGCTCACATTAGCTAGATTGCCATCATCAGTTATTTCATTTAGTAAATCATCCAATGAAGGGGCGACATGTTATTGTTTCTTCTTTGGTGTTAATTTCTTTAATGGTCCCCTTACTACCTATTGTTTCTTCCTTAAAGTCCCTATTCTTTTAGGTGAAGGAGAGGGTATTGGTGAAGGTTTTCTCTTCCTCTCAACTCTTTTGAACTCTTTTGGTTTCTCACTATCAAAAGATGTGCCAACCGATGAAATGTGTGCCTCCAGTTGCAGTCCTTCCAGCTCACTAGCCGATATCCCACTGATGTTCATTACATTTTCTTTGATTTCCTGTACCTTCTTTGAAGCATCTCTAATACATTTTTCTCTTCTCTTCCTTTGCTTCATTGTTTTTACATCACTTTCAATAGTTTCTGCACTGCCAAAAACTTGTTCTCTTGGTTCTCTTGGTGCATCTAACAAAGCTTTTGTATAAGTCTCGATAATGTTGAGATCTACCTCATATCCCATTTCAGTCACCCATACAGTCCTAGGGAGTATAGCTTCCATCCATGTCTCATCCTTCTTGATGAAAAAACATATTTCTTTGTCATATTTGTTCACTACACTCTGCAGTAGTCTTTCTCTAGTTTTCATTTTAGCTTAAAAAGCTTTAAAGTATTCAGTTATGTTGTTGTCCTTTGTAGTTCCCATGCCGGTAAAATCTCCTTGTAATTGTTTTCCTACCGGTATGTCATATCCAAAGTCTTTTGGTCCTATACTAGGAATTTCCTTAGTGAAATATAACATTAAGCATACTAAAATATTACCAAAGCAAAATGTCCCTTTCTTATCTCCTTTAATCTTTTTCAAATTATCTATGAGTTCATCTTTCAGCCATTCACACACATCTATCCTTGCATTGTTGTTAATCATCTCATAAGCACTGTTAATGCAAAGACTAGAAACTAAATTAAGCTTGTTTGCATGTGTAGTCTTGTAATCTAGCACCATACTTATGAATCTAACATTGATGTCTTTGATATCATTCACTCTTAGTGATCTACTATCAGATGTTGCTCCAGTTAGGGTCATTACTTTGTTGTTATGAACTTTCTTTGTTTTGTCAAGTCTGTTGCCGGTTGAGGGTAAACCAGTTACTGCAATAATTGCTTGCCGAGTAAATTTGCAGACATAATCCAACCATAGCAATTCTCCATGTGCTCTACTTAGGACAATTCTCACTACTTTTGACAGAAATTGGGGAATGTTCAGTATTTCCACAAAACCTAGAGTTTCTACAATCTTGTGCTCGAGTTTAACCACACCATGTTCATCACAAATTACATTGGTAAACATTTTCATCAAATATTCAAAACCTAGTTCTTTAATGTTGCAATGAATATAAATCCTAGGGTCTTCAGCATAAGCTACACCTTTAGGAATTTTTTAAAATGCTCCTATGGAATCATCTTGCTTAGCTACTTCAGGAATTATTTTAAACACGGGCCTAGGGTGTTTTACGTTTTCCACAATAGTAGGGTTCACAATAAACTTGGGAGAAGAAGAAGAAACCATTGAAAAATACCTTTAGCTACCTTAAAGTATTCTAAATGCTTGAAAAGATCATTTCACACCTTTTCCTTGAATGCCTTTGCTCTTTTTTGCGCTCTCTGCTAATTTGAATGCTTGGTGAATCAAAAATGAGAGAAATTCAAATATTTATAAAGAAATTTATCTCAACAACCGCATTAAATGCTCGTCAGTTAAGTGAATACTTAACACATCTGCCGGTAAAGAAGAAATTTGTCTTCTCACCATCAACTGAGGGTAATCTGCATGATATTTAATTTGCTGCAATACCCCCAAAGGGCTACTTCTCAGTTGGATGAAGATTCTCCTGCTGGTGGAGGATTACTCAGTTCTACCAGTGCAGAGATAGTCTCATCAACATTATGATCTCTCTTCCTAATCCATTGTTTTGAAAATTCTTGCTTTACCTCATCTTCCTTTTCTTTTCCTTTCAAACTGGATCCTTTATTATTTTACGGTGAAGTCTTGCTTCTACAAATTTTTGCAATATGTCTAATTTTGTTACAAGCATGACAAGTCACATTATTCCTCTGAATAGCTTTTCCATATCTTATGCCATTTTGTGTTCAACAATGATTAGATAAGTGTCCATATCTTCCACAAACATTACATTTCACATTCATTCTATAGTTTTCTGAATTATGACCAACTTTGTTGCATTTGGAATATTGACCGGTGGGTGCATTAATATTCTAATTGTTTCTAAATCTACATTTATTTTCTTTATGACCATATTTGTTGCAATTGAAACATTTGCCATTAACCTTGTAAGCATTAGGTTGTCTTACCGGTTTGTTATAATCTAGATTGTTTGTAGTTTCAGAACTTTATCCAACTTCAAATCCAAGTCCATTTGTATCTTCATTAGGTTTTTGACTTTTCAGCATGTTATCAAGTTCCTGTAAACTTTTCTTGAATTTCTCTTTGTGTTTATTTGCAGTAGTCAACTCAGTTTCCAGAATTCCCTTTTGTCTCATAAGCTTAGTTTTATCATGTTGCATGTGAATCAGATCTGTCTTCAACATATCATTTTCATGACTAAGTCTTAGATTTTCATTTCCAGCATCATTGAGTCTCCTAGTCAAGTCATCTTCATTTTTCTTTATGTCTTCAATGTCTTTACAAAACCTCATAGTCATATCTTGCATTTCATTCTTCATGTTACTGTTTTCTTGTCTCAACTTGTTCACAAGTTCATTAAGAGTTTCCTTTTCATCATTATCATTTTGCATCTTCTCATGAATTTATTTTCTTTTATTTTGAGCTATAGTAAGATTCTCCTGAAGTCCTTGAATGAATTCCTGTACAGTCCTTAGATCATCTTCAAGTTTGATATTCTTCAATTTCTCTGCATCATAGTCTATAAGACCTCCTTCCAATTGTTTTCTTAAGTTCTCCATCTATACTGGTGTCAAAATATTCCTCAAGTTGTTAGGCTTTTGAAAATAGAGGACCAGGCTCTGATACCAATTGTTAGAATCAATAACAATTCCAAAGACACTGAGCGGGGGGGTGAATTAGTGTCTAACCGGTTAGCAGAAGATTAACCTTATTAAGAACTTTGCATCCCAAAATAATGTACCAGTAAATAAGAATTAATACAGCAAATAAGAACAATAGAGGCAACATAGAAAACACACCATAACACAAGATATTTAACGAGGAAACCCGATGTGGGAAAAACCTCAGTGGGATTTGTGACCCACAATATTCACTCACTATCCAATGAATAAATATTACTTACAATGAGGGGCCTCCACATGCAGCAAGGCCAACTTCCTAGAGCTCACTGCTCAATAAGAGTCTCACTGACTACAAAAGTGGATTATGAAAATCCAATACAATGTACTGCTTCAAATCAACATCAACTATACTAGGTTCAGTACCGATTTAAGCTCAGTCTATTACCAAAACCTTCGTTGTCAACTATATCTTCTTATACAAAAGTATTATCCATATCTTCTCTCTATACTTCCTTACTACACAAAATGACCTATAAGATCTCATACATATATATGAGCCTTTTACAATATGCCATGTTGGCTTTACAAAAGATAATTACATTAAAATACAATAAACAAAAGTTTATTCCTTGTCGGCTGGGGTATCGGTATGCATTCTTGCCACTACCGATGAAGTGCCTGTCGTTGTATGTAGAAGTCTATTGTCAATGTCGGTTGTGTGTGTGTAAAAGTGGTCTGTAAGCTACAAGCACAGCACTTTAATTAAGTCATTATATGTATGGTTAGTTATCAATAATCAATAAGTAAAAAACTATAACAAAGCGACTAATTGCCTTCTAAAAGATGCGAGTATAAGATTGCTCTCAGATTGTTATAAGCAATACCAGTGACTAGACTACACCAAGATGAAGGATTTAATCTATATGATATTAACTATATGGATGCAAGATGGATGAATAATTCAAGCAAAAATCAATTCAAGCAATAATGGATGTAAGCAATAATGGATGAAAAATGGATGCAAGCAATCTAAAAAGCACAATAATCTTCAATGACTCCAGAGCGAAATTAGCATGATAATAATCTCCAAGCATTTTCTCAAAAATATATTGGGTAAATTGGAATGAGAGCTGAAGCTTGAATTTATAGAGAATTACCAAGAGAAAAGCTCAATTTAGAATTAATTGAAAATAATTGAGAAATCAGGTTTAGTTAACCTTGAGATAGATTCCAATTATAGTTTAATTGAAATGCATTCAAATTAGAAGTCCAAGTTGCATTGGAAATAATAATAAATTAATTCCATGCATTTGTGATAAAAATAGATAATTCTTTTATTTATTTAAGAAAATAGTCTTTTCAATGCAACTGAACTTCTTTTTCTGAAAAGCTTTGAGTTCCAATTCAATAATTCAATTTAATTGCTTTTCTGATTTCAAGTTCTAAATTTAGAAAAAGAAATAATATCTCAAGTTTGATTTCTCTTTCAATTCAATTATTTTATTTTAATTTCAATTAAACTCTTGTTTTGTAATTAATTCCTCTTTTGTAATAAATTAATTCCTTTTGCATGATTAAATGGCAATTTTATTAATTAATTAAATATACAAGGATATTTAATACATTAAAATAGGATAATTGATCAAAAATGATATTCTTGGAAATGATTCAATTAATTAAATAAATATTTAATTAATATTGAGTGATTGATTTACCATGTGATTTTTGATGATTAAAGAATTATTAATGTGCTCAAGGTTGATTTAATTGCCTTTGGTTAGGACCTTGGTGATGTTGTCGAGATTGAGGGCCCATGGTTTAGATGACCATTTTTAGGGTATTACATCGGTAACTATCGGTGGCTTAACAGATGAATACCAGTTGGTTGCGAGATGGTTGCCATCAATGAAAACATCAACTATTCTCATAAGAGTGTAGAATGCCAACATGTTCCTCATTGAAATTATTCAATATACTTGGTAATAAATTGGATACTTTGGGGGGATGAATCTAATTTAATTTTCTTTTTGTTTAATCAAGTTTCATACTATTTTAGGGTATTACATTGGTAACTGTGGGTGGCTTACCAGATGAATACCAGTTGGTTGCCAGATGGTTGCCATCAATGAAAACATCAACTATTCTCATAAGAGTGTAGAATGCCAACATGTTCATCATTGAAATTATTCATTATACTTGGTAATAAATTGGATACTTTGAGGGGATGAATATAATTTAATTTTCTTTTTGTTTCATCAAGTTTCATACTGTTTTGAAAAAGTTATCACAGTTTTTGTAAAAACAGTCTAAATCCTAGATCAGGGTAACCTAAGACTGTGCTAATATGATTGCTGTTTTTTTTCCGAGTTGAATAATCTTACCAAAGGGTGAAATTTTTTAAAATAAAATGTTCTTTCCTATCTCAATGGTTGCAGGGCTTCATGAAGATTCTGACAGGTGTTGAGGAATACACAAAGCCTATTTTGTGTATCAGTTTGTGATTGATAGCAAGTTGAAGTTGTGGCAACAGGGTGAGAGCAATGTGAGAGCCTTGGAATGGTGGTGAAGGCATAGGAAGGTGTGCAGAGAGTCTAATGATATTTTCCAAACATTGTTAAAAATTAAAAAAGCCAAAGAAACTAAATACCCTTGACTCCTAAAATTTGATGCTTGACTATCACAATTTGACAGTGCATTGAATCACTGCACTTTACATGTTTTGGAGTGAATTTGGGGTTAACTTGGGAGTCATAGGGGTAGTAGGAAGTTTCCCAATCATCATGGTTTGCATTTGAAGGGTTGAGAGAAATGAATGGTTCCTCCATTTATGACTGTCCCTATCATTTAGATGACCATTTTTAGGGTATTACATAGGTAACTGTCGGTGGCTTACCAGTTGAATACTAGTTGGTTGCCAGATGGTTGCCATCAATGAAAACATCAACTATTCTCATAAGAGTGTATAATACCAACATGTTCATCATTGAAATTATTCATTATACTTGGTAATAAATTGGATACTTTGAGGGGATGAATCTAATTTAATTTTCTTTTTGTTTCATCAAGTTTCATATTGTTTTAAAAAAGTTATCACAGTTTTTGTAAAAATAGTCTAAATCCTAGATCAAGGTAACCTAAGACTGTGCTAAGATGATTGGTATTTTTTTCCAAGTTGAATAATCTTACCAAAGGGTGAATTTTTTTAAAATAACATGTTCTTTCCTATCTCAATGGTTGCAAGACTTCATGAAGATTTTGACAGGTGTTGAGGAAGACACAAAGCCTGTTTTGTGTCTTAGTTTGTGATTGATAGCAAGTTGAAGTTGTGGCAACGAGGTGAAAGCAAAGTGAGAGCCTTGGAAGGGTGGTGAAGGCATAGGAAGGTGTGCAGAGAGTCTAATGATATTTTCCAAACATTGTTAACCATTAACAAGCCAAAGAAACTAAATACCCTTGACTCCTAAAATTTGATGCTTGACTATCACAATTTGATAGTGCATTGAATCACTGCACTTTACATGTTTTGGAGTGAATTTGGGGTTAACTTGGGAGTCATAAGGGTAGTAGGAAGTTTCCCCATCATCATGGTTTGTATTTTAAGGGTTGAGAGAAATGAATGGTTCCTCCATTTATGATTGTCCCTATCATTTACATGATTGTCCTAAAGTTGTTTTTGTCCCTGAGAACAATGTTAAGATAGCAGGGTGTTATATTTCCTTCTAGGGTGGATGGGAGGGTTAATATTTCTATTTTGGCAATGGGAGAGAGATTCTTTGATGTGTCCTTGAGTAACTTTGGTTTGGTGTGTTCCTAATTGGTGTTGGGAGTTGAGTCTACAAGCATACTTGACTGTCATAAAATGATAGTGTTGTAGTAGTAGCATATCTTGAGACCTTATGGGTAGTTGGGATGGTAAAGGATCATGATTGTTCTTGTTGGAAGGTCCATGTAAGGGTGTCAATGTTAGAATTAGGGATCATTAAGAGGGGGGGGGGGTACATCAGTGATCTGTATCAAATTCACAAACTTATTCTTTATTCATCAGTTAGCAATTTGTAATAGTAAATAACATAAACAAGCAATAAATAAACCAAACATCCACAACACTAGAATTTTTATGTGCAAACCTAGAAAGGGAAAAACCATGGTGGGGATGGAACCCACAATATTCATATACTATGGCTAGGAGTACATAAATATTACATAGATAGGGAATGTACTTGCATTCAGGCTCACTGCGTAGAGCTCACTACTCAATTACAATAACCCAGAAAGCTTTAGCCTTCAGGAAAGTCTCACTGACTTACAATTTTATTATAATGAGGAAATACAATTTAAAGAGCTCTAAAATAGCATATGATAATGCAAGAATGAGTTTCGGTTAAGCACTAGATCTCTGACTGTACTCGCTCTTCAAATACTCTGGTTCTATCTCGATCAGCTACCAGATTATTTGTGAACCAAATGCACACATGAAAATACACTCAATCGCACCAAAATGGATCACTACAATAGTAACACATCGAAAACCAATCGCTAATTCAGCCTTATATATCTGGCCATATAAAAAATAATCTCCTCCAAGTCGGCTATCAAAATTCTAAGATGTAGCTTCAAGTTGGCTTCAATCTCTAACAAAACATAGCATCAAACCAAAAGTGTATAATTGCATGCTTCCTAAGGATCTTCCCATTCACCGAGATCACAAAATCAACCACCAAAATCATCGCAATCATCAAAAATCTTTCCGAACCAAAACATCACTAAGATAGCCCTGATTTACTAGTTAACTACCTATCGGTTAACTCCTTTCAAATAAGAGAAATCACAACCACCAAATTGAATTCGTAAAAAGAGTTTCCATCAATGACAACCCTAAATCATAAATTAGGCATAAAAAATCATTGGATGAGTGTCAATTGCCAATAATCTCCCCCTTTGGAATTGATGGCAACACTTGTGAAAAATGGCTAAGTGTTGAAAAAATGTTAAACCTGCACACTGGATCAAGAATGAAAGGATTCTAGGGCTCTCCCTTAGATCAGCAATCCAAAAATATGCATCACCAAACTATACATTCCATACACAACCATTCTGTATATTTTTCACCTTATCTCTCCCCCTTTGACGGCAATGCCAAAGATAGGGTGTGCAGCAAAATATTTTGTACATATACACACACACCGAATGATCAGATCTATACATATTGAAGTACATTTGCATATGCAACCTTAAGGAACTCAAAATAGGTGTTCCACCATGCCTGCAATTTCTCCAAAATTGAAACACAACCATTCAAAACATAAGCATGGAATTATATTACTACCAACTCAGTTGGAGTCTCCTAAGACAGATTTTAAATAGATTCCATCTTATGGTATACTAAGGTGTCTAATTGGGGACCATTTAGGTTCCGAAGTTCACCTATCCACCTTACCATTTTCTCCTGCTTCTTCTCAAAATTCCTAATCTTCTCCATAATTGTCAAAATTTGGCCTTCAATATTGTTGATTAAGTTAATCACAGGGTCATAAGCTTGGGAAATATGATCTCACTGACCTCTGCAATTATCTATCTTCTTGTCTATTTCAGTAGAAAAATTTGTCAAAACTAGACAAGACTTATAAGTCTTACCACCTTCCATTAAGGCCTCATCAATTAGTTTCAATTCTTTGTCAAGTTGGGCCTTATCACTATCAATCATTTGCAAAAATGTTTGTACTTTGGCATCTTTGAATTTCTCCATAGCCTGTCGGGATGATGCCTTGGTCAAAGAATCAAACTAAGAAGATATGTGTTCTATTAAGTGTTGAAGCTTACCAGATGAGCTGGTATCAGTATCAAGTTGTAGTTTTGGTACCACCTGTTATAAAACTTTAATAGATATCTTAATAAGATTATTCTCTTCTGACTTGGATTGTGCTAACTCCTAAATAGATTGAGCTTGGAGAGAAGCAGCAGCAATCATCCTTTCAACTGGAGACATTTGATTGAAGGGCTTGTCAAAACTGATGTTAAATTGAGGAAAACTCCCTTGGCTTTGAATTTTGGAAGTTTCAAATGTCATAAGGATTGGATTTTCTGTTACTTTAGCTTTCCCCTTAATCTATTCCTCCTGTTTTTCCTCTTCCTTTTTCTCTGCCCCCTGCCCTGCATTACTTTTATCCTCTATGTGTGCCTTATGTGCACCGGTGTCACCACTTGGTGCACCAACCTCTATCTTAGCTGATTTATCTTGCACCTTATCTACCACAACCTCTACTGAATCCAAAATTTGTTGCTCTGCAACATCCTGCATGTCTTCCACCTTATTTTCATCATGCACCAGAGGATTCTCTGCCTAAGTGGTTGTATCTTGTGAATCAGATTCTACTAGTCGGTTCTCAGTGAGAAATTTCTTCCATATCTCAATAGTTTCTCTCCTTATTTCCTCTAATTTTCCAACCATAAGGCTTTTTACCCTGTGTTTTCTTCTAAATTCCTTTTTATTTTCTAACAAAATCAACCTATCAATTTCTTCAATGGTGATACTAGTGCACTGATTGACCAGTTCACTTTCCTTTATTTCCTCATCCATCTGACTTGCAGATTTTCTTCTAGCATCAATTAGGTTGTACAAATCTTTCAGAAGATATCTTTCTAATTCAATTAATGCTTTACTAAATACATCCATATACAATACTACAACTTCTTCAATCTGCCTTTTATCATTATCATCTAGATTCTCATAATATACAAAGATATTCTTGAAATTTCCATCTTTAATGATTTCATCTATTAATTCTTGAACAGATAAGGGAGGAATAATATGATACTTGTGTTGGCATTTTTGTTTATTTATGTTGTGATTGTCATTGATGGACACACACTTGTATTGAGATCCCCTTTATATGTATGAGCTCAAAGCTCAACCAGTATTTGTTCCAACCGGTATGTTGTATTCTAGTCTTTAGACTAGTGGTGATTTTGCAAAATGTGTTTCCCGGTCTAAAGCAGCATGTCGACCCCAAGAAGTTCATAGATCACAAGTGGTACGAGGGAGCAAAGCGGCACAACACATTCTTACCAATCTTCATTTTTGTCAAACCGGCAATCGGTATTTTGTATGAACCAGTAATACTCTGTGATGAGTTACCAATCAGAATTTTGTGATGAGTTACCAATCCATCGATTGTTTGACGGTGCCGACACATTGACGGTGCTTCTTGTGTCATGTTACTGAGTATGTCTAGATTCATTGAACCTAGGAAATTGTAATGTAATCCTATTGGACCGACATGAAACCAGATTCCTTTAAAAGGACATCATGTCTAGGGTTTTAAGTTGTTGCTGAAAGGGTTAATGTCGTGCTAGGGTTTAAGGTGGAAGTCAAGTTGTTGTGAGAATGATCTTATCTGAGAAGATCAAGTTGTAACTATGAGAGATATAGAGAAGACTGAAGTAATGCTAGAATGCATTAGCTGTGAGTAATACTGGATCTAACCAAGCAGTTTGTGCTATTAGATAGATCAAACACTTGTTGATTACTCACATCTTTGACAAGTCTGTAGCCCTTTACTGGGTAGGCCTCAAAGCCTTTGTAAAATCCTCTAACAAGGTGGTTCACACATGTGAATCTAAAATCCTCTAACAAGGTAGTCTTTAATCGGACTTATCTCCTAACAGAGATTGAGATTCCTAATAGGATCTATTCTAGTGAAGAACATTGTAAGACCTTAACCGATCTGACCTTAACCGATCTGGTTTCTATTCTACAGATAGTGACTTGTGAGTTCCATCTCACCGTGGTTTTTCCCAGTTGGGTTTCCACATCAAATATCTAGTGTTATGGTTGTATTGCTTTTGTGGGTGAATGTTTTATTCGCATTTTGGTTTGCATGTGTTGTAACCAGTTTGACTGTTAGACTACTTTACCAGTTTATCTTTAGACTGTGTAAGTGTTTTAGTGCATTGGTTTTTGGCATACTAATTCACCCCCCCCTCTTAGTATTCATCAATTGGTATCAGAGCCCACCTTTCTATAAGTTTAACCACTTGGAAAGAGATATGGGGGAATACACCATGAGGGAACTTATTCAACAGCTCACTAAGTTTGAGCAAGCCTATGATGATCTTATGGTCAAATACAAGGCATCTCAAGCAAAAAGGAGAGAACATGTAGAGAAGCTGATGGAACTATCTGAAAGTAGTTCTGAAGATGAAGCTAACATGGAAGCCATGATTTCTGAAGTAAATAAGCTGAATGAATCAAACTCCAACCTAAGAAAGGAGTTGGAAGGACTGACTATTCAGTTTAGTCAAGAGCTTGAGAACCGGAGAAAAGCTGAAGATCAGATTAAGGATAGAGATCATGAGATCTCTAAGTTGAAACAAGAGATTAGTGCACTGGCTGCTCACCTTCATGAGAGCAGAATGGAAAAAGAAGACATGCAAGGAGAACTGAACATAGCCATCTCAGAAAATGCAAGTCTAATGGAGACAAACACTACTATTTCCAAAGAACTCTTTGAGTCAAAGGAAATACTTGCTAAGTTTGGCAAAAGTACTGTCAAGCTAGAGCAAAAGCTTGAGTCATCTAGACTGGCAAATAATACCAATGGTCTTGGTTTCTCTGGACATGAGGAAGGAGAATCCTTAGGAACAAATGCTGAAGCATCAAAGAAGCAACCGACACTGAAAGGAAAAGGTAAGCAAAAATTCAAACTTGTTTGCTTTAATTGTCTTAAAGAAGGACACACTGCCAATGTATGTAGGAGCAAAGCCTACAATAATTTTCCATATTTTATCAACAATGTACCGAGATCCAATAAGTTCAATGGTCATTGTTATGCATGCAACAAGTTTGGGCATAGAGCATTTGAATGTAGGTCTCTAATGGATAACACTAGAAGATATCCTCAGAGGACCCAAGGAACTGGTCATAAACCTTTTATGAACCGGAACCACAACTGGTTTAATGTCTTCAATCATCAGTCGAGAAGCGGTGGCTATCAAGCAGCAACCAGATGGAGAGAAAGTTGTATGATCTATCATGGTCATGGTCACACTGCTGCAACATGTAGAAGGGAGAATGGAAACATGTACAATGGACCTTGGAGAGCACCTGGATTTGTTTGCTATCACTGCAACAAACTGGGTCACATTGCAAGATTCTGCAGAAGTAGAAAAAGTATATCTGATGATATACCAATCACTCAGGAAGGAGAAATAGATGTTGAAAAAGTTCAAGGGGACATGAAGAAAACATGGAAGAAGAAACCAACAATGTCAGAAGAGGAACCAGTTTCTACACCTAGTGTGGAAATATTGGAACCAACAAACTAAGCCTTAAAGGCTTAGGGGGAGAAAATGGTGAAATGCTTTCGAACCCCCAGTTGACACCGGTAAAAGACCTTAACCGGTATGTGATACCTGTTGCTTGGCAAAAGATTGGAAATGGTAAAAAGGCAAATTAGGGTTTACGCCCTAATAGAGGAGCATTAATGATAGTAGGTGAGAGACATATAAATGCATTTTTCAAATCATTTCTCACTATCTATTTTCGAGCAAAGAAAAGTTTTCAAGTGCAGAGCGAAGAAAAGGTGATTTGAGCTTAGATTTCAAGAAATTGAATAATCTTTAAAGAGATTAAAATCTAGTTTGCAAGTGGTAGTGGAGAACACAAAGCGGTGATTTGGCATCCGATGGAGAGTGAAGTGAAGCAGAATCAGGAAGCCCTAAATTCTCATCTGTAAGGTATTTTTCGTGTTCTTGAAATACTCTTCAATGGCTTCCGCATCTCATACCAGTTCGAGTACATCAATTGAGTTGGAAAGTTTTATTCAGAGGAAGTCTAAATATAATGCTTTGTCACAAGTTCCGGCTAGAGTCATAGTTGAAGAGGGAATTTCTGATTATATTGATTGCAAAATAGAAGACCTAGGGTCTTTGGCTATTCACACTCAGTTAGGTCTATTTTGCGGCAAGGACAAAAAGATCAAACCAGAGTTTAGTGTCTTAGAGAAGAAGAAACTCCACAACACAGTATATTTTCTAGAAGATTTCATGGAGGATCATATCAGAATTATTTTGAGCAGAGTCCACAGTGACAAGATGTACCTGGAAAGGATGCATGACATTACGCCTCAGGAAATTCATGCAGTCACCAGTTTTTGCAACATAGGGGAAGTGCCAGCCCTAAGAAAGGTAAGAAAAACCAATATGACCAAGCTCATCGGTTCAACAAGTGACTCACGAGGTATGACGGTTAATCCTATCAAGGATGATCTGGTGAAATACGCCTGCATGGTGATAGGATACATGATGTTTTCAGCTAGCAGGATTAATTTTATATCTGCTGCAGCGGTAAATGCCGCTTACCGGATGATAAAAGAGGATGCATCTTTTGACTTATGCACCAGCATGCAGAGGCAACTCCTGTTAAATCTTAAGGCAATCAAACAGGACAACTCATTGAGTTTTAAGTTTGGACAACTATTGGTAGGGTTGTTTTTCTATTTCCAAGGCTACTTTCCAGGTGTAGGAGATGTCCAGTGGTCCCCTGACCAACTGGTAACGAAGTAGATAAAGGAAAGTGTACAAGCCATTGGAACCGGCTACCCTGAAGTACTGAACAAATATTTTGATGAGTTCAGAAGGAAGATGAGCCAGAGGGTAAGAATCTCAGGTGATATAGTTAAGAAGTATGAAGATGACATCTGTTTCACCATTCAGGGGGACAAATGCTTAATGGAGGAGGTAGAGCCAATGGGCTATGAAGTTATGTTTGACTTGCTGGAAGGGTATGCCTCAACCCTTATTGCCTCACCTCTTGATCCAAAGGCTAAGAGGATTGGAACCTACTTGGAGAGGATTGCACCGGTTGAATAACCATCGGTGAAGAAGGGAAAAGAACCGACAGCTAAGAAAGCTAAGGTAGTGCTTGCAGCATCGGCACCAGCTACCACTGCAACTCCAAGAGTGACCAAGTGGTCACCGGCAAAGAAGAAACTGGAGGTAACACCAGCAAAGGTCTTCGAAAGAAAGAGGAAGACTAAGGCAAATGAACCGGACTCCGAAGAAACTGAGTCTAATGAATAGTTGAAGAAGGCAAGACAGACAAAGAAGATGAAGAAGAATGAACCGGTAGCATCCACACCGGTAAATATAGACATCTCCTCATACAAACCTTTGACACATTGTCAAAGAACAGTAAAAAATATTAGGAGAAAGTTACTTCATGATTTAGTAGACTATTATGATGAATTTAATAGTGAGGAAAAAGATGAAGTACTATAGGAAATCATTCTTTATTTATGTAAAAATGACTGGTCACCATCAAAGATTAAATCTCAGACATCGGATTCCTTATTTAAAGCACTAGATAATAAATGGCACATTACCATTGAAAAAGAACAGGAGATTAAGGAGAAAGTCTTTGCACAGTACTTCCCTGAACTCTCAAATTCAGAATTATTTGATGCCCTGGATCAAAATAAAGGTCTCTTCTTCACAAGGAGAAGAAGACTCTGGTTGTTGGAGGGGAGAATTGATGATGTTGAAAAAGATACTCATCAACATATGGCTCATGCTATCAGCTCTCACAAAGCATGTATGGCCAACCTCCAAGCGGAAAAGGAACTGGTTATTTCCAAACCGGATGAGGTCTTTGATGAGGAAGGAAATCTGGTGGAGGAACCAATCGACACCATCGATGTCAATGCCCTGGATGTAGAAGATGTCACTTAGGACATACCTTCTAAGGGAACTGAATAGGGGTAACAAGCCGATCAGGGTGGTGAATAGGCGGAGGACGCACAAAAAGTGGCAAAGGAATAGGAAGAGAAAAAGAAGAGGGATGAAGATGAGAAAAAGAAGAAAGAGGAAGAGAAGAGAAAAGAGGAAGAGGAGAAATGAAAAGATGGAGAAAAGAAGAAACAAGAAGATGATAAGAAAAAGAAAGAAGAAGAGGATAAGGAAGAAAAGAGAAAGAAGGAAGAAGAAGAAAAGAAGAAGAAGGAAGAGGAAGAGAAAAAGAAGAAGGAAGTGGAAGAGAAGAAGAAGAAGGAAGAGGAAGAACAAAAGGAGAAGGAAGAGGAAGCACAGAAGAAGAAGGAAGAGGAAGCAAAGAAGAAGGCAGAAGTAGAGTAGAAGTAGAAAGAAGAGGAAGATAAGAGGAAGATGGAAGAGGAAGAGAAGAAAAAGAGAGAAGAGAAAGAGAAAGAAGAGAAGGAGAGGAAAAAGAAGGAAGAAGTAGACAAGACAATTGAAGCAATGAAGAGCACACAAATGGAGACTCCTAAAGCAACTAGGAGCCAAGCCAAACCGGCTGCTATCTCGAGTCCTATTGATCTCCAATCTGCAAGTGATTCTAAGCTTATGAAGAGCATCAAGGTTGCCCATAGAGTGCCTTGAAGGCATTCGCAGGAAAAGGGAACAAGATATTATTCAGGAAGCTATAGACACACTTACCGGTTTAATCCCTGGTACTAATCTTCCTGACACTGAATCATCACTAGAACAACTTAAACTTCTATGTATTGTAGTGGATGATCAAGTGCAGAGTCTAGAAGAAGCAGCAGAGGCCAATGTAAAGAAAGAGCACCAAAAATCTCTTAATGTTGCTCTAGTGAAGAAGATGAATGAGCTTAGGACTGAATTGCTGAAAGATTAAAAGGACATAAGGAATGCCTTGGATGAGGGGAACTTGCTACTCAGTAAAATCTGTTAACCCCATCTATTTTGTGATGATGTGCTAGCCAAGAAGTAATAGCTTCAAATGGACTTACAGTCCTACTTGGGCACATTCAAGACTCCTTATGATTCCTTTGCAGCATATGGGCAAACCGTTCACCGGTTCCAGATCCAGTCAGCCAAGATGGAGCAAGAGATCAGCACACGGTCTAGGGATTTGTAGGAGCTTCAACTAGTATTACTTCCATGACTGCAAATTCTTCAGAAGTGTTATCTGAACCTGGATGCCCTGACAATCACACAGGAACTGAGCACAGTAGATGCCATGGAGGAATAGGTATCCCATATGCAGACAGAGAAGGAAGTGGCCACCTCTCTACTTAAGTCATGGTCCCTATCCATGAAACAATTTTTGTAGGACTATAAATTGGTTTTTGACAAGTATTATTCATTATTGTCATAAACTTTTATATATATATGGAAACAGAGTTTTTAAGCGATACTTTGTCATTGTTGGTAAAGGGGGAGAAGTATATCTGGTTTTTGGTTTTAAAATTTTGATCTTCTGACACAGGGGATGAGTATCTAGTTTTGAAATTTTGATATATGTTGTGATATATACTATATGCTCTGTATGCAAAATTGCTATACACTGTGTTGATTAAGGGGTAGTGTATATGCTTAGGGGGAGCAATTTTGTTAATGGCAATTTTTTGTTGTAAAACACTTAGATGTCAAAATTTTTATTTTCCTAAGTGTTGCCATCAATGCCAAAGGGGGAGATTGTTGGCATTTTTGTTTATTTATGTTGTGATTGTCATTGATGGACACACACTTGTATTGAGATCCCCTTTATATGTATGAGCTCAAAGCTCAACCGGTATTTGTTCCAACCGGTATGTTGTATTCTAGTCTTTAGACTAGTGGTGATTTTGCAGAATGTTTTTCCCAGTCTAAAGAGGCATGTTGACCCCAAGCGGTTCGTAGATCACAAGCAGTACGAGGGAGCAAAGCAGCACAACACATTCTTACCAATCTTCATTTTGGTCAAACTGGCAACCGGTATTTTGTATGAACTGGTAACACTCTATGATGAGTTACCAACTGACATTTTGTGATGAGTTACCAATCCACCAATTGTTTGACAATGCCGACACATTGACGGTGCTTCTTGTGTCATGTTACTGAATATGTCTAGATTCATTGAACCTAGGAAATTGTAATGTAATCCTATTGGACCGACATGAAATTAGATTCCTTTAAAAGGACATCATGTCTAGGGTTTTAAGTTGTTGCTGAAAGGGTTAATGTCGTGCTAGGGTTTAAGGTGGAAGTCGAGTTGTTGTGAGAATGATCTTATCTGAGAAGATCAAGTTGCAATTGTGAGAGATATAGAGAAGACTGAAGTAATGTTGGAATGCATTAGCTGTGAGCAATACTGGATCTAACCAAGTAGTTTGTGCTATTAGATAGATCAAACACTTGTTGATTACTCACATCTTTGACAAGTCTATAGCCCTTAACCGGGTAGGCCTCAAAGCCTTTGTAAAATCCTCTAGCAAGGTGGTTCACACATGTGAATCTAAAATCCTCTAACAAGGTAGTCTTTAATCAGACTTATCTCCTAATAGAGATTGAGATTCCTAATAGGATCTATTCTGGTGAAGAACATTGTAAGACCTTAACCGATCTGACCTTAACCGATCTGGTTTCTATTCTATAGATAGTGACTTGTGAGTTCCATCTCACCATGGTTTTTCTCAGTTGGGTTTCCACATCAAATATCTAGTGTTATGGTTGTATTGCTTTTGTGGGTGAATGTTTTATTCGCATTTTGGTTTGCATGTGTTGTAACTGGTTTGACTGTTAGACTGCTTTACTGGTTTATCTTTAGACTATGTAAGTGTTTTAGTGCATTGGTTTTTGGCATACTAATTCACCCCCCCCTCTTAGTATTCATCAACTTGGTTTTAGCAGTCTACAACTTATTAGATTCAATTGCCTCATCCAAGTTAGATTTTGTTCTCCCTCCTCACTTAGGCTTGCTAGCCAAATAGGATCAAATTTTCCTTTCTTCTCCTTCTGTTCTTTCTTGTCTTCACTGGATTAAGATTTTTGAATCACTCTTGCAAACTCCTATTTCCTAGGGGCCCTTTGAATCTATGCATCTGACTCAGTTTCAGATACCATCAGGGAAACTGTCACATATTCCCTTTGAGGTTTCTGCTTCCCCTTAGCATATGAACTAGATGGTTCTGACTGAGTTGGAGGTGTCTTCACCAGAGCAGGAGAAGAACCCATCACCTTAGGTTTGGCTGGAGCTAAAGAAGTCTTTTGTTTATTTGTCTTTTCCACTGCATCTCTTGTAGCTCTTGCAGCTCTAACTCTCTCTCTCTGGTGACCTTCCTCAATGAAGATTTCTTCCACTATCTTGGCAACTTTCCTTTTCCTTTCTAGTTTAGTGAACTTGGTGTGAAGTTCCATGGATTTATATTTGCAAGTTCCGAACCTTTCTTCTTTTGAGTCTACTAGAGTATTCAACAAGTGTTGTGCATAAGCATCTAGAGTTCTTTCATTGACCTCATATCCCATTGGCAAAATCCACACCGTCTGAGGTTCAATCAAGCCTCCATGAGACATTCATCCTTATTCACCATGAAACATATTGTCCCTTCATATTTTTTGACAATATCCTTAGGGATTCTGACCCTCTGCTTTATCTTATCCTAAAAAGTCTTGAAAAATTCCCAGAAAGCAACATTTTGGTTGTCTCTGTTTCCAAGCCTATCAAGACCCTGTTAAATCTATTGGGCCACCATTCTGTCAAATACCCACTATACTCTACCAATTCAAGGGATCTGATTCAAAAATAAAAGTACTAAACATATAATTAGTGAACCAAATTTGAAAACATGCATTTTGTCCAGCTTAATCTTCTTCAAATTGATCATTAATTCCTCCAACATGAAACTGCAAAGATCATAGTGTGCATCTTCTTTAACCACCTTATAGGCTACATGGATGGTTGTCCCTGATATTGAATTTAGTTGGTTAGATTGATATACCCTATATCCAATAATCATTGCAACAAACTTCACATCGTCGTCTTTAATTGTGTCAATCCTCATCGATCTACCATCAAATTATGCATCGGTTAACTTATTGACCACAAGGTTTGTAACCTTTTATAGTCCTTTCTTCTCACTGGTTTAGTGAAAGCATGCAACTACCCTAATTGCCTCTGGAGTGATCTTGTAGGTTTGATCTAGCCATATAAACTCATGATGAATTCTGCTCAACACATATCTCACCCATTCCTCTTCATCAAATGATGGAAATTTCATGAACTGGATGAAACCCTTTCTCTACAACCACATAAATTTTGGCTTAGGGTTACCGATTTCATCCATGATACTATCGGTATAGAGATCCAAAATGTATTTATTGTCAGTTTCTTTGATCTCATAGTGAATATACACCCGTATATCACCAACATGAAGAACTTTGTGTGGAATGAAAGAGAAAACTCCAACTAGGTTGACCTCCATGGATTTGTATGGGTGCTTTTTAAATATAGGATGAGTTCTATCTTTGACTTCAACAACCAATGGTGTAGCAATGGAATAATAGGATGCCAATTTAAATTTTCAGAAATTCAAACTCAAAAATGCTCTTCGAGAAATACCTCAACTGACTGTTGAATTCCCTAATTCACTTGCCGGATCTCTTTTAGCTCTCAAATCACCTAGAAGTCTTGCTCGCCTTGTTCTGCAACTTGAAAACACTATTTACAAAGTGAAGAATAACTCTCATATTTTCCCTTTTAATATTGCAAACCCTAATTTTACTTTGAAATAAATGTACCTTAGATATCCAACCAGATGCCCTATTTAACTACTGGATGCTGAAATCAGCTATTTGAATCCCGATTATCAACTGAAATTCAAATCCTGCCATCTGTAATCCACCGACTACAGATCTCATCAAGGGGTACTGTAATATTTGCATGAATTTGCCCCCCTAAGGCCAAAAGCCCTAGTTATTGAATGAGGGTTTTGCACCAAATTTAGGTACAAATCCACCATCTACCTTAGATTCATCTTTCTTTACCCACATCTTCTTATGATGATCTCTAATCTCATCAACCTTTGCCTTTCACTTTTCATCTAATTTGTTCTTTTCTACTGGAACATTGTTCTTGTTTCTGCAATACTTTACAATGTGACTGGTTTTGTTGCATGCTCTATAAACAACATTATTTTGCATAGGTCTAAAGTTCATCTGATTTGGTCTTGTCCTGCAGTGATTAGAAATATGTCCAAACATTCCACAAGAATAGAATCTTTTGTTTTAAAATTTATTCATTACTTCTCTACACATATTTGACTTAGTTTCAAAATTATTGCATATGAAACACTAACCGGTAATGGTAGTAGCATTATTCATGTTCTTCATTCCATTATGCATCCTACTTCTGCATTGATTCGCCATATGACCAAAATTATTGCAAGTAAAGCATCTACCATTGAATTTATGAGAATTAGGTTGTATTATCAGTAGATTCTTTCTCTTATTTTGATCAAGCCTCTCATCATCAGCCCTTTCTGAGCTAGCTTTGAATTTGTCTTTGTATTCATTGGTAGTAGCAAGTTCATCCCTCAAGGTAGAAATATATCTTTCAAGTTCTTGACCATTATTCCTTGATTGTGTCAACTCAAGATTCAACTAATCATTCTCATAGGTAATCCTGGAGAATTCATCTCTTTCCTTCAATGATTGTGCCATATTTTCTTCATTCTTCTTCCCATCTTCAATCTCCTTAGTCAGCCTCATCACAATGGATTGCGTCTCATTCTTCAAAATAACATTTTGTCTCTCAAGCTTGTCACTTCATCAGTTTTATCCTAGTATTCCATGATGTGATCTTCTTTCTCCTTCAACTTGTCCATCAACTCCTTCCTCTTCTCTCTACAGACGCTTGCTTGATCCTTCAGGTCATTAATGAAATCATCAACAACATTTAAATTCTTCTTCAAAGTATAGATCTCATTTCTAGGCACTTTAAGATCCTCAAGTGGCACACTGAGTTGTCTTTGAAAACCGGAATCCATTGAATCAATCTCCCATATCTTCCTCAAGAGGTTAAGCTTATTCATAGGAACTAGGCTCTAATACCAATTGTTAGAATCAAGGATCATTGAGAGGGGGGGAGAATCAGTGATCTGTCAGAAATCAAATTCACAAACTTATTCATTATCCACCCGTTAGAAATGTGTAATAGTAAAGAACATAAAAAAGCAATAAATAAAACACAAATCCACAACACCAGAATCTTTACGTGGAAAATCAGAAAGGGAAAAACCACAGTGGGGCTAGAACCCACAATATTCATATGCTATGGCTAGGAGTACATAAATATTAAATAGATGGGGAATGCAATTGCATTCAAGCCCACCACTTAGAGCTCACTGCTCAATTACATTAATCTAGAAGGCTTCAACCTTCAGGGAAGTCTCGCTGACTTGCAATTTGATTATAATAAGGAAATACAATTTAAAGAACTCTGAAATAGCATCTGATAATGCAAGAATGAGTTCTAGTTAAGAACTAGATCTCTGACTATACTTGCTCTGCAAATACTTTGTTTCTATCTTAGTCAGCTATCAGATTATCTGTGAACCAAATGCACATGTGAAACTATGCTCAATCCCACCAAAATGGATCACTACAATAGTAACACACCGAAAACCAATCACCAATTCACTCTTATATACCCATTGATATAAAAAATAATCTCCTCCAAATCGGCTATCAAAAGTGTAATGTGTAGCTTCAAGTTAGCTTCAATATCTAACAAACATAGCACTAGACCAAAAGAGTATAATCGCATGCTTCCTAAGGATCTTCCCATTCACCAAGATCACAAAATCAACCACCAAAATCACCACAATCATCAAAAATCTTTCTGGACCAAAGCATCAATGAGATAGCCCTGATTTACTGGTTAATTGCCTACTGGTTAACTCTTGCTTCTGGATAAGAGAAATCACGACCACTAGATCAAATCCGCAAGAAGAGTTTCCATGAATGACAACCCTAAACCATAAATCAAGCATTTAAAATCACCAAATGAGTGTCAATTGCCAACATTCAAAGGGTTCATTTGTTTGAGGGTATATATTTCATGAGGTGAGTTGAGTATTAGTGAGGCTAGTAACCTTATGAGGACTCCTGTGGCCTTGTGAAGAGTAATCAACTATTTGAGTAGGTGAGTTGGGAGAAAGATCTCCCTATTTGGTTGATTTTGATGGATGCTTTGCATCATTTAGGAAGGTTGATTATTGAAGGGAAAATAACATAAAGCAATATGTATGATGTTAGATAAGTACAAAGAAAACGTTGCTTATCTCGACAAGTTGATAAAATTTGGCTTCATTATAGACAAAATCTTAGAGTTTTCCTTCTCTATAGTTTTGTTCACATACAAGCATCTGGTTAGGAGGAGTGTTCTTATTGTTCAAATTTTCTTCCTGTGACCCTTTGTCATTGATGTCAAAGGTGGAGAAATTGCAGTTTGTTTTTCTTTCAGGTGCTAAAGGAGATATTTTGATGATTATGTTTGAGACTTGATAATATGGGCTTACAGTGGTTTCAGATTTATTTTCTGATCATAGTGTTTTTAGATTATAGTTTTTTGTTTTTTTTCTTTCAAATTTTGGTTGGGTGTTGAATTATTTTAGGTGTCTTGATAAAGAGTTAATAGGTGATTGAATATTAGAGTTGCTGACAACAATGTCAAAGGGGGAGATTGTTAGACTAATTTGTCATTGATGTCACAACGAAACATGAAAATATTAAAATGATTTTATGAATTCAGACACACTTACAGTAGGTGATTGAACATTGGAATTGTTGACATCAATGCGAAAGGGAGAGATTGTTAGACTAATTTTTCATTGATGTCACAACAAAATATGTAGATGTTAAAATGATTTTATGAATTAAGACATAGTTATAGCATGGAAAATATGAATGCATTAGATGGACACATAATGAATATCAACATATTTGATTTTGTATTTGTGGTAACAAATGGTCTAGCAATTACAACGAGCAAACCATATCAAGCAATTTTAAGTGACAGTTCATATCAGTTCAAGTCAAAGTTCATATTATTTTAGTCACAGTTCATTTGATGATAGCATATATTGAGAGATCAAAATCTCTCAGGTTGGGTGGACCCAAAACAAATGCACACACAAAGATTATTGTCTCAATTCCCAAACAGCTGGGAACACACCCACATGAATAAATTCAAAACACATGAAGAGACATGAAAGCTTTCTTTTTTTCTATTAAAATTAACTGGAAATGGAAAAACACAAATCTATCAACTCAGAAAATAACTACTGATTACAATCTACAGGCATCGATCAGGAGCTGCTTTTTTCTACACAAAATGGAGCTTCTTTGAGCTCACTACAATGCTCACTTGGAGCTACATATAGTCAAGAGTGATCACTACTCTATTGACAAACAACACAGTCAGGAGATATCTTGCTCGACTGACTAACCACACAAACACACAGGCTGATGTTGTTCAAAATATTATCTGCACTCACTCTGGAGCTACACTTCTTCTCTAATCCATTGATCTGCACTTCTCTCTGTGCTTCTAACTTTACAATGCACTAATTGTAGAATTCTCTCTCATTTTGTCACTTTCCTATCCATTCAAAAATTCCCCCTGAATTTCAAATTCAAAATGCTCAGCTACCTCATTAATTCCTCTGTTGTCCGCAGTTCACGTCAGGAGCAATTGGGTGAAAATCCTAACCAAATCTTCTCTGAGTTGTTTTGCTTCAGATCTCTCCTAACAGATAGGTGGGGAGATATCCGTTGGGGGCTATATAGTGGCTAGGATGATAAATAATTCCAATATATATTTCTTTTGTTAAAACGTTTGGCGATTTCCATTCTTTTTTGTTTCAAATCACCTATGTCAAAACTAAATACACATTAAAACAAATGACAATATTTAGTAAAAAATATAATAATATCTATTCTTATACATGACTTGTTCTGAATAATATATGTTTGGATCGAAATATGAAGACAATTGTATCCTCTCAAGAATATTGTTATCAGATTAGGGATTCTTCATTGTGCATATTGATTGACTTATAGACACAAATCCGAAGGTTTGGTTTTTGTTTTAGTTGAAAGTTACATTTAATAAATGATATATTTTCCTTTCTTAATCATTAACAAGAAGTTAGAAGTGGTTATCAGTTATAGGTAGTTCAAACTTCAAACTATCTTTCAACTAAATACTCAATAGGAGTGTCTATTTTAAGAAGAATGAAGGACATTTAAAAAGAGATAAAACACATAAGACATTAAGAGGTATTGGTTGCCATTCAGAGTTGAATGATATCTTTGTCTTTCACATGGTGGAAGAAGCATATTTTTGAGTAAAATAAAGTTGAATAAACATCTTTGCATAGTTAAAGTAATAGGCCCATGACGTGAGCATCAAAGAGAATATTGATTTGTAGACTTCTACTCATAAACATATTATGGTTAGGTTATTCAAAGTTTTGTTATTATAGTTTACCTTCAAATTATTGATTCTTTCATTGTAAGTATTTTTTCTTGACAATGTGTTTGCAATTTATCAGTGGTAACAAGTTGGAATCATATATTAAAATATGAAAGATAACTTGATTTTTTGTTGACAACATGTTTAAAGTTTATTAGAGGTAACAATTTGGAATCATATATTACTATATGAAAGATAACTCTATTACAGATAACAAGAGTTGTAACTTGTAATACTTCAATTTTGAAGCAAGAAATCAGTTAATCTCTTTTAATTGTTTTATGGTTGGTGCCACTGGGTTGGTGCTCAAATTGAGAAAAGTGGATTTTTAAGGGTCAGTGCCCTTAAGTCTTGTACATGTTAATTTTCATGAGGTTGGATTACACAAAATATCTTAGTAGCTCTTGCATTGACTTCTTTGTGTGGCACTTTCCTTTTAGATTACAATTTTAACTTACATTTACTTCAAAAACAATTTAAAGTTTTTAATCATTTTTAACTATTTTATTAAAAAGGGATTAATTAATTAAGGATCTAAAGTTTTATCGACTACTGATTCACCCCCCTCTCAGTAATAGAATTGTGTTCTAGTTTCTACACATTCAAAAATTTGATTTATTTTCAATTAGTTTCCAAAAAAATTTAGGGGTTGGATGCACAATTTTTTTTTTAAAGGATTTTTTCACTTTAAAAATTAGTAAAAAATAACATATGCATTAGATAATTAATAAAAAACTAAGCATAAACTACATGGTGTTAGCTAATTTTTCACTAAAGAAACTTTTGAAATACTAAATATAAAAAAATATTTTAGGGGTAGTGCAATAGATTCTATGTTATATTTTTTAATAAAATATGAGAAATTTGTGTGCTACTCTTGTTTTTGTCACATCTTCAGATTTTGAGCATAACTACCTTCAATTTCTAATCCAAATTTAGTCTTTCTTGATTTTATTAAAAAAGTGGCCACTTAAGACCCCCTTTTGGTTCCCCATTTCCATGCACTTATGTTGAAATAATATATGATCATGAAAGAATATTTGAAATCATGTCTCTATTTCTTAATGTTTTTCTTATAATCCCAAAAATAAAGCAAGAAATATATTGTATGAATCATAAAATCAATAAAAATTTAGCATGCGTGGTCCTAGGACATGTCGATGTGTGTGGATAAGTATCATAAATTATAGTGTTCCTTACAATATGTCACATAAAATGTGCCATGTCTTTATGAAAGAGTGAACTAAATGTACTATGACATATGAAAAATTAACTCAAGTGTGCACAACTCAAATGTCAATCTCAATTGATAACTTCATCTTGACTTAATTATATTGTCTCAAAACAAAGGCCATAGAACACCCAATTTATAAATTTCAACTTTTATTTATCTATAAGAGGTAGGGTGAATAGTAAATGTCAATTTGATCTACATAGCCACCCTCACAAAACTAGTAAATTCCAATCTATAGAGTTATCTTATACTCCATTACAATGGTGTTCTAGTGGAATAGTTTGCCTACTAAGGTGACTCGGTTTACTAAAAATTGATTGTTACAAGGTCATAGATGTAATTCCATAAGACAAACAAGGGACAAAATGGAAGAAAACATGGCTAAAAAATTGATGATAACAATTACAACATATTAGTATGTAATTCATATTAACACACACTCAAAGTCATTTTTCTCATAATAAACACAACATGAAGTCGAGAAAAATAACACCTCAATCCACTTGAAGGTAGAACACATTCTAAAATAAATAAATTTATTAGTATAATAATTTAACAACCATGATATACAACTCATCACAAGGTTCAATAGGAGAAATATGGCCTTACTCTCTACTAGATATTAAGTACTTATCACTTATCACATAGACACATAAAATAAAAATAAAAGAAAAAGTAATATATAGACCATTATCAAATCAAACACATTCAAATCCATAAATCATCAAATTAAATTATCATAGACTATGGAACTTGAACATGCATTTAATTAAAATATAGACAATTCTCTAATTTATATTTAAACATAAATGAAACACATATAAATCAATACCACCGTCAAATTCATTAAATTAACAGATCATGAATCAAGAATGAAAGATATCACATCTATATTTCTTTCCAATTTCACTTGAAAAACCATGGGATCATTAGGAAGGTTCACTAACTCACCAAGCTCTTAAAGGAGAATGTTGAATCCTATTAAAGATTTCATATTTCAATCAAAACTTGTTGAAAAATATTTGATTAAAATAATTAAAATTTCTTAGGTGAAGGTGTTGGGTTGTTGGGGAGATTTTTGGATTTGGTTGATCATTGTTGCTGCTCGGATATGTTGTTTTCATTGATGTCAACATATTCTTGTGGTTTATTACAGTAAGTTTGGGAAGGTTTTCTGATCCGGTTTTTGTAGTTTGGTTTTGCTGATCACTATTTTGCAGAATCCGGTATTTCCTCCAGTATATTTCAATGTGATCAGATATTGTGCTGAGACTTTGGGATATTGTTTGGGATGATCTTGTGAATCTTCATTTAGATGGTTCATGATTTGGTACTCCACAAGTTATCTTTCTTCATGATAGTTGTCAATTGGTTGTGTTCTTGAGATTTGAGACATTGACCGATGAGGACTTGAAAAGAGGTGTTGGTGCAACTATTCCGGATGATTCTAACATTCTTTATGGTGTTTCTTAGTTGTGTCCTATTTTTTTGGTGGTCAACGTTGATTGTTGTGTAATTTTCTGGTGACTTCTATGAACTGATGACGATTTTCATGTTATACAATATTTTTGGTGTTGTGGTTGATCTTGGCATGATTACCGGTGGATTTGATCATTTGGAAATTTGAATTAGGTCCATGCTATGTAATGTAAATCATAATATTGGTCTAGTGGTCGATCATTGTATCGTGTGATGTATTTTTTGGTAATTGTCAGTTGAGGGTTGAGGCTTTAGCCAACCTTGTTATCAAGGTTGATGGTTTGTATATATAGGTGAGATGCTTATGTATTTTAGGTGTTGCTATTATGTCTGCATTATCAGAGAGAGGTGATTGTGCCAACAAGAGAGTTATCATTTAGTATAGTATTAAGGTGAGATTGGTATTGTAGAGTAGACAATTGTTCTTAACAGAAACTATCATTAGGCATTTGTAGATGCTATCATTGCAGTTCATTTCTTCCAGATTGTAGTTCGAATTATATTGTAAGTTAGTGAGACTTCCCTGAGGTTTGTATCCTTTTAGGCATATATCTTTTGGGAAATGAGCTCTAGGTAGTGTTCCTAAATGCATGCACATTCACCATTGTAATATTTTCACATAGTACTGTAGAGTATTATCTTACTGTGCATAGGTTCCCACTGTGGTTTTTCCCTTAACCAAGTTTTCCAGGTAAAAAATCTTTGTGTTGTATGTTGTTCTATTAATATGCTTATCTGTTATTGTTGTATTCTATCAATTTATGTTTTGAAGTAAATTTGTTGTAATCCGATGAATGCTAATTCACCCCCCCACCTCTCAATCTTCCTTCTTGATTGCTGCTAACAATTGGTATCAGAGCTAGATCCTATAGTAGAAGCTTAATTGCTTGAGGAGATCCAAGATGACAACTCAAGGTATTCTTTTTCAAGAAGGATAGTCTGAGGTTTGATGGAAGAAACTATACTATGTGGAAGAGACAGATGGAGGTGCATTTGAAATGTCTTGGAGAGGATTACTGGAAGATTACTAAGAATGCCTATGTTGTTCCTCAGAATGTGTCATCCACTCCTGATGAGGTTAAGGAAGATGAATATAATATTCGAGTGAAGAAAGCATTGCTTAGTGCCCTAACTGATTCTAAAATGACAAATGTTATGGAACTTCAGACTGCACATGAGATCTAGGAGAAGCTTGAGATCCTATATGAAGGTGATAGTCAAGTGAAAGTTGCTAAGTTTTAGATTTCAAAAGGAAAGTATGAGACATTGAAGATGGGAGATGATGAGAACATAAATTCATACATGTCTAAGGTGAATGGAATTGTCCTTGGTATCAGATCTACCAGTGGAAAGATTGAAGAAGATGAGATTTCTCCTAAGGTGCTAAGATCTTTGCCTCCTACTTATAAACATAAGGTTACCACCATTGATGAGATCCAGAGTGTAACTAAAATGAGAAGAGATGTGTTGGTTGGAAAACTTGTTGCATTTTAGCTGAGTGAATTTGGAGAATCACATGGAAAGTCTGAGACAATATTCAAAGAATCAACGTCGATTTCTGATAGGAAGAAATATGATCCCGATGAGTGCAGGATATCCACATATGAAAGAGAAAGAAAAGAGATACCAGAGAAAGAAAGAGAGCTTGATGATCTTGAAGCACTAATTTCCCAGAGATTTCTTGAAGGTGTCGATAAGTATGATGGAAAGGTTTCCTTGAAATGTTTTTCTTGTAATAAGATAGGACATTTTGCTTCTAGATTCCCAGAGAGAATGGTTAAGTATGACAGACATGATAAGTTTGACAAGTATGATAGATATGAGAAGAATGAAAAGCATGATAAGCCTTATAAGTTTAATCAAAATTTTAGGAACCAAAAGAACTGTTATTATGTTGTAGATGAAGGTGTTACAGATGATTAATCAGAAGGAGATGAATTTGTGTTTATTGCCATTAAAGAGGATAGACATGTGCCTATTTATTCCATTAGATATTTTGTTGAGGAGAAAGCTTTGGCCGCTAAGGTAGAAGAAAAGGGTGTATGGGTGATTGACAATGATTGTTCACGTCATATGACTAGTGACAAAAGAAAATTTGTAAGGATGGAAAGATATGATGGTGGAGTAGTTAGATTTGGAGATGATAAAACCTGTGTAATCCATGGGAGAGGTTATATTTCTTTTGATGGTAATCATAAAATTGATGATGTCTTGTATGTTGAAGGTTTGAAGCATAATATTTTGAGTGTTGGATAGATGGTTGATAAGGGTTATGATCTACAATTCAAAGATGGTAAATGCAAGATCTTAAATGCCTCGGGTATAGAGATTACATCTAGATCTAAGACTAAAGGTAACATTTTTTATTTGAATGCTGGTGAGAATAGTTGTTTGACTGCTAAGATAGATGAGATTTGGTTCTGTTATAGAAGGATGTGTCATTTAAACTTTGATTCATTGATCAAGATCAGTTCTACACAAGCTATTAGGGATCCGCCTAAGATTGTTAAACCTATTAATTTAGTATGTAAGGAATATCAGTTGGGTAAGCAAACAAGGATTTCTTTCAAGAGTAAACGGTATACATTAGATGGATTATTAGATCTTGTGCATACTAACCTGTGTGGACCTACAAATGTTAGAAGTGTGCAGGGTGATAGATACTTTATGCTGCTAATTGATGATTATTCTAGGATGATGTGGGTTGTCTTTTTGAAAGAAAAGTCAGAAGCATTTGAGAAACTCAAGATATTTAAAGCTAAAGTTGAAACTGAGTCTGGATTGAAGCTGAAGTATCTGAGATTTGATAGAGGTGGAGAATTATGTTCTGGTGAATTCAATTCTTTTTGTGAGGTACATGGAATCAAAAGAAAACTATCTTCTCCTAGGACTCCACAACAAAATGGGATTGTTGAAAGGAAGAACCGTATTGTTTTGGATGCTGCAAGAACCATGTTGATTGAAGGAAATGTTCCAAAGGTCTACTGGAGAGAAATTATTAGCACTACAATATATACATTTAACAAAGCTCATATCAAAGGTGATATCGGTAAGACCCCTTATGAGATTTGGTTTGGTCATGTTCCTACTGTGAAATATTTCAAATTTTTTGGTAGAAAATGCTATATCAAGAGAGATGAGGATATTGGAAAGTTTGATTCTAGAAGTGATGAAGATATCTTTTTGGGATATTCTATAAATAGAAAATTCCATCTATGCTATAATAAGAGACTGATAAATATAGTTGAGAGTGAAAATGTGAAAGTGTATGAGAACCTTGGGAAGGAGATCAAAGCTTATGATGATTGTCAACATGTTGTTTTAGCTCCTATTCAGCCAGAAGAGCCTAAGCAAAATGATCTAGTAGAGACTGTTAATCCAGATGTTGTTGTTGTTGGTGATGATGTACATGAACCTAAGGATCAGAACAATTAGAAGACTTTGAGGTATGTTAGACTAAATCATTCTGAGAATCAGATTATGTGTGTAATAACCCGTCAGGAACCCTAAAGGAAAACATCATAATCTATGCAACTAAGGGGGAAATAAATTTTTTTTTTAAAAAGTGCATGAATTAAACCTTAGTACATCTAATAACATAGCGGAAGTTTAACACCTGAATTTCCTAAGGGTTACCAACGAATATTACTTCGTAAATTAATTATGTAAGATAAAATTTCCGCAATGAAAGAATCTAAATTTCTTCAAGCAATCATATATTATATACATCAGAAATCAGTAATTGAAGTAGCATATCTTACAATATTTCTTTGCTTTCAATATTCAAAAATACATGTTTTCAAAAAGAAATTACATCATGAGCTAAAATGATACAAAATGAAAGTTACATATAGTTTCTTTTCAAAACCTCTAGTATGTAACTGAAAGATGGATAGGAAGAAGAGTCGGTACATGAATCATGATCCAAGATCATCAGTGAAGTCCTTCCTCACCCGAAGATACATACCAGAACATCCGATGGGAAGTGACACTACCACCTGACCATGTGATTCCGAAAAGGAACCACCCCACCGTGCTGGAGATAGTAGATAACCCTCAAGCAAGCAAAATGATACAAGAACAAAAGGACTACAAGACTCCACTTACATTCATGTAACCCAACTCACAGAACAGTAGTGACTCTAAGGAGAAAGTGTCATCGCATGTATTATGGTGGATACCATGGTACAGCCTCCATAGGTCCTGGCCCCCATCCTAGGTTATCCTGGTGACCTCTCCCGAACCTCCGATTCCAACTAAGACTCATGCGGACCTTACCAATCCTCTCATGAAGACAAGGTGGTAAGTTTGCCATTCCAGGCCTTCTCGCTACATTATGAGCCCTATACTAGCACTCACCTATGTGCGAGGCACATTATTTCATTTAACTTTTATTCTACCCTTCCCTAGTCATTTATTAGGTTTTCACTTTCTTAACCAACTTCCGATGGGTTATCCTGTCACCTGTTCGGCACAGTTCCCGCTCGAAAGCCACTCTCTCTCTTAGGACACTATGGGTTAGTTCTATCTACAGAACTCTATGGTGACACAGATAGACATTCCCAATCTTGACCTACCTCAAATGAAAGATACAAAATTACTAATCTAAGGTTGGCCATTACGAACAACTCATAGTGGCTCACTCCCTTAAGGTTATACATCTAAATAACTGGCCAAGACACAACACAAGACAAATTGACAACAATCTTTCTTAAAACAACCAAATGTATAAATAGCTTGCAATTTAAGATTTCCAGAAAATAATAAGAATTTCGACTATATTAAACCAAATAAATCAAAGTCATCATTTGTTGAGAAAAGAAGTAAATAAATAAGGGTACATGGACATCTAGAGAGATTAGGCGATATAAACTTATAATTTTAATTCATAAGAAATGTCGATACTTTCTTAAAGAAACATATTTGCTATATTACATCTTCCATAACATCTATCATGCTCCCTATCCACTAACCCTATAATATAACTACAAGCTTAAATAACCCTATTCACTACTATAGAAATTAAACTAGTTAACATTTATTTCACTATGATTTTCATTCAGCTATTTTAAATGACTAATAATTATATTTTTAATTAACAATGATATAAGCATAATCATATAAATCACCATAACCTATGTCCAAAAAAAAATACAAATTCCAACCTTCGTTATATATATTAAATAAAATCAAATGAAACCCTGACCTCTTTGCAAGCTTGAATTTGATTTGTGAAACTTCTGACGATCTTCCACCAATTAGCTCTATGCCTTGCTTGTCAATCTCAAACTTGCTATTCTTCAACTCACTATTCTCCAACTTACTATTCTCCTATTTCATTCTCTACGTTCCTTCGTCCTTCCTTGGATGTCACCAAAAGCCTCTCCTTTGCTCTCTACCCACACCCCTTTTTATACTAAAAGAAAACATCTATCGCTCCCCTAAATCTGGCTTAGTGATAGCTATCGACTGAGACTCTTTTTCTACTAACTCTTCTACTTCCTCCACGCAGGGAGTACATCTCTAGTTAGCTTCAGTTTTTAGCGCTATTATGACATCTATCAGCTGGGTGGAGAGGTTAACTTATTATTTCATTCACTGATGCATTTGCAAACAGCGACTTGAGCGTTCAAACTGCCAGATCTAGAGTCCATTAAGGATTATGGTTTAGTTTCCTCCTTGCACGCCAGTTCATTCTCCTTTCAAACTGGTCAATCAGCTGTTAGTTGCCAACGAACTAGAGCTCGTGGAGAAATTGGACATGGAGGGGTGATAGTTATCATTTTAAACTGCAAGAGGTGTCCTCCACTACTTGGTGACTGCAGTATACCCGCAGGAACCCCCACCTCGCGTGTTGTCTGCTGAGTTTATGGCAGAAGAAGGAGACGTGGTGTGCGAAGGAGGAGGGTAGTCGGTGGTAATATCGACCCCTCCCTATATTAAGGGGGGTGGTCGATATTACCATCGACCACCATAGCCCAAACAACAAAACCTAAACTCCACCACCTTTTATAAGGTCAAAACAAATTTTTTATTTGTTTTCTTTAATATACTTTGGTTATTACATTTAATATCATTTCTTTGTTTATATGTTAATAATCAATTAATGACTTTTGTTAATATAATTATTTAAATATTAATCCTTCCTTAGCCATCATATTTGTAAATGTGTATTTTGGTTTTTCTAATTTTATAACGAGTGGTGTTTTCCTATATATATATTTTCAAATAATTGAATTATGTATATATTATACGTTCGAAAAGTTTATAAAACATGACATATTTATAATTCTAATTATATACACGCATAATCCACTATCACAGTAAACCAATGGCGATATAAACTACTGATAATACGATCACCTTATCTCAACTCAAATAACTACTCTTATGGACGTAATAAACGTAACAGTTACCAATTACATACAAAAATTGGGACACTGGATACGCAGACTAAGCAAGCATCAAGCGACTTTTATAAAGATCAAACAATAAAATATGAAGACCAAACCAATTGACAGAATGACTTACTGAAGGCACTCACCCGAGTGTAACTGACTAAAATTAGGGTTAACTACTATCTCCTTTACTTCCATCAGAAAATATAAGGCACGCTCAGACCTGTGTAGCCAGGTGGAGATGATACCCCGTACCTACCTGGTACTTGTACCTGCAACATCCTGCATCACCGACCACACATGCATATATACATATATTGAAATTTCAACATACACACCGATGAAGGAGAATCGCGACGTTCCCTGTCTCACTGAGATGAGTGAAGGAAAATCGTCCCCATGCATCCCATACACTCGCAGATACACAACACATAGTGCATAGATGAAGTAAAGCGTCAGTACATAGCAATGAACATAAATACATAAATACTGCAAATAAAACATATGTCTCATAATCAGATAAAACATGAAACAATGTTATACAATTCTAAATAACCAATGATAATGTATCCACTGAGAATAATAAGAACAAAGTATCAGTTCAAACAAGTAAGGGTACTACAATGTGTTAAGAATAAAGGTGTGATGACTAGAAGAAGGTTAGTTGCAGAAGAAGTATGTTTGATTTCTAAAGTTGAACCTAAAGATGTTGGTGAAGCCTCTAAATATGATAACTAGATAAGAGCCATGGAAGAAGAGTGAGACCAGATTGAAAATAACAACACTTGGGAACTTGTGCCTAGACCTAACGATAAAAATGTTATTAGTACTAAATGGGGTTTTAGGAATAAATTGAATGAAGATGGCGAAGTAGTCAAAAATAAAGCCAGACTGGTCTAGAAAGGATATTCCCAGCAAGAAGGAATTGATTATGAGGAAAATTTTGCTCTGGTTGCTATAATTGAATCTGTTAGATTGTTGCTTGTTTATGCTGCTTATAAAGATTTCAAGATATATCAGATGGATGTCAAATCTGCATTTTTGAATGGTAATCTAGAAGAAGTTTACATTGAACAACCTGATGGATTCTCATTGTTGGATGATGGAGACATGGTATGTAAGTTGAAGAAATCACTTTATGGATTGAAAGAAGCTCCTAGAGCCTGGTATGCTAGGTTAGACAAATACTTGCTAAAATTGGGATTTATCAAAGGTGCTACTGACAGTAATCCAGTGAAATTTTTAGTGGCTAATATTCGCCAATTAGCTATTTTTTGAAATTTAGAAATCAAAATTTGGCTAATAAGTTCAAATTTTAAGGTGACTCGAATCGCCACATTTTTATAAATTTTTATTTTAGTGTTATTCAAATCGCTAAAGAATTTATTTAATTAATTTTTTTAACACAAAGATTTGCCACACTATTTGATATATGATTGGATCAGATTCACCAACATTTCATAATTTATTGTAGAAATATAAACTAATACACCAATAATATATAATAATTATTAGTTGCTTTAGAGTTATATCAATGTAGTCTTTAGTTGCCACCATTGATTTAAAATATAATCTAGTGACCTTTATTGTATTCCATGAGGTAAATTGTAACTACAAGTTGTAATGCTCGTGGGGTTTGAAATTGATTTTGAATTATTGACCTCAATGAAAATCAACGGTTTAAAAGCAATTTTTACCACCACAAGTATTGCAAATTGTTGGTACATTTTACCTCACAAAATACAAAAAGGGTTATTAGATTATTTTAAGTTAATGGTAGAAACTAAATAAACTAGACCCTACCTCTTAAACTCATTAATTATTTCCACGTTCAGACCTTTACTTTTCTATTGTTTTTTTTTTTTAAAATTTAAAGGATTTGCAATAGTAATTAATGCATACTCTTATTATTTTCAAAGTTTCACCAATATTTTCTACAAGAAAAATTGACATAAAAAAATTGCTAATAAAATTAATATTTTTCTTTAAAAAAAGGAAAGATTCACCAATAAAAATTATTATTATTATTTTAAATTAAATATTCATCAAGATTTTACAAAAAAATTTGATAGGGGGTTTCTTAAAGTTATCACTGCAGTAATCTATACTTTAAGATTGAAATGATAACATTTTGATTGTTGAAGTCTTTGTTGATGACATTATCTTTGGTGGTGATGATGATATGAGTATGAAGTTTGCTAGTGATATACAAAAAGAATTTGAGATGTCTTTGATTGGTGAGATGATTTTTTTCTTAGGTTTGCACAGACAGGAAAAGGTATCTTTATATCTCTAAGTTTGTGAAGGAACTGTTGAAGAAGTTTGGATTAGATGATTCCAAACTGGTTGTAACTCTTATGGTAACTGGTTGTAAACTGTCTAAAAATGATGAATATCCTAGAGCTAATCAAATTTTGTACAGATCCATGGTTGGTGGATTGCTATATCTTACTCGTACTAGGCCTGACATTATGCATATTGTGTGTATGGCTGCTAGATATCAAGTTGATCCAAAGGAGAGTCATGCCACTACTGTTAAAAGAATATTCAGA
Source organism: Cryptomeria japonica (assembly GCF_030272615.1). NCBI lineage: Eukaryota > Viridiplantae > Streptophyta > Pinopsida > Cupressales > Cupressaceae > Cryptomeria > Cryptomeria japonica. Next base: position 390,678,249 of record NC_081406.1, on the reverse strand, counting down.
TATCTAAAGGGAACTATGAATTATGGCCTATGGTATCCAAATAATGATGATTTCATGTTGTGTGCCTACATTGATGCAGATTGGGCTGGTGATGTTGGTGACCGATAGAGTACTACCGGTGGAGCATTCTTTTTAGGTAATAAGTTGGTTTCATGGGCTAGAAAGAAACAAGATTCAATATCTTTTTCTACTGTTGAAGTTGAGTACATTGCCACTGCTAGTAATTGCACTCAGATAGTTTGGATGAAGAAAATGTTGAAAGATATCAGAGTTATTCATGATGAGCCTACTATTATATACTGTGATAATTCTAATGCTATAAACATGTCTAAGAATCTGGTGTAACATTCAAAGACTAAGCATATATCAATCAGATATAATTACTTGAGAGAGAAAGTCAGTGAACAGAAGGTAAAGTTGGAATATGTATCTACAAAGGAACAAATTGCTAATATTTTCACTAAGCCTTTGCCTGCAGATACATTTGTCTATATAAGAGACAAGTTAGGGGTATCCACCCCTCTTGATGAGAATTAGATGCATTGAGTTGCATCAATTTGATGGAATTCAGAGCCTTATTCTTTTATCCGGATTGATGAGTTGGTGTTGCTCCTGCTGAAGTAGTCTGTTGATTTGGTTGTATCCTAGGGAGCGAGACTCATGTTTTTTGGAAAGAGTTTGGTTTTCCATTTTGGTGATCTTTGGCATTTCTATCAAAGGGGGAGAGAGATCATGTGAAAAAATTATTTATCTATCTTGACCTTAGGGGGAGTTTGTTGATGATATCTTCTTTCTTTGCATTGACTGTTTTTCACATTCATATGTTGCCATCAATGCCAAAGGGGGAGATTGTTGGATTGTCGAGGAGATTGTTAGATTTGGTTGATCATTATTGCTGCTAGGATATGTTGTTGTCATTGATGTCAACATATTCCTATGGTTTATTCTGGTGAGTTTGGGAAGATTTTTTGATCCAGTTTTTGTAGTTTGGTTTTGCTGATCACTGTTTTGCAGAATCCGATATTTCCTCTGGTATATTCTAGTGTGATCAGATCTTGTGCTGATACTTTGGGATATTGTTTGGAATGATATTTTGAATCTTCATTTCAGATGGTTCATGATTTTGTGCTCCACAAGTTATCTTTATTCATGACAGTTGTTGATTGGTTGTGTTCTTGAGCTTTGAGATGTTGACTGATGAAGATTTGAAAAGAGGTGTTGGTGCAACTATTCCGGATGATTCTAACATGCTTGCTAGTGTTTCCTAGTGATGTCCTATTTATTTTGGTGATACACATTGATTGTTGTATGAGTTTTTGGTGACTTCTATGAACCGGTGATGATTTTTATGTTATGCGGTATTTCTGGTGTTGCGGTTGATCTTGGAGTGATTTCTGGTGGATTTTGATTGTTTATAAATTTGAATTAATTCCATGCTATGTAATGTAAATTATAATATTGGTCTGGTGGTCAATCTTTGCATCATGTGATGTATTTTTTATAATTCTAAGTTGAGGGTTGAGGGTTTAGCCGACCTTGTTATCAAGGTTGATGATTTATATATATAGGTGAGATGCTTATGTAATTTAGGTGTTGGTATTATGTCTATATTATTAGAGAGAGGTGATTGTGCAAACAAGAGAGTTATCATTCAGTATAGTGTTGAGGTGAGATTGGTGTTGCAAAGAAGACAATTTTTCTTAACTAGAACTATCATCAGACATCTGTAGATGCTATCATTGTAGTTCATTTCTTCCGGATTGTAGTCTGAATTATATTGTAAGTCAGTGAGACTTCCTTGAGGGTTGTATCCTTCTAGACATATATCTTTTTAGCAGTGAGATCTAGGTAATGAGAATTCCCCATTGTAATATTTTCACATACTACTGTAGAATATCATTTTATTGTGGGTAGGTTCCCACTGTGGTTTTTCCCTTAACTAGGTTTTTTACATCAATAAATCTTGGTGTTTGGTGTTGTGTTGTTAATTTGCTTATCTATTATTGTTGTAGTCTATCAGTTTATGTATTGAAGTTTAATTTGTTGTGATCTGGTGAAGATTGATTCACCACCCCCCCCCCTCAGTCTTCCTTATTGATTGTTGTTAACAGAATGAAGGTAGAAAGTAGGTCCCCTACATTAATGTTCATTCTACTTTTAAATCCATGTGCTAGTTTTCCCTTTTACTAGTAATGTTTATCCCTAAAAATTAATTTCACCCTATCTTAAGAAAACTATAGTTCATCTTAGTGAACTTAGTATGCCTTGAAAACTTGAGATTTCTCTAGGAAACCCTACTAGCAAAATAGATGAATTATACTATGTGGGAGAAGAGTAATTGTTGTCACCCTTTTTTGGCAATTTTCTTCATATAAAAATGTAGGATTGATATGATTGTAAGACCATAAAGCTAATTTTTAAGTAAGAAAAAGATCTCATTCGCACTCAAGTACTTCTAAAGATAAGCACTACAACACTACAAGAAAGGAGATCTATAGGACACCAACACTTCATACTATTGTCTACATAAAGTATTAACATTTGACATTGTACTAGCTTTATGTATCTAGGTTAGGTTCCTCTTCTTTAGTATTTTTCATTTCTATATTAAATTTGTCGTTTATATTTATCAAATTTTTATTATTAACATTAATTTTATTTTCTTCAGTTTTTTAGATTTTCTTATCAAACAATTATATGTTAAGATCCAAAACACTAAAAGGGTTGATTAGTATAATTTCAACAGTAGATTATTTTTAAATAAAAACATAGACTAGTTGACCCCAATGTGGTGATATTGAGATCACTCTTAAGGTAGGCTTATCTTTTCTTTGTAGAGTGAAATTACTACATACTTCTATACTCAAACTCCATAGGTTAAAGAGATACATAGGGTTTCTTTTCGCTACTCTATTTGTGAGCATGCATACCATGTTTGGAGATACCTTCTTTTGTGTAGGGATAATAAATACCATAATAAAGTGTATGTTTCTTTAAGAAGGTGGAGGAAACATATCCCATGTCTTTTATTTTTACGCATTATAATTTAATTTCATAGAATCACTCCATCTTTCACCTCGATTGGATTCATATTATGGAACATACTAAAGAAAATGGTAGAATGTTTGGTAACTATAAAAAATAAAATCCTACTATCCTTAAATTTGAAGAGAGGCATCTTTGTGCAACAAGAAAAAATACAAGAAGTTCACATTTTTGATAATTTAAAATCTTTTTTTAGGAACATATTATTTATTGTGATGTCATTATTTTCATGAATTAAATATATAGTAAGAAGATCAATATTCATATTATCCCAATCAATTCATTATATCAAGTCAAATACAAATTACTTTATTTTGTTAAGAGAAGCAATATCAATTATTTCCAAATATTTATTTAATGAGTCCATATGTGCACTTATTTACAAAAACTACCTTGAGGCATACAAACATGATGTAAATGTTGGCAAAATGGTTAGCACTCCCCTTGAGATTTGTGACAAGGGACTAACTGCCTCCCATGCAATCCATATCTCTGTAGAGTTTGTATTGAGCATTGATAGATCAGTCTTTTGACGCAACGACAAACTGGGCCAACAAATGGTATCAAAGTGTTGGGTCACAGGTTTGAATCTCCTCAGGTAACACTGAGGGAGAGATTTTTGTAAAAATGGTCAATGCTCCCGTCGGGATTCATGACAAGGGACTAACTGCCTCCCATGTGATCCATATCTCTACAGTTTGTATCGGGCATTGATAGATCGGTCTTTTGACACAACAACAAACTGGGCCAATGGTTACATCATAGCTAGGCAAATCAAATATTCATTGCTCCACTAATTTTTTGAGCCACATGAACTCTACAAATACATTAATGGTTTGGAGCTTCCTTATAAAAAAATATCTTCCCATGATCACTTTAGGTCTTGACAAATTTCATATTATATTAAAATATTTTATATATCCTTTTTCATGTTATATAGCCCATGATCTTAAAATAATGTGCTTGTTTAAAACATGAAAGCTCAAAATGCCTAAGATTTAAATAATATACAATACTAAATAGTCCCTTGTTACTCTAATTTATTGACTCAATTCAACAAAAGATAATAAAATCCAATGGCCTACAATTTCCAAAAAAATGAGGTTCAAAATATTTAAAAGCTCCCCACATTAAATGAAAAGTATCATTTATGAAAGGCAATCAAGATAATATCATACATGTTTCAAATATCAATATTGTCAACCAAACAAATCACATATAAATTTTATCTTCAACTAAGACTAAGGATTTCACTACTATAAAAATATATTTATCACTTTCTAACCCCCTTCAAAAGATTTAAGATATAAAATTTTAAGCCAACTAAGTATTATTTATTATCAAGAATACATGTTAAGAACTAGGAAATTAATCTTGAATAATGCATATCAATGTAAGCATTCATTCTTTGAGAATCATATAGAGACCCACTCCATTTTTCCTTCTATTAGATGGATCAATGATTAAAAAATAATCTATCAAAAAAATTATATTTCCTCTTCTAGGGTATATAGTTTTCATTGCATCTTTTCTTTGATAGAAGTCAAATGTATTTGAATAAATATTAATTATATGCTAATAATGATTAGATTAAAATAATATAAATAATTAACCGAAAATACAAAAATATAGAAAGTCTTATTGTTGGACCTTAGCAAGTACTAACTACTAAGAATATCTCTATATCCATAAATTACTAAAATATTTTATCATTATAAACAATATATTTCTACATGTCTAGATTCAAAGTCTAGAACTACATTATATTCATGACAAATGAAAGATTATTATGATGCACTAATATAGTAACAAGTTTACATTTGAGTGACACATTTCAAAATAAGTATTTTGAAAGTATAAATCTATATTTATACAAGATTATATCGTGTACGATCATATATATATCAAAACACTACTTCATAATAAATAAAATTAGATTAAAAAAACAAACTTAGATTTTTCCCCTAAATATTACAACTTATAATACCTTTCCTAATAATAATAAAACAAATTCAAACTAGACTCCACTTGAAAATAATGGAAATCTTATTAATTCAAAATTTGTTACAAAAGAGTATGCTAGAATTACATTCCCATTTTTTATGCCACTTTTTAAGTTTGAATGCTTTGAATTAGTCTTGTATTTTTTCACTCACTTTGGCTTTGACATGACAAGATGCTCACTAATGGATTTCATTCTTTACATGCTTTATTTCTGAATACATGTCATTTGTTAGGGTTTATGTGTCACATGAATTGTGTGGGGGTTGGCGGGAATAACAATCTACTCACCTTGCATGGTCGTGGATTATTCCCTTTACTTTTTTACATTATTATTATGATAGGTCAATGCCTTTATCCATAACTTCAACTTCAACATAAAATTCATGTTTGGGCATAGGTCGTTTGCTTTCAAATCTAGTATATTTATTGATCTTTGATCTTCATTGCATATCATTGACTTGTTAATAGAATTTTTATTGAGGTACAAAGGAGGGGATAGTGTAGGTGGATGGGTTTCTACTATTCATCAAGTTAATTTAATTAGACAATGTGTTGTCAATTATTTGTTCTTGTCCAATGACTATCAAGTGGCAATAATTATAGGGTTTTGGTCATTCTTAAGAAGTCTTTAGAGTCCTTTAAGTTTCCTCCTCTCATTGAATCAATCAAGTAAATAAAATAGTAGTGTTTGTTGATCCATAAAATTGGCTTTCGCCAACTTTCAAAGGCAGTTTGGGAAGTTCACAGGCATGGGACCGTATGCAACCCATGAAACGACCTCTGAGATTTTAGAAGCTGACTCTTTGAATTTTAGAGGGGATGGAAAGGGAAAGAGGAGATACATAAGTAAGTCTAACCTAAGGTGATGTGTCAAAGATTTTACAACACTTTAAATCCCCTTTAGAAATAACAAGAACATGCGACCCCAAAGGATTGAACATAGAATGCCACAAACTCTTCATTGGTGGAAAGAGAACAGAATGCACAAAGTGACATAGACATAGGGAAAAAAATTCAGATCTTTCAGTGAGAAGCACCCGCTAAGGATAGCAGGGGATATTCCTATTATCTTGTTAGAACTATTATTCCCTGTGGATTTTGCTTACCAAATGGCATAGTATAACTCCAAACCATAATTACTACAGACGATTGAAAGAATAAAAACCATGATTCAACAACCCATGCATAGGAAAATGCACTTTACTATGTTGTTGAATCTACCCATGCATTCTCCAACATTGCACTTTACTATGTTCAAGCTACTATGAGCATGAATCTCCCCAACTTTATAACCTCAAATCCAGGCTTGGTAGCTGGACTAAAGCCCTGGTTTATGAAAATGCCACAAATCTAGGCATATTATTTCCCAATGTAAATCTTTGGCCCGCCTGCCTCTCAAGCTTAAGGGCCCGACCCTGGTTGAACACCCTGTGCCAAATGCTCCTATTATTCATCAAGACCCAGATGTGGGGCTTGTTGTGACTCCTACTTCTGGCTTGAACCTATCTCCCTCAGCAGTCAAGGACCCGGTTATGAAAGAATTACCCTTTGCTGAAGGTATTAACAACCTTCTCAAATCTCTTGCAAAGAATGTGGAGGAAGCCTCTAAATCGATCCTGAAGGAACAGTGCATCTCCTCGATGGTCAACTCGGTTTCACTGGTTGATCAATTGGAAGATGGTGAGATTGTGAGGGACCCCTCTCTCCCCCCAAAGACAACTCACCGCCCATTGGTATTTCCCAACCCAAGCCAAGGTATCCTCTCACCTGGTGCTCTTTGTGTGCCATCCAGTGGTTGCATGACTCCTATTGATGATGGTTGAATTACTCAAAGATGCAAGACCAGAAATGCAAAGCCTGATGTGGGGACAAACTTTAAAGCGGGTCGACCATAATAGAGACTATTAAGACAAAAAGAAGAATCAAGGGATATTGCCAATGGTAGGCAATGGAACTTGGATACATCCATAAAAGGTAAGAAATGAAGGTCCTCTCTTGGAACATGAGGGGCCTCAACAACCCTTAAAAGTAATATGCTCTTAACAAGTGTATTTTTGAAAATAAAATTATGGTCCTTCTTCTCCAAGAAGTTAAGATATCTATGTCTTCCTTTTCCCTTGTTGTTGGGAAAATTTGGCCTAGTCCTAAGTTTGTTATTAGTGATGCTACTGGAGCCTCCAGTGGCTTGGTCACCATGTGGGACCCCTCCCATTTTTTGCTAGTCTTCTCTCCTCCTTGGCCAACCCTTTGGTCTCTAAACTCTCTTCCCTGATGGACTCTTGCATTCTTGTTAATATTTATACCCCCAATGTCAGGTCGAGTCGAGTAAATCTCTGGAATGACATAATTTCTTTAATAAAAAATAATTCCAATGCCCACTGGTTGATTGTGGGTGATTTCAACTCTCCTTTGATCCCCTCTAAGAAGTTGGGAGGCCTTCCAGAGTACTCTGACAACATGACTGATCTTGCCAACTTCATTGGCAGGAATGGGTTGATGGATGTGGATTTAATGGGGAAAAAATTCACTTGGTCCAATCTTAGGAAGGGAAAGGATCTTATTCAGGTTAGACTTGATAGATTTCTCATCTTGAGTAATTGGGGAATTGGTCCCTCCTTGAAGCTCACTGCCTCCCCAGAACGGTCTTTGACCACAACCCCCTACTCCTCTAGAATACCAAAAATGCTGCAAGGAAGAATCATCCTTTTCGATATCAAATTATGTGGAACTCTCATCTAGAGTTCAAGGACTGCATTAAAAGATGGTGGAGCACCAACATACATAGTACACCTATGTTCAGGATTGCCTAGAAGCTCGACTTGGTCAAAATAAACGTCTGGGGCTGGAACAAATACACCTTTGGGGATATCTTCAAGCAAAAAAAGGAGCTCAATAGTAAACTAACTGTTATCCAAGAGAGTATTGATCAAGGTGACTCCCTTGAAGCTACCCATATGGAGGTGGCTTCTCTGCATAGAAAATGGAAGGAAAACTCCCACAAAGAGGAACTCTACTAGAAACAGAAATCTAGGGTTCAATGGCTCAAAGAGGGTGATAATAATACAACTTTCTTCCACAAATCTGCGATTATCCACAAGTGTAAAAACCACATCTCCTCCCTCATGGACGACAACAATTAGGTGGTCAATGATGTTGATAGTTTGAGCAGACAGACTACCAACTATGTTTCCACTTTATTGAGGTATGATGGTGACCTAGGGCCCCTGCTAGGGAGGATCTTCTCAACTGCCTCCCACCACCCCTCTCGGTGGAATATAATAACCTTATTTTGGCCCCTATTTTTGAGGAGAAAGTCAAGTCTACTATTTTTTCTATGGGTTCCTTCAAAGCCTTAGGTCTCAATGGTTTACCCCCGACTTTTTTCCAAGATTTATGGGATGTGGTGGGCCCTGATGTTGTTCTGGCTACTAGATATTTTTTCAGATCTGGAAGGCTCCTCAACAAACTCAATCACACCTTCATTTCCCTTGTCCCTAAAACTTAGAAGGCATCTACTCTTAAGGACTTCTACCCTATCAATCTCTGCAACACTATTTATAAAATTTTCAACAAAGTTCTTGTCAATAGACTCAAACCTTTCTTGGATCCTTTGATCAGCCCCTCCCATAAGGGTTTTGTTCCAAGTAGACAAATTCTTGATGTGGTCATCTCTACTCATGAGATAATTCACTCCATGGATAAGTGTCATCAGCGAGGGATGGTGCTCAAGCTTGACATCTCCAAGGCTTATGATAGAGTCAACTGGAGCTTCCTTTTTAAAGTTCTCAAAGCTATGGGGTTTGGAGACAAACTCATCAAACTTATTGGGGAATGCATATCTACTGTCACCTATGTTGTGCTTCTAAATGGGAGCCCCCTGGAGAAGTTCAGGGCCTCCAGAGGGTTGTGACAAGGGGATCCTCTATCCCCTTACCTCTTCATCATCCTTGCTGAAGTGTTGGCCTCTAACTTGAACTCTATGGTTCATAGGGGAGCTCTTCTTGGTATCAAACCTACCTCTATGAGGCCCCCCAATGTTCTACAACAGTTCGTCAATGACACTATTCTTTTTGGTATCGCCTCTATTTAGGAAGCTAAGGCTTGGAAATCATTTCTCAACTCCTATGCTCTGGCATCTGGCCAACACATTAACTATGAAAAGAGAAGCATTTCCTTCTTTCACACTAATGTCCAACTCCAAGATAAAGTGCAAAATCCTTGGTTGTCAAAGGGCCTCCCTCCCTGACACCTACTTGGGCTTCCCCTTGACTATTAAAGATGTCTCTAATTCCATCTGGATCTCTATCCTTGAAAGAATGTAGAAGAAGTTGGATGGTTGAAAAGGTAGATTCCTTAGTAGTGTTGGGAAATTGCAGCTACTCTCCTCCTCCCTCTAGGGGATCCCTATGTACTTTCTCTCCCTCTTCAAAATATTTGTGGCTATGGCTGCTAAGTTGGAAAACATCCAAAATACTTTCCTCTGGATGGGAATGAAAGAAAAGAAGAGGCTTGCCTTGGTGGGCTGGGACAAAGTTTGTCTTCCTAAGGCCATGGGTGGTTTGGGAACCCGTAAGATCTCAAGGTTCAATAAGGCCCTTATGACTAAAATTGCCTGGAAGCTACTAAATAAGGATACAGATTGGAGTAGGATCATTAGGGCCAAGTACCTAGGTAATGGGGACTTTTCCTCTATTCTAAAAGAGGAGGGCCTTCCCAAGGGTTCCAAAATTTGGAATAACATCTTGAGCTATAGGAACCCATTATCTCATGGATTGAGGTGGCTTATTGGAAATGATAGGAAAATTATCTTCTGGGAAGATTACTAGTTAGGAGAGAGACCCCTTGCTTCTTCCCCCTCCCTGAGAAAGCTCCAGGATACCACCAAAATCTTCTTTGGTGAAAGGGTCAGTGATTATTTCAAAAACCACAATTAGAGGGCCATGGAGGACTGTTGCATTGATCACCCCTTCCTCCTCCTTGCTGCTAGAGAGCTCCAGAAGCTTTTGGCCGGTATATTCCTCCCCCTATTTCCTAGGGAGGACAAATTTATTTGGAAGTGGGACCAATCTGGAGACTTCTCTATCAGAACTTCCTACACCAACTTACTTAGAGAACCTGTTTACTCTATCTGGAAAGAGGTCTGGAATCCCCAAATCATCCCCAAGGTTAATTTCTTCAAGTGGACTAATCTCCTCAACAAAATTTTGACCCAAGACAACTTGGTCAAGCAAAGATTCCAACTCCCTAACAGATGCATCCTTTGGAAAAATGATGAAAAAAGTATTGCTCATCTCTTCCTCCACTGTGCCTTCACTCGGGAGATATGGGGGATGGTCTACAACAAGCTTAATATCTATTGGATTATGAATGATAATTTGTTAAATCCATCTTAGGATTTTTGGGGCCCCTCTTCCAACCCCCTTATTCAATAATTGTGGAAGAAGATCCCTCCTCATGTGAGCTGGTGTATCTAGAAGGAAAGGAATGAAATGATATTTAGAGACAAAGAGGCCTCTGTGGAAACTGTGTTTGCTCGATTCCTTAAATTGATTCTTGAGAATATCTCTACTTCTAAAACCCGGATGGCATCCAAGTGCCCCTCTACTTGGGACTAGGATATTGCTAGATGTTGGAACCTTCCCCCTTCATTCTCTCTTGTTGACTTCTTTAAGAGACTACTAGGACAAAGCACGGTCTGGTTCTCCCTAGCCATAAATTTTAAACTCAATTTTGATGAGGCTGCCAAGGGGGGCCTGGCTACTGGTGGAGGGGTTATTAGATCCCATATGGGGGCCCTTGTTGCTTCTTATGTGGGTAACCTAAATGGGCATTCTTCTAATTAGGCTGAAGTGATGGCCTTAGCTTAGGGAATCCGCATTTCCCTCACCATGGGAATTAGGATTATGGACATTGAGGGTGACTCCAAGCTCATCATTGATGTTGTCAAAGAGAATAATAAGCTTAATTAGACAATTAAGGGAACCATCTGGGAGACCCTGAGGCTCATCTTCGGGCTTGACTCACTTAAAATTATGCATATCTTTAGGGAAGGCAACAATGTGGCAGACACCATGGCAGCCATTGGCCTAAACCTCTCAGGTTTGAGATGTTGGAGGAGTCACAATTCCCTCCCGGACCATGTTAACTTCCTTCTCTAGGAAGAGAAATCCAAAATCTTTACTAATGATTGAGCAACTGCCAAGTGCTTCCCTTACCCTCCTCTCTTCCCTCGGGGTAGTCTGGAGGTGTTGGTTTCATAATTCAGATATTGGGAATATCCCTTTGATCCCTTCTGATGTGGTGGTGACTCATTCGGCCAAGCTGGCGATGATGCATGTGTTGCTATGTTGGCAATTCCTTTAGGCTTACAGAGTCATGATGAGGTATGATTAGATTGGTAACATGGTGGTTACCGCCGGTATTTGCTGGCTCTTAATGCCTCATAGCCAGGAAATCATTTCTAAAAGTGACTTCATTTTTTCCTATGTGCCCAACTTCATTTCTCATTTATTGACATCGGGCTCGCACACTTCCCATTATCTCTTTGTGGCTTTCTTCTCGAAGGGTCTCTACAACTTTCTCTATGCTAGTTTTTTCATGACTAAAGAAGCTCAGTTGGTAGAGGATATGGGGGGTGACAGAGTTAAATATAAATCAGATATTCTAGATGATTTTAAAAATGACCCCTTGGTTTGGAATTTCTGTGTTGAAGGTGGGTTTGCCTATTTTCTGGATTGCCTGAAGGGCCATGATGAGAAGCTCTTAGCTACTTTTGCCTCCTCCTAGTCTGGGAGGTGTGTCTCAGTTGGCAGAATTGCCTTTGATGTCTCTGAGGAGACTATTTCCCAAGCTATGAAGTTGACCCTTGACGGTCGCCGCTGGAAGCGTACTAGCCATGTTGAAAACAATGCAGGTTTGAAACGGTTCTTCCGTAACTGTGAAGAACCCATCAAGTTGCAAGGTGGGTTTTCTTGGGAGGAGCTCAAACACCCATGGAACATGATTTATCTCATGATCATGAAGTACTTCACTCTCAAAGGTAGGCATAAGGTATTCTAATACTATCATTTTCCCCTCCTAAATCACTTCCGCAACAATGATTTTCTTTTTGTCATTTTATTTACTGCACTCTATAGAGAGTTCTATTAAAGACACCATGGACCCCAAGCATAGGGATAAGACACGCTACCTCCTTCTCTAGGGCCTTATTTATAGGTTGTATAAATTCCATGAGGCCCTCTACCCCCCTGGAATCTTTCTCTCTCTTAGACCCCCATGCCTACTCCTCAACAACTTGCGGCCTTGTCTATGGCTTTCCCTAGATTCTTCCAATATCCCCATGCGGGTTTTGCTATGGCCACCATGTCCCTGCCTTCTTATGCCTTGGTTGTTTCCTTATCAGTGGTCTCCCCTAGTTTAACTCTATCTGCCTCTCCCACTGCTTCCTGCTCCCTGTCCAAGAGAAAAGGCAAAACCCTTGCTAAATGAAAATGCATTGTCTTTGATAAAAATTCTTCCTCTAAGGATGTTGATAATGACAATCCTTCCCCTAATTTTGAGGTTGAAAGGAGATCCCCCAGACTTGCTTCTAAAAGCTGCAAAAAGAAGACCTCGGTGATCGAGAATCTGGACTCCGAGGAGGACCCCATTGGGGATAAGGAGGAAGATGACCCTAATACCACTATGGGTCCCCTAATGGGGATGTTGTAGATGTGAATATGAATAGGGACACCATGGTTCTGACCACTATTGGTGCCGCTGACATGAGTAACTCTGAAATGCAAACCCAGGAGCCCATTGATGTTAAGGATACGACCCCTATGAACACGGGCACTAAGGGTCTTATGGGCATGGAAATATCTGATAGCAAAGCCCTGGACTCTGGTAACTTGGACCCATAGTTAAAAATGGATGAATAGGTGATGCAATCTATCCCTCAGTTCATCTTGGTTAATGATAGTGATAACTCCCTTGCTATTGGTGTTCTCAAAGAGACCGAAGAGACTACGGATGACATGGCTGCTATGAACCCCTAGGATGTCCCTACTGTTAAATGAATGGAAAATCTGAGCATAGATGTGTTGGACATCACGCAAAGAATTGAAAACCTTGTCCCTATGCTTGATTTGTAGACTATCAAGGACGATGTCAACTAACTCAAGAACAAGTTGGAGGCTTGGGAAGCCAAAATGGCGGGCCTTAACAAATTCCATGTGTAGGTATTACACAACTCCGCGCTTACCCTCTCTCTACTAAGGGAACATTCTGCGGACACTAAGGAGGACAAGAAAGAGGCTAGGGACCTCTACAAGTTCATGTCCAATGAATGGAACAGTGCTATGGATGCCACTAGGGTGCGGAGGCACCCCTGTAGTTTGTATTTTGTTTTCTGCTGTTGTTCCTGATTTCTAAAGTCTCAGTTCATTTTTACTAATAGTTGTTGTTAATTATTGTTATAGTGTTGTTTCTGCTCTATGATTTTTAATAGTTTTTCTATATAAAGGGTCAATGCCCTTCTTCTCATTGCTTTATTAATAAAAAAGAATTAATAGCTATATTCATTTGAGATGACACATAGTTGTAAATTCGTCCATAAAACAAAAATAAACATACAACAAAGGCAAACTAGGCACAATTTGATATATTTTTATTTCTATCAATTGACTAATTACAATGCTAAGGTCTAAACTGAATTTGTAGCTATTTTCCAAGTTTTTTTCTTCCTAAATAAATGGTAAACAATTGAGAACCCCTTTTACAATGCACTCATAGGCTTATATAGAAAAAACCTTTCTGATTAGAAATGGTGGTTGAAACTAAAAAGGCTTTTGAATATCTATTGGGTTTCCACCATCGTCATGGAGTTTGTTGTAGTTGTCATGAGCTTGATCTTTGCATCGTTATTTTCCTCCATTCGCACGACATGGTTTCCACCTGGAAATCCTCTCTTTTCTGTTGCAATTGCTTGATCATGTGAGATTTTGTTTTCTCTTCATTCGTGCCCTCTAGTTTCATCATACAATGCCTCTTGTGTCCTTCTTCCCTCAAAAGAAACAATGGTGCACTTTTGAAACATCCTTGGGCTCAAAACATCTATGGGCTTGCACTTTGTTGACACGTGGCATACCGATGAAGCTTTTAGAGCCTTCTTCTCCCTTCACTTTTGAGAACCCCATGATGCTGACACATGGTACCCTCACGTGCCTTTGGGAGAAAGAAACCATGAGCTTGCTAAAAAATGTGCCATGCTAGCATGTGGTGCGCTCGTACCTACTCCCCGCGAACAACAACAAATTATTCTTGACTTGGCGCGATCATAACTTTCCGCTCGGTGCTCGAAATCTTAAGCCGCTTACACTGTTGCAAAGTTCTTCAAAAGCTCTAATTCCAATCCATTAACACTATGTCTTTAGCTATCTATTTAAAGGATCGAGAATAGTTTCGACCCCAAATATCACTCCGAAGGCCTTCAAAAATGCAAAATACTCAAACATAGGAGAAATACCAAAATTGGATTTTTGATTTTTCTCACCTTTGACTGGTCTAGATTTCCTTCAGGCTGATTTTGACATGTTTCCATCAATGCCTTGATCATGCACCCCTGAAAGTGTAGATGTTATCTACAGTTCTTGGCGACTCATGGGAGGACCTCTGCCTATAGAGGTTGAACCCATAATCTCTAGTTTCATAGACCAGAATGCCTTATTCGTGCCAAAAGGGAGCTTCCACATTGCTGATTTGTTTCAAATATGTCAGTTTGGTTTTCAATGACGAATCATAAGGACACAAAAATGTCAACATTAGAAAACTAGTAGCCTTAGCTATCCATTGGGCACAGAGTCACTGAGAGGATCCACAAAACATGTGCACCATGGAAGTTGGAGGAAAACTAAAAAAATAAAGCATCAACCACACTTCTTGGAAAGGAAAAACATCTAACTATTATTTATATGATTTTCACACTCTGAAATAAAATTAAACAAAGCCATTAACTAGCTTATCAAAGTAGCTTCCCCTTCTGACCAACTTATAATGCTTCACATGTTCTTGGACAAGCAACCATAAAAGAAAAAACAATAAGCATCCAACAAACTATTAGAATGCCTCCCACAAACTAGGAATAAAACAACCTACCCATTTTTTAATGCTATCCTTTTGTAGTGAGTGGGCGGGTTGAACCTACTCTCCTTGATACTCATCTTCATGCTTAGAGGTAAGCATGACCCGGAGCGACTTGCCACTCTCTAGCTGAACTATATGCCTAATGGGGCATCCTCCTGAAAATACCAAGTTCAAGCAACGAACATTGGATTTACTGTTATGCTCTTATTCCTTTATGTCTTGTTGACTGACAAGGATTGGTCTTGATGGCTCATCTAATAGTATGGAAACCTCCTTCTATTTCAAACTCTCATAATGATCCTCTTTCATAGGAGATGATGGATTGATGTCAATAGATGAGAAGAAAGCTTCTAACTCATCCCAAAATAGGTCTTCATCAGTCTCCTCTTTTCTTCCTTCCATGAAAGAGATCACCCTTACTTCATAGTAACTCTCATGATGATCCAGAGATGAATGAAGCTTCCTCATATTCACATGATCCACTATGCTCTTTAGCATCTACTTTCTTCTTTAAAACTTCTTCCACTGTAGAAATGGAAAAATCCTCTTCCTCATGGTCAACAAAGCAAGGAAGTTTATCAAATGAGGAATAAATTCTCTTCTTCTTTTTCTCCCTTATCCATTTGATGCCTTGTTGCTGCAACTTCTCATCTTCATGCTTCCCTTGAGATAAGGATGGTTCTTCATCCTTGAAAGCATACAAAAGCTCACAACCAGCAAACTGCTCTTCTTCCTTCTTTTGTTTACGAGACCAATCAACCCTCCAAACAACAAGTCCACCCTTAAAAAGTGAAATGGTCTCAAGGACAGAGAGGTGAGGGGAAATATTTTTTGTAAAAGATCTTGAGGGGGCTCATCACAAGGCATCCCCTATTTGATGCTTGGGATATCAAATTTAGGAGCTATAGTGGCTAAATTATCCTCTAGCATGAGTTGCTTTTAGATGGCTACTAGCCGTCTGATCTCTTCTTCCCTAGTATAAACTTGCATTGCAAGAAACCACTCTTGCTATTTTCTTTGAGCCTCTACCTATTGTTGCGAAAGCTGGGACTGGTAAGCAAGTTGGTCTTATTGTAGACGGTATTATTGCTCCTCCTCAATAGCCTTCAACTATTCTTGGAAACTCATCATTATTTCTCCAACACTAACATTTTCCAAGTTTCATTATTTCACCAACTTTCAAGGGTAGTTCAGGAAGTTCACAGGCGTGAGATTGTATGCGACCTGTGAAATGACCTCCAAGATTTTAGAAGCCTACTCTTCAAATTTTAGAGGGGATGGAAAGGGAAAGAGGAGATGCATAATTAAGTCTAACCTAAGGCAATGCGCCAAATATTTTACAACACTTTAAATCCCCTTTAGAAATAACAGGAACATGCAACCTCAAAGGATTGAGAAGATAATGCCACAAACTCTTCATTGGTGGAAAGAGAAAAAAATGCACAAAGTGACATAGCCATAGGGAAAAATATTCAAATATTTCCATGAGAAGCACCCACTAAGGCTCACAGGGGATATTCCTATTATCTCGTTAGAATTATTATTCCCCATGTATTTTGCTTACCAAATGGAATAGTATAACTCCAAATCAAAAACTACTACAGGTGATTGAAATAGTAAAAAACATGATTCAATTACCCGTCCATCTGTGATGAAATTATAAAATCTAGAAACCATAATAATTAATAGCTACATTCATTTGAGATGACATAGAGCTGTAAATTCATCCATAAAACAAAAATAAACATACAACAGAGGTGAACTAGCCACTATCTGATATGTTTTTCTTTCTATCAATTGACTAATTATAATGCTAAGGTCTAAACTGAATTCTTAGCTCTTTTCCAAGTGTTCTTCTTCCTCAAAAAATGGTAAACAATTGGGAACCCCTTTTACAATGCAGCCATAGACTTATATAGAGAAAACCTCTTTGATATGAAATGGTGGTTGAAATTGAAAAGGCTTCTGCATATTTGTGGTGTGTCTAACATCATCGTGGAGGTTGTTGTAGTTTTTGTGAGCTTGATCTTTGCATCATTATTTTCCTCCATGCGTGCAACATGGTTGCCACCTGGAAATTCTCTCTTTTCTATTACAACTGCTTGATCATGGGGGATTTTGATTTTTCTTCATTCATGCCCTCTAGTTTTGCCACACGACACCTCTTGTGGCCTTTCACCCTCAAAAGAGACAATGGTGCACTTTTGAAATCTCCCTGGGCTCAAAATATCTTTGGACCTGCATCTCTGGGCCCGCGCTTTGTCAACATGCTACATACCAGCAAAGATTTTAGAGTTTTCTTCTCCCTTTGATTTTGAGAACCCCATAGTGTTGACACGTGCCACCCCTATGCGCCTTCGGGAGAGTGAGAATCCATAGGCTTGCTAAAAATCGTGCCATGTTGGCATGTGGCACGTTCATACCTACTCCCCGCAAACAACAACAAATTGGTCTTGACTTGGCAGGATCATAACTTTTCGCTCAATGCTTGAAATATTAAGCTGCTTACACCATTGGAAAGGTCTTCAAAATTTCTAATTTCAGTCCCTTAACACTATGCCTTTGATTATTGAGTTAAAGGATCGAGAACAGTTTCGACCCCAAATATCGCTCCAAAGGCCTCCAAAAATGCAAAATACTGACACATAGGAGAAATACCAAAAAATGGATTTTTGATTTTTCTCACCTCTGACCGGTCTACATCTCATTTGAGATGATTTTGACATGTTTCCATCAATGCCTTTATCATACACACCCAAAAGTGTAAATGTTATCTACATTGTTATTGAGCAAGAATCATCCACTTAATAAGATTATCAACAAGCATCTATAGGCACCCTCCTCCTTTAGACAAAGATCTTAAATTTCGAGAAAAACCTATATATTTTAGGAGACAAACTTAGGATGAGTAAATGAAATCAACAATTAACCAAAAATACAACAATATAGAAAGTCTTATTATTGTTGTAGAGGGGAAAAAGTGAACCATATCGACAGGCAAATAACAAGCTCTCGGGGACTCACTAGTCAACCTCTCCACTTAGGATGAGTACTATGTAATCTAGAAAAATCAAGGAGAAAATTGCAAGACTATAAAGTTACCACAATACTAAAATCCTATAGAAAATCCTATATTACCAATGAAACAAAATAAAAGAGAAATATTAAATCTAATAAACCTCCACTTGTTGTTCCATTGTGTCCTATCACCTTTGATCTTTCTTGTTGATATTGCTCTCAGACTGCACTGATTTTTTCTTTCAAGATGACAATAGATGAATGGATGTATGATATCTAAGTGTTAGATGCAAGGTAAAATGATTATGCAAACTATATGAAAATAGCTAAAACCTAAGCCAAAGGCACACTATGAAAATGCTACAAATACTCATAAGATAATAGGAGCGCAAGATTACGATTAGATTCAAATTGCTAGAGAAATGCTCCTTTTATAGATTTTCATGAGCAAAATCCTATGTGGCAAAGATTAATGGTTGTGAGTGAATCTTAATAATTGAATGGCTATGATAAATTGGTTGAAATGTGAGAGAAAACGGTGGAAGATGTTCCTCCTACACATATAGGATGGAGGAAAAGGGGAGATAAATCCAAGTGTCAGCTTGCTAGAGTTGACCACAGTTAGGAACCCCAAGAATATAGGATAGTTGGAGATGATTTAGGATATTCAGGACAAGTGGAGTTTGACTAGGATGAGGTGGACACAACCTCCTCCAAAGATGGAGGAGTAGTGGAGAGAATTTATGGAGTAAGAAGATGTTGGCATTTTTTATGATGTTGTTGTGATTGTCATTGATGGACACACACTTGCTTTGAGATCACTTTTTGTATGTATGAGTTATGCTCAACTGGTATTTGTTCCAAACCAGTATTATGTATTATAGCCTTTAGGCTATTGGTTTTTGTAGAAAGTGTCTACTGATCCCAAGTGGTATGAAGACCTCAAGCAGTTCAAGGATCTCAAGTGGTACGAAGGAACTGAAGCGATAGTTATCATTTTTCCCAGTCTTCATTTTGGCAAACCGGTAATCAGTAAAACATGTGAACCGGTAATAGGTAAATGTATGAACCAGTATTACTTTGTGATGAGTTACCAACTGGTATTATTTTTGTGATGAGTTATCATCCACTGACACTTTGGCGATGATTATGTGTCATGTTACCAAATGTGTCCAGATGCACTGAACCTAGGAACTTGCAATGTAATCCTATTGGACCGACATGAAATCAGATTCCTTTATAAGGACATCATGTCTAGGGTTTTAGTAGGTGTTAGGATTTTGTGTGGTTGATGAAGTTTTTGCATGTGCGATCATAGAAGAAGATTAGGTCTGTGTGAAGAAACAAAGTGTGAAGATATTGAAGATTGAAGTAATGCTGAAATGCATTAACAATGAGCTATCAAGGATCTAACCAAGTATAATGTGCTAGTATTTAGATCACTCACTTGTTGATTACTCACATCTTCGACAAGTCTATAACCCTTAACCGGGTAGGCCTGGAAAAGCCTTTGTAAATCCTCTAACAAGGTGGTTCAAAACTGTGGATCTGAAATCCTCTCACAAGGTAGTGTTTAATTGGACTTATCTCCTAACAGAGATTGAGATTCCTAAGAGGACTCATTCTGGTAAAGAACATTGTATGACCTTAACCGGTTTGGTTACTATTCTGCAGATAGTTACTTGTGAGTTTCATCTCACCGTGGTTTTTCCTATTTGGGTTTCCACGTCAAAATCTCTTGTGTTATGGTGATTGTGCTTCTGTGGGTGAATGCCTTCTTTGCTATTTGGTTTGCATTTGTGTTAACCGGTTTGTTAGTAGAACTATTATACTGGTTTATTGCTAAATTGTTTAAGTGTTTAAGTTTAGTATTTTTTGGTATACTAATTCACCCCCCCCTCTTAGTATTCATCAAAGGACAACTAAGTGTCTTTCTCCTCTTGACTAGGAAATAGAAGTTAGGAATTAAATATGGCTAATTTAATAAATAAGAGAAATTAATTTATTTAGCCACATAAGATAAGTTGATGTGGAAGAAAGTGAAGTGGAAAAGGCAAATAATTATTGAATTATTTAATCAAAGAAGACTCTTAGAAGAATAATGAAAGATTAATTAATTAAATGAATATTCAATTAATTAGTTGAAAAATAAAAGAAAAGGATAATGAATTAAATAAATAAACTTTTTCAATCTATTTATTTAATAGAAGAATAGTTATTAAATAAATAATAAATATTTATCTAATATATCATAACTTCTTTTGCTTGTATACATTTTGCCCCTCTTTGAGACAATGTTGGAACAACAATATTTCAAAGAAAAATTTGAATTAAAATCAAGTCTTGGTTTTGCCCTTGACATTGATAAAACTTTCAATGGTATATGCCCCCTTGGAGAGGTTGATTTGCAAAAAAATTGGATAAATTTGTATGAGAAATCAATCTCATTAAATCCATAAAAGTGCTCAATTAATTTTCAGAATTTATAAATTAAAATGCCCTTCACTTTATGAAAAAATATTTTTCCTCCTCTAGGTCAAAATTAGGCTATAAAAGGTAACTTGGGTCCATCTCCACCTCATTTGCACACTTGGAGCTTTTTCAAATTAGAGAGAAAAGAATAGTCCAGTAGAGTGCTGCCAACTGTCAAAATGGTTGTCCCACTTCACAGTCATCATTTTGAGCAGGTTAGGAGGTTTCAAAGGCAACTAGATTATGGTCCTCTGGTGGGTATTCAAAATCCTTGTTTTGTGATTTTTTTGATAAATTTTAGGTCTTTTTTTTCATTAAAATCGTAAATTTCTTTTAAATTTTTTCATTTTTTATTTTTGTTTTAGCGCATTTAGGATTTGTTTTCGTGCATATGTGAATTCCCTTAGCGCATATATAGTTTTTTCACTTTTGTTAAAATTTTATTCGCTTTTGTGAAAAGTTAATACACTTTTGTTGGTTTTAGCACAAATGTGAATTCTTTTATCGCTTTTGTTTATTGAAATGGCGTTTTTGGTAGTTATCACACATATGACAAATGTTGTTTCGCATTTGTAAATTAAAATAGTTCATTCATGTTTTTTCGCTCATTTGTTAATTGTTATAGTGTTTTTATTGATTCTTGTAGTGTTTTCATGTGTTATAGCACAAATGTTGTATTTTTTAGCGTCTTCATTGATAAATTTAGCACTTTTGTTATCAAGATAGTTAAATGATTGGATTTGATTAAAAAATGATTGGATTTGATGAAAAATCATGATGAAAGATTTGTTTGTTTGCTCAAAGAGACTGATCTAGTCTCTGATGAAGAGATGATAGATTAGGAAACTGTTTTCCATTGATATTTTGATTGATTCATAGATAAATGACCTAGATAACAATGTGTGTTGTTCCAAGAGGTTCTGGATGTTCTCTAGTGTCGAGAAAGATTCCCATCCATGAGACATTTGATACCCTATTTAGACACTATGGCTATTAGGCACATAGATGCTTGTGGATTGAGACACCTCTTGTATATGCCTAAGATCAGGAAAAATAGGGGTTTACTAATAACACTCGCAGAGAGGTGGCATAGTGACCACAACTCTTTTCACTTTCCTACTGGAGAGATCAATGTGACCTTAGAGGATGTATATATAATTTTTTGCACCCCTATTACTGGTGAGTTCATCCAGTATGATCATCATGAGATGGGTGGGACAACAACTTTGAGGATAGTTTCTAGTGATGAGAGCATTGATGGTGTTAGCACATATTTTTGCAAAATATTTTGTGCTATTTATTGATGTTTTAAATGTATATTTTCATCATAAGAGCATTTACTATTAGATTAAATTTGTAGGAGGTATGTTGTTGTGTTAGAGAAATCCAATTTTAGCTCGAATCTATAACAAGTATCACTTGGGAATATTAAGGGATGACATTAAGTATGGTGACAATATGATAACCTTCATCATGATGGTCTTTGCATTGCAAGAACACATTTTAGGGTTCATCACAGAAGCAAGGTCATGAGTGCATTCAGAGATGTTTTCAGTGCCTTAGAAGTCCATTAGCATGGTTGTGGAAACCTACATTTATGAAAGAAAGCCTTCTCTTCATGAAATATAAAATCATGTTTATCAGCGTAAGTCACTCCAATAAGATTGCTTAAGGAGAAAAGGGTGCGTGTTGATCAGCAAAAGTCACACCGATGAGTTCGATGACGTTTTCTCAGGGTGCGATCGATAGGAAGAAGTTTGATGAGTTAATGATCCATCAGGAAGAGCTACATGGATAGCATAATAAGAAGGTGGAGTCATCAGCATAGCATTCACTATTAGAAGCATGGAGAAAAGTTACCCTGATACCCGATGAGGTTATCGAAAAAACTTATGCCGATGTCGGATGGAGTGGACACTTGTTCACAATGTCATTGGGTCATGAGAAAGTGTCATCTTACACTACCCTGATACCTGATGAACTAGGTGGCAAAGGTAGTGTTATTGGTTGGACCTACTCCGATGAGGCGATACCAAAAGGAGGAGAATACTGAGTCATCTGGGTAACTTAAGCCATCGAGGAGAGGTTGTTAAGTCCCAGAGACAACTGAGAGGTGGGGTGAAATAGTTGTCTAACAAATTCAAACCAAAAACAACTTAACCAACGTAATGCTTAATATAGGTAAACTAGTCTAATATGTCGATAGACAGTTTTAACAGTTAATTGCTATACCGGTAAGGATTAATGCATGAAACAAAAAGACAAAGTCACTCACAACATATAACACCAATGTTTGTACATGGAAATCCTGTAAGGGGAAAAACCACAGTGGGAAACCTTACCCACAATCAGATGATACTACTGCAAATAGTAAGTGTATACAAATGGGGTCTACACATGCAGAAAGGCCAAGCGCCTAGAGCTCACTGCTCAATCACAAATAGGAGTCACACTGACTACAATTGGATGGTTAAATCCATTAAGAATGTACTACTCAAAATAGCATCTTCATATGCTGGATTCAATACCAGTGTAGTTTTGATTGTCTTCACAAAAACCCTCCTTCAACCTTTAAATGATGTTTGCATGTATAGCTCTTCTTATTCTCAAATATATCTTCACACAATTCTTTTTCGCATTCCACATCTGATCTTACAAATAAGTTCTTACATTTATACCATACCCTAAGACCAATTTTAGTAGGTCGGCTCTAAAGGATACTACAATAAAATTAATTTACAAATCAATTGATACCCGATGCAATAACTGATTCACCATGTTGGCTTAAATCATTTACAATAATAATAAGTCATCTCCATAGCATGCCATGTTGATCTAGAAAAGATAAACCTGTTGGTGTACCTATTTGCTGGTAACAACAAATATGTAAATATGAATATGCCAATTAACAAACCTTCAAGACAAAGTGTCCAAATGATGTCTTTGACATAACCATGTATTTTCCATATCATTCCAAGTGTCGATGATCATTATATCCTGCCAGTGTACCAGATACCGGTGACTGTTCATAAGTCATTTGATTGCCAGTGAATGTTGTTGATTCTCCAAAGTGCCAAAGTTGATAAGTGTTTAGTAGGTGTTGACATCAATGAAAAAACCATACCAAAATACCAACAATCTCCCCCTTTGGCATTGATGGCAACACAAGATGGAAAAACCATTAAAGTGCCAAAACAGAAATGCCAAATACCAAAAACCAACAATCTCCCAAAAAGAGATCATAACCAGAAATCAAAATATAGATACAGAGAGTAATAATCTCTCCCAAATAACAATCTCTCCCCCTGGGAGTAGCATATGTTTTCCTTGTGTTTTTCCATACCAATCTCTCCTCCTTTGACATCAAATGCCAAAGTAAAAAAAACAAACCAACCAATTTAGCATACCAACTACTCCCCTTGAGAAGTAGCTTCCTCATCATAGCCGGAATAAAAGATTTCTCTGTTAATTCTTCTGGTTGATGACAATCATCAACTTCCTAAGTCTCTACCATTGGGGGTATGACCCCAAGCTAATCTCTGAGATATTCAAAGGTCTCTTTAGGCAAAGGTTTAGTGAAAATATCTGCAATCTGCTCTTTAGTATTCACATAAACTAGTTTTATCTCTTTTGCTTCAACATGTTCCCTTAGAAAATTTAGTTTGATAAAAACATGTTTGGTTTTAGAATGTAATACTAGATTCTTAGATATATCAATTGCTACAGTGTTATCATAATAGATATTAATAGGTTCCTTCCATTTTACCTTTATGTCCTCCAACATTTGCTTAAGTCATAATACCTGTGTACAGTTAGTTGTTGCCACAACATATTTTGATTCTGCTGTTGATAAAGATGTACAACTTTGTTTCTTACTCAACCAAGAAATCAATTTGTTTCCAAGAAAAAATGCTCCGCCGGTGGTGCTTTTTCTATCATCCAAATCTCTTGCCCAATTTACGTTTGTGTATGCACATAATTCAAAGTTTTCATCTCTAGGATACCATAATCCAAGATTTTTAGTAAGTTGTAAGTACCGAAAAATCCTTTTTATAGCTGATTCATGATTTTCTCTGGGATTACTCTGAAATCTTGAAACAATACATATTGCATTCATGATATCAGGTCTGGTTTGTGTCAAATACAGTAAACCTCCTATCATAGATTTGTAACTAGTTGGATTAATAGGTGTAGATTCATCCCTTAGTGATAATTTGTCATTTGTAGTCATAGGTGTGCTTACCATTTTAGAGTTCTCCATCCCAAATTTCTTTAGTAACTATTTTAAGTACTTGGATTGACTCAAGAATATACCTTTATCAATCTAAGAAATTTGCAATCCTAAAAAGAATTTTATTTCTCCAATCATAGACATTTCAAATTCTTGCTGCATTTTAATAGAAAATTATTTACATAATCCATCTTCTCCTCCAAAGATTATATCATCAACAAAAACTTCTATGACCAAGACATCATCATTAGTCACTTTTAAACATAAGTTGTTGTCAGCATTACCTTTAGAAAAACCAATCTTCAAAAGATACTTATCCAATCTTGCATACCAAGCTCTTGGAGCTTGCTTCAACCCATACAAAGCTTTCCTTAACCTGTAAACCATATCTTTTTTTTCTATCAAGGAAAATCCATCAGGTTGTTCAATGTAAACTTCTTTGTCAAGATCTCCATTCAAAAATGCACATTTAATATCCATTTGATATACTTTGTAGTTCTTGTGTGTTTCAAAAGCCAAAAATAATCTGATTACCTCAATCATGGCTACCGGCACAAAGGTTTCATTGTAATCAATTCCTTCTTTCTGAGAATATCCCTTACACACTAGTCTTGCTTTATTTCTGATAACCTTACCATCTTCATTAAGTTTGTTTCTGAATACCCATTTGGTTCCAATCACATTTTTGTCTTTAGGCCGGGGAACTGATGTCCAAGTGTTATTTTTCTCAATTTGTTCTAATTCTTCTTCCATAGCTTTAATCTAGTGTTCATATTCACATGCCTCATTAACAAATGATGGTTCAATTTGAGAAATAAGACATACCTCTTCATTTGCCAATCTTCCTCTTGTCATAACTCCTTTATACTTGTTTCCAATTATTTGACCTTTAGAATGATTCAGTCTTACATACCGAGGTGTCTTTGTTTGTTGTTGTTCCTCAGTTACTATGGAATTTTCAGATGATACTGGTGTAACTGGATCTTCATTCTGTACCGGTGGATTTAGTGTAGGTTCATTTGTTAGAATTTTTGTTGTCGGTTCAGAATCTATATACCTTGAAGTTCCTCTGAATTGTTCATCAATCTTCACATTTGTACTTTCAACAATTTTCTGCAATCTTTTGTTAAAACATCTATATGCTTTACTCTTAGATGAATAACCAAGAAATATTCCTTCATCACTTCTAGGATCAAATTTCCCAATGTACTCATCTCTTCTAATATAGCATTTACTTCCAAAAATTCTGAAATATTTAAGAGTAGGAGTAATACCAAACCATAGTTCATGAGGGGTCTTACCGGTTTCACCTTTGATGTGAACTTTGTTGAATGTATAGACCGTTGTACTTATTGCCTCTCTCCAATATACATGTGGTAGGTTTTCTTCTGATAACATACTTCCTTTTGCATCCAATATAGTTCTGTTTTTCCTTTCAACAACTCCATTATGTTGTGGTGTCCGAGGTGCTGATAGTTGTCTTCTGATTCCATTTACTTTACAAAATGTATTAAATTCCTTAGATGTAAATTCACCTCCTTCATCTGATCTCGAACATTTGATTTTCTTACCAGTTTCATTTTCTACCATAGCTTTGAATAGTTTGAACTTTCCAAGTGCTTCTGATTTTTCTCTAAGAAAATTAACCCAATACATTCTAGAATAGTCATCAATGATTAGCATGAAATATCTATCACCTTGTAAACTTTTAGTTCTAGCTGGACCACATAAATCAGTATGAATTAAGTCAAGAGAATTATTGGATTTTTCTAGAATACATTTGAAAGTAGCTCTAACTTGTTTTCCAAATTGACATTCCTTACATACTGTATTGTGAGGTTTGACAATTTTAGGTAAATCTCTAACTGCCTTAGTAGTACTGATTTTCACCATGCAATCAAAATTTACATGACAAAGTCTCTTATGCCATAGCCAACTTTCATCAATATGTGCAATCAAGCTTGTCTTTTCACTGTTATTCAAATGAAAGATATTACCTCTAGTTTGATTACCAGTTGCAATTTTCAAACAAGTTCTATTCATGATTTTGCATTTTCCATTTTTGAATTGTAACTGAAATCCTTTCTCAACTAATTGACCAACACTCAAAAGATTATGCTTTAAACCTTCAACATAGTAAACATTGTCAGTGTTATTCTTACCATCAAGAGATATTGTACCCTTACCTTTGATCAAACAAGCTTTATCATCTCCAAATCTTACAAGACCTCCATTATACTCCCGAAAAGTTATGAATTTATTCTTATCACCAGTCATATGATGTGAGCATCCTAAATCAATGATCCATTCATTCTTATCTTCAACTTTAGCTTCCAAGGCTTGTTATACCGATTGAGCAGTAGGTGTCGGTTGATCTTCTGTTATAGCAACAAAAACCCATCCATTGTCTATCGGATCCTCATCAGAATCATCAGTCACTCCTTCATCAGCAATGTAACAAGATTTGTCTTTATTCTTCTTAAATATGTATCTTTGATATTCAGGGTTAGGCTTGTATGTTATTCTAGCTTCTTCTCTTAGTCTAGCATGTCTATCAGGGCATCTTGAAGCCATATGACCAATCTTATTGCAGTTAAAACATTTAAAGGGTGATTTACCTTCATACTTACTTCCAACTGGACCTTTAGGCATTTTCCTTGCAAATAGTGCTTCAAGTTCTTCAAGTTCTTCATTTTCTTTCCTTCTTTCTTCAAGTTCTCTTGCATAAAAGGCTTTCCAATCAGATTTGTCAAATGATGGTTCAGATGATGTAGATGCTTTAAAGGCTAAATCTGTCTTTACAGTAGCAACAGGACCAAATTCTTCAATTTCAAAAGCTGAAAGTTTTCCAATCAATGTATCCCTAGTTACTGATGTATTAGGCATTGTTCTTAACTCATTTATAGCAGTGACTTTCATTTTATATGCTGGTGGAAATCCTCTTAAAACTTTTGAAACAATTTCATCCTCACTTAAGGTTCCTCCACAACATTTAATACCCAAAACAATCTCATTTACTCTTTCCATAAAAGCAGAAATCCTTTCATCTTCTTCCATTTTTAGATGTTCATACTTGACCTGAAAGCTTTCAAGTTTTGCAATTTTGACTGTGGAATCTCCTTCATTTGGTGTTTCTAGATGATCCCAAATAGCTTTAGCAGTAGACCTATCTGATAGTCCCATGATTTGCTGATCTGTTAATGCGCTCAAAAGTGCTTCTCTTGCTTTACAATCATTTTCTTCATCTTTTCCCAAGGTAGGTGGATTACGCTGACCAGGAGTCAGAGCAATATAACCATTCTTTGTAACATCCTAGATATCTTTTCCAATGCAATTTAAATGTGTCTCCATTTTGATCTTCCATATGCCATAGTTGGTTCCATCAAGTTTAGGAATGTCCTTCCTGAAATAGTTAGTAGACATTGGATCTCCTCAAGCTGTTAAACTTCTGCAAAAGAGGACTAAGCTCTGATACCAATTGTTAGGTCCCGAAGACAACTGAGAGGGGGGGTGAATCAGTTGTCTAACAAATTCAAACCAAAAGAAACTTAACCAACTTAATGATTAATACTAGTAAACCAGTCTAATATGCCGGTAGACAGTTTTAACAGTTAATTGCAATACCGGTAAGGATTAATACATGAAACAAAAAGACAAAGTCATTCACAACATATAACACCAATATTTGTACATGGAAACCCTATAAGGGGAAAAACCACGGTGGGAAACCTTACCCACAATCAGATGATACTACTACAGATAGTAAGTGTATACTAATGGGGTTTGCACATGTAGAAAGGCCAAGCACCTAGAGCTCACTACTCAATCACAAATAGGAGTCACACTGAATACAACTGGATGGTTAAATCCAATAAGAATGTACTACTCAAAATAGCATCTTCATATGCTGGATTCAGTACTAGCGTCTCTGATTGTCTTCACAAAAACCCTCCTTCAACCTTCAAATGATGTCTATGTGTATAGCTCTGCTTATTCTCGCATATATCTTCACACAATCCTTTTTCGCATTCCACATCCGATCTTACAAATAAGATCTTACATTTATACCATACCCTAAGACCAATTTTAGTAGGTCGGCTCTAAAAGATAATACAATAAAATTAATTTACAAATCAATTGATACCCAATGCAATAACTGATTCACCATGTCGGCTTAAAGCATTTACAACAACAATAAGTCATCTCCATAGTGTGCCATGCTGATCTGGAAAAGATAAACTTGCCGGTGTAACCTAGACCTATTTGCTGGTAACATCAAATATGTAAATACAAATATGCCAATTAAGAAACCTTCAAGACAAAGTGTTCAAATGATGTCTTCGACATAACCATGTATTTTCCATATCATTCCAAGTGTCGGTGATCATTATATCCTACTAGTGTACCAAATACCGGTGACTGTTCATAAGTCATTTACTTGCCGATGAATGTTGCTGATTCTCCAAAGTGCCAGAGTTGATAAGTGTTTAGTAGGTGTTGACATCAATGACAAAACCATACCAAAATACCAATAGAGGTGTTTCAAGTTATGCTGATACCCGATGAGGAAGACAAGTCAGGCACAAAAAATGATACTTGATCGGGATAAGTTATACCGTTCGAAGTTGAAGTTATCGGGAGGAGACATTTTTCATTACACTGATACCTAATGAGAAAGAAGAGATGGGGATAGATCTTTCAAAGTTGAATAGAGCCCAGATGAAAAAGAAATTTGGAGAAAAGGAAAAATATAAAGCTTTGTATGAAGAATTATTGAAGAGAGGTGGTCATCCAGCGCCACAGATTATAGATGGTGCAAAAATAAAAAAGAGGTATGATGAATTGTTTCAGGAGTACAGTAAGTTGAAGAAACAGGTGTGAACTGTCACAGTAGATGCAACATGTGTGCTGATCACTAAAAATTTTGAGAACCTGGACAATTTATGGACTATTTATCAGAAAAATATGGACAATGCAGTATCACACCAAAGAATTTTTGATAGATTAAATATGTTATTGTAAGACAAGATGCAAAGTGACAAAGTGGTCAACAAGTACAAAAAATTGATGTATGCTCATGAGAAATTCACAACTGAATTGAAAATTGAAAATGAGGAGTGTCAGGGAATTATCCATCATGGATTCCCGAGTGTTGTGGATGAGACAGGGATGATAAAGGATAAAGGCCAATGGATTTCTGAGTGTAGATCACTACTTAGTGCAGCCCTTTACATTGCTCATGTGGATACCTTGGACATTATTGAAATAGGGGAACAACTTGAGAATTTTGTTACATCAAAACTGGCAGTCAGAGATATCATCTTCAATGCTTGCACTTACAAGGATGAGGCCTACATGTGACATGTTCAAAAATGTGGCTTGGCCCTAGATGGCTAGAGTTAATTTGTGTTAACTGTAATATGTTTTATAATATTGCTAGTTGTTATAGCAGTTAGAGAGTTTTTAGTTAGGTTTTTGTTAGTTTTTAGTTTGTACTAACGAAAGGGTGTGTCCTTTCATTTGTGTCTTTTGAGTCGCATATGTATAGGGATTCATTTTTGTATACAAGTGGGGAGTTCACACTTTACAAGCTCCTATCTTTCAGATTGTTTGTTGGGACTAGTTGTGTTATTTTAAAGCAAGTCTGGGTCTGCACATCTTGAAACTACCGTTGACAACCTATATGGCTTAAAGAATTCTTCAAAATATTTCTAGCCACCTTTAGTGATTACAAAACAATGGGAAACAATAATGGTTGTAAAAATGGTCCCTTTACCCCTATTTGTTAGCTTTGCCTCTTGTACTCCTCCAATTTGTCTCAATACTTCCGCAATTCCTATCTTCAATGGGACCTAATAGGGCAGTAGATAGGGAGTACCTCTAAAACCATACACTCTAAAAATGGTAGAAATAGGGTACAAATACATGTCTCCCCAATTGTGAACAATTTAAATACCCTTAGCAAGCTCTTTAGGCCTGAGGAATTCCAAGAGAGCCTTAGGAATCCTAGGGTTCTCTGTGCACAAAAGAAATCTAATCTTAGATGCAAACCATCTATCAAACTTCAGAAAACTAGCATCCTCTTTGTCCCAGGATAAAATAGTGCTCCAAAGTTGCACAAGAATCTCTTCTTTATCTTTTGCCTTAACCAAATCCATCTCCCTTGCAAAATAGTCAACACCTTTGACCAAAAACATATGCATTAACAAGGTATACCATCCAAACAGCCTATCCACCTTACCATATTTTATCCCTACTAACCCTACAAGAATTGCATTAGTAAGGTATGGGGTGTCTACTCCAACTATAATAATAATAACTCTAATTGAAATCTCAACCCGAAGTTTGGACATTCATCTGGTAAAGTTACTATTTTCATGGCTAGCGTTCATTTAGTTATCAACCCAGGGACGTAAAACTTGAAATGGGTTTGCACTATATATGCACTAAGCTCCTTCAATGGCTATTTTGCATTGCTGCAGTAACTAACATTATGCAGAAAGGAAAGGAAAGAATGGAAATCATAGAAGGCTACAGGAAAACTTATAAAAACAATGCTAGAATGATCTAATATAAATAACAGAAATCACTTTGTTCTGGCTTGGCTGTAGGAACAATCAGTGGATCTATTTCCAGTGGCTGCAGGAATAGTCAAGGCACGAACTTCTACTGTAACTAAAGAAGAACTAATTTCAATGAACATAAACACAGGATCACTCACCAAGTGGGCCACCTTGGATGAGTGATATCAAGCTTCCAAAAAAATACTCTTAACAGATCAGAACAACATATCTTTCATTCATTGCTTCCTGAAAATGATTACATGTTCTAAAAGAAAAACTCCAAAATGCTTATCAAAATTCTTTGCTCTATTCCTTTCTATTCTATCTAACCTCTAAGAAAAAGGAAGATCTTATTATAAATCAAAGATCAACTACAATGGACAACTCAAATCACGCCCAGAAGAAGAGGCAGATGATTGATAGATGAAGAAGATAACTAGAGCTTGGCTGCTGGAAACGTGGATCTAAACCGAACCATAGTATTTGCATGCTGTAGTGATATTTTGCAAACTCAATTCCCACTAGAGTTAAACTTTCATAGTGTTGTCTGGCTTCTCTACTCATGTCATGCCTTGTGCTCGCTCAACTCCTCTTCACTTTGATCTCTAGTTATTTCTTACGTGATTCATCCTTCTTCAGGCGTGAAAGGAGAATATTCACTGCAACATCATTTATTATCTGCACTAAAACAAAAACAACATACAAGAAAATGCATACTTTTACTTAATTAATACATTCATTAATTCACATATGACATTACCCTAAATGATCTGCATAGAAACAGGAACAATTCACTTGGCTGCAGAAATAAATGGCATGGCTATAGGAATAGACCAAGAACATTCAAACATGATTTTATAAGTTCAGGTTTAACACATGGAATACATATAGTCAATTTACAATACTTCACTACTACTATGCAAACCAAAATATGTCAAAAACCTAAGAGTTTTGATGATAAAAACATAAAAAAGTCTCAACTTATCATGCCCCCCAACTTTAAGAGTTTGCTGATCCTACAAAAAAACGAAAATTTTTAATTCTCGTTGTAACTCTTAAATCACCAACGGTGCCTTGACCTGTCCCCCCTAAAGCCAAGTTCCAATAAAATCCTTTCATTTTTTCCAGCCTGGACCATCTAGCTGTTTCTTCTGTGACTGCATCATAGTTATGCTCTATAGGCTGACATGCCAAAAATGGCCACATAAGGATTGGAGGTTAAAAGATCAATGGTAGCCAGTTGTTGGCTTTCTCCCTGCCTAACTGTATGTATCTGGGGGCTCTTTGCATGGCTGCATGAAAATTTTATAGTGAGTAAGGTTCTCCCTATTTTAACTATTCCGGTAGATTATTCCAGCGTTGAGTTAACCCTTCTATTGCAGTTGTCCTGTTAGTCTGAACCAAATGCTCATATGCTTGATAGACTTCCTCTCGCATTGGAAGCACTAATTTCCTAACATCATCTCTTACCTTTAACTTCTGCCAATCATAATAAATAACCCTTGGTTCTTGTGATTCCCTTCTCAATGGTAATGGATAGTCAAGCTCTAATTTTTCATACTCCCTGGCTTGTGGCCATATGATAATATCATTTTGGATCCATGACATTAAAGCTTTGATATGGATATCCCCAATATACAATAAAGGGTTCCACTCCCTGTCAGAGGGTACAACATAGTTATGTAAGTATAATTCACATAGAAAATTCTTCATAGCAGGTGGAGAGGTTTAGTAAGCATAAAAGAATTCTTCAGGTGTTTCTAAAGAGAGATTAAGGTCCCTAACAATGTGGTTTAGTTTGAAGTTCAGATACCGCTCTTTCAAATGTACTGCATAAACTCTTGGAGGTGCCCTACACTGCATTAACTCAGGAACCATACCATTAATTATTTCTACCTTAGCCTCTAATTCCTCAATTCTGTTATCTCTCTTTTCAATCTCTTTTTGTTATTTATCAATAATCCCCTGCAACCTATCCTTCTCTATTTCCCATTATCTATAAAATGTTAAAGCAATAGATAAACTACTTAGGAATGAAGGAGGTCTAATAGGTACTACCTTAGATCATGGGATTTCTTCAATAAACTCCTCAATTTGAGCTGGCATATCTCCAATATTTTCCTCAGGCTGCTATAGAATATCTTCAACAGTTTCTTCAAATTGCAGTGCCACAGAAGCAAGATTTGGTAGTTTATCCTCAACAACATTTTCTTGAATTTCATCCTCCGCAGGGCTTCCTTCTTTTGAAGTTTCTATTGCATTATAACCTCTGTCAGATTACCCACAGGATGAGTCTTCTGTGTCTTGCTACGTGTTCTTACATAAACTTTTGAAATGGCTGTAGGATTTTTTATTTTTGTCCTACGCCTCTTAGCTGCAGGAGGAATCTGAGTTACCTGTGGCTAGGTAATAAGTTCTTCATCTATTTCACCCCTTTGTAACTCTTTTCCTTTCCTTCATAAAACTGGCAAATCTCTTTGAAGATAAGTAGAGGGTTGTTCTCCAATTGATTCCACTCCAATATTTTCTTCCATTATAACTGCGGCTCCTTCAGCAACAAGCAAATCCTCATCTTCAACCGGCGGGTTATCTGCAACATTCTCTTCTTCAACCGGTGGGTTATCTACAGCAGGGGCATCATCAACCCTAAATTGTTGTATATCCTCAAATACACCCCATTCCATTTGTGAAACATCTCTCAGGGACCATTGTACAAGTATCTTAACCAATCCATGATGGCTAACGGAGCGATTTCCATTTTTTTGCTTCTCCTTAGCACTTGTAGAAATGAGGTGGTATAAGAAATTAGGAACATTCACTCACC
Source organism: Cryptomeria japonica (assembly GCF_030272615.1). Classification (NCBI taxonomy): domain Eukaryota; kingdom Viridiplantae; phylum Streptophyta; class Pinopsida; order Cupressales; family Cupressaceae; genus Cryptomeria; species Cryptomeria japonica. The sequence continues at coordinate 390,643,970 of NC_081406.1, read as the reverse complement.
GGCCATGCCATAGATGACTAAGTAATTTTAAATGAGGCGAATGTGGATTTGAATATCGCCCTTCACATGTAATTTATTTCATAACATACAAAGCTACTTGAGGCCAGTGTGCTGGTAGAGAAACCCTTCTAGTTCCTTGTCTATCCACCATTAAGGGTTCATCCGTGGGAATTGTGAACTCTGCCCTAGCACTCATTGCGTCTTTTGATTTTGGAAAGAGTTCTCCTTCCTGCAACAACCCCGTTACTTCTGCTATTCACTACTCCATAGCAATAACCCTCAAACCTTTAATTGTATCTTCTCCTTCATTAAAGGAATGCATAAATTCTGTAGCAATTTCTTTGTTGTAATCCCTGATTTTCAAGAAGTAATCCAACCAGTCATGGTTTCTGAAATAATGCTCTCAAAGATCATCCTGGTGAATTAGATCACTACCCATCTTTTACTCTGCTATTTTTCTCTCTGCAGCTGAACCAAAATATTTGACAGTCTTGCTAAAATTGAAATTCCCTTACATATCTTAATTCTAGCGACAGAATTTATTATTCACTTGCGTGAAATAATAACATAATAAGTAATGATGGGGACAAAATCAATTCGGAGTACCAAAAAGGACTTATAATTAATCACTTTGGAAACCAAACCATAAAGCACCCCCCCAACTTAACCTAGCACGTGTCCACACAAGCTGACAAGATTTCAGGTAGAGCAGATTTAAACAGGATATAATCATAATGAACTAATAAATGCATAATTAAAATAAAAAAACAATATACACATACCTGCAATTGTACGACAATGAAGGCGAAATGAAATGAAATGAAATGACAGGTACGAACATGGGATGGAATGTCGTGGATGAGATTTTATGTATGGAGAAGAATATTCCCATATAAAATGAAAATATTTTATTATGAAGCAGCAAATATGTTCACTGCAGAGGTTGAAAGAACATTACCTTTATTACCTTGCTCAATTGCAACAAGAAGCTCATGAGTTGCTGCAGACTCATTGTCAGTTGCTATAGGAACCTTCTTAGTTGCTACAGGAACCTCTGTGTCACTTTATGGAGCAAACTGCTGCAGGAACTCTTCTCTAGTAGCTAGCTTATGATATAGACGTAGTCGGTGTCCATTTAATAAGATTTTAAATCGAACAGGATCAATTATGGTCAAACGAACTGCTCCATTCTGGAAAACTTCTTCTATCTCATAAGAACCTAACCACCTGGTTTGAAGCTTTCCCATACCATCTTTATATCTGGAATCATACAGTAGTGCCCAGTCACCAACTTTGAATTTCTTTTCCTTGATATATTTATCATTCCATTTTGCTCTTTGATTTTGAATCAATTCTGTCTTTTGAACAGCTATCTTTCTCCATTCATCTAGAGCATTTAATTATTGAATGAGATCTTTCTGTGCTTTAGACAATGTCATATTTAATTGCAAAGTTGTCCTTAGGGTTTTATGCTCAAATTCTATAAGCATCATTGTTGTTTTGCCATAAACCATCTCAAAAGGTGTGAAACCAATTGGTGTTTTCCAAGTTGTTCTATATGCCCAAATTGCTTCTGAAAGCTGGTGAGACCAATCTTTCTTGTGAACAGACACTGTTTTTGTAAGAATAGCCTCAAGCTCTCTATTTATAACTTCTACTTGTCCATTAGAATGTGGATGATATGGAGTAGATTTCTTGTGCCTTATATTATATTCATTGACCAAAGCTTTTATCAATATTGAAGTAAATTGAGGTCCCTGGTCTGAGACAATTTCCCTTGGTACTCCATATCTTGTAAATATCTCTTCATAAACAAACTCAGCCACCTTATTATCTCTTGCATGTGTCATGGCTCAAGCTTCTACCCATTTTGTTACATAGTCTCTACATACCAAGATATAAGATTTTCCATTAGAAGGTGGATCAATTGGGCCAACAAAATCTAATCCCCACTTGTCAAATGGTGCAACTGATATTTGAGGATATAGTGGCATCTCATCAGATTTTGTAGGTTTTCCCATTTGCTGACATCTGTCACATTTCTGTGTGTACTGAGCTACATCCTTATGTAATGTGGGCCAATAGTATCCTGTATTGAGTATTTTCAATGTTGTTCTTTTGGTAGCAAAATCACCTCCACATGGCTCATCATGACATGCATGCAGGATGTCATATGTTTCATCTTCTCTGACACATCTTCGCATGACTTGGTCAGGTCCAGTATAAAATAGACAATCAGAAATCCATGAGAAGTTAAAACTTTTTTCAACTAGCAACCTTCTTTCCTTATGAGAGAAATAAATTGGCATCTTAGCTGCAGCTAAATAGTTGGCAATATCAGCATACCAAGGAGTGTGAGCTTGAATGAGAAATAAATGTTCATCTAGAAAAGTGCCATCTATTATTGTAGAATCTTCTTGCAATTGAAGATGTGAAAGATAATCTGCAACCACATCAGACTTCCCTGGTTTATCAACAACTATGATATCAAATTCCAGCATCAACAATAACCAGCGAGCTAATCTACTAGTGATTGATGGCTTATTCATGAGATATCTAATTGCAGTATGATCTGTATGCACAAATATGGGATACCCTATGATATAGTGTCTAAATTTTTTAAGTGCATATATGACAACTAGCATTTCCTTTGAAGTAACTGTGTAATTCAATTGAGGTCCCTGCAAATTCTTGCTAATATAATATATTACATTTTACAATTTGTCAATTCTCTATCCTAGCACTGCTCCTATTGCATAATCAAATGCATCTGTATGGATTTGGAATGGTAAAGACCAATTTGGCCCTTTAAGAATTGGTGCTTGAGTCAAAGCATACTTAAGCTTTAAGAAAGCTTCATTGCATGCTGTGGTCCATTTAAATTCTACATCTTTAGTAAGCAGTGAATATAAGGGACTTGCAATTTTACTGAAATTTTTGATAAACCTTCTGTAGTATCCAGCATGACCAAGAAAACTTCGCACATCTTTTTGCTTCATAGGGTCATTAATATGCTGAATGACCTCAATCTTTGTTGGATCCACCTGAATGCCTTGTAGAGATATATGATCACCAAGGACTATTCCTTCTTCCATCATGATGAAACACTTCTCATTGTTTAAAGACAAATTGTAGTCTTCACATCGCTACAAAACTTTCTTCAAATTACTCAATGCTTGATCAAATTCAAAACCATAAGTTGTAAAGTCATCCATGTAAATTTTCATAATATCTTGAGAAATATAAAAAAAAACTGATCACTGCTCTTTGAAAAGTGGCTGGAGCATTACACAACCCAAAAGGAAGAACAAAATATGCATATGTGCCCCATGGGCAAGTAAATGTTGTCTTCTCTTGATCCTCGGGGGCTATCAGTATATGATTGTAGCCACTAAATCCATCAAGGAATGAAAAATATCTCTTACCAGCTAGAGATGTGAGGCCCTACCCTGACCCATCCTATCTCTTCAGTTATTTTCATATTGGAACTATTATGGATGCTAGTTTTGACACACTATGGATATAGAACTTTAGATGGTCCCACGATTTTGGTAACATTGATATATATATTGATGCTTCATTTCTATGCCTTGTGGTTATAGAATATTATATGATCCTAGATTAGGGTAACATTGTGATGATGTATGTTATTATCTGAATTTCAGGATTTGTTATAATGTTAGAAATATGTTTGCATATCTTGTAGATGGATCAATTTTGAGGATTATGATGAATTGCTTTGATTTGTGACAAATCGTATTTTATAATGACAAGTCTTTGTAAAATGAATGTATTGTATTCTAATTATGTGTTTTATATTATATGAGGCTATTGGGAAGTACTAATGTTTAAATTGAGATGTGCAGGAAATTATCCATGTGACCATGGAAATATTATGGAGAATCAAGCCTAGGCCTATGTGCATTCGTAAAACCAGGGGTTGTCTATTTGGAGAGGCAACACCCCATATGTATTGTATTTTATTCGTAAATGTAAAATGTTGCATGAGTGTAAATTGTATTTATTGAATTGTTTAAATCATTTAAGGGACAATTGCCACATGTGTATTATGATGTGGAATTATTTTGTAGTGTCACTTGACACCTATGTAGTATGTTGTGTTGGCAATCTGTCATGTCACCCTTTTGGAGAGTTTTATTTTTTGTTAATTGTTATATCTCCTAATTATCCTTGAAGGAACCAAGAAATCTAGGTTAGTGAGCCACAAGGAGGGTCAACTCAGAGTTGACCCGTAGGTTAACTTTAGGTGGACTTTCTGAGGGTCAAATCAACTCCTAGAGTCAATTTTAGAGCATTTCTATTAGGCCTCACGGGGTACCTATGGGTGAAGGCCAAAATTGGCCATGTGTCCTTCCCTTAGGACTTGTTTAACCACCCAAAAAAGTGGTTTTCCCAAGATGGACGAATTCCATCTATAGGACTGCCTTCCTTGGTAGGATAACCTTCTTGAAGGGAGTAATCCCTCTTCCTCATTCCATTTCCCTTCTCTAGGTACCTAGGTTAGGGAGTGTGTAAGACCTAGGGAAGACCAATCCAATGGGGGATCCCTCACTCTATCCAAGAGGTTGGAAGAAGTGAGAGAGGCTTTCTTAGGCTAAGAATGGAAGCTTAATGAGCCAATCACCCACTCTCCATCCTTGGAGATTTTCTGAAAAAAAAATTTTGGAGGAAAAACCAGTTTTAGGGATAGAAAATTGGGGCTAAGGAATTGTAGAAAAAGATTGAGGATTGGGCAGCTCTTCATCAAGCTTTCCCCTAGATTTTCCTTGGCAGGTCAAGGTTGGTGTTACTTTTCCCTCTTATGTAAATGTAAAAAATATGTTCTAGAATGCTTGAATGGAAATTATTGTATTTCTTTATTTGTGTTGTACTTGTAAAATTCTATGTGACTTCTTGCTTATTTCTGTTTTATGTATTGATGTGTTTGGGGAGTGTTCAAGACCATCCTTTCCTTGGGAGGATACATTGGTCTTGGGGGTGGAAGGAGCTTGACAACCCTTAGGGTGAGAGGCTCTCATTATGAGAGTGATCTCAAGGGTCTGTACATGAGACCCTTGCTGCTTTTCTTTTGTGATATTTCACTTGGGGTTCATAAGGGGGTGCAAATATGGCATGGTTGCCTTTTTGGGGGTCATAAGGGTGTAGGGATTAAGGATGATTTTTGGTTATGCTTTCATGGATGCCATGAGTTGGTTGTAAGTTCTATCTAGCAAATTTCTCCCCTAGGGTACTTGGTCCACTTCCACCCTAGTAAGACATCACATTTTGTGATGGAGTTTCAGCTTGGGAAGGGATGTGTCTGTTGTGTTGATTTTTCTCCTTTGCTTGTTGTGTTGCTTGGTTGTAACCCCATCTAGGTCTTGATTCTCCAAGCTCGGGGGTGGCTTCTGGTAAGCCTAGGCTGGGAGGTGAGCACCCCATGGTCACAGCCCTAAAATTTTGTATGCAGGTTGGTGGGAAAAGAATCTAGGAGTTGCAGATTTTTATTCAAATTCAGACTTTCTATTTAGATGTAGAAAAACAAAAATGTAATTTTATGAATTGTTGCAAAAAGAAAAAATGTAAATAAAGAGCTTTAAGTTGTTTTCTTTCATTTTCTGTATAAAGAAATGTACCATTGTACTTGAGTCCTCATTATTGGAATGAGGGAATCAGTTGAGTTATTCCCTCCCATTGTAATAGATGAATTTGTATTTGAAATTACTATGTGAAGAGTGCATTTTATAAATTTCTGAAATCTACAATGCTGTTGTAAATAAATTTAATTCTGTTTCATAATGAGTTCTGTATTCTATTTATTTCTGCAATTTTAAGTAAAGAAATATGTATAAAAAAAAAAGGGAAGATGGGAGAAATGAAATGTGTGAATAAGTAAATTTCTGTAGTATTTGAATATTGTTATTTTGTTACTTTTATCTCTGTTAGGGCATAGCTGAAAACTAGTATTTAAACATTGCTGTAGAAAACATGTTGCACAGCTGTTTTGGAAAAAAATATATATATATTAATAACTCCTGAATGCTATATAATTAGATAAATCACACCTAGGAAATGAGATTTAAAATCAGAGAATGTGCTGGTATTTAACCCACTCCTGCAAGTTGTAAAACAAGAAAAAAAAAATTTATATCATGGACCTGTGTATTTCTGTTAGAAAAATATATAGGGGTTGCATGCTTCAGTGTTAAAATTAATCAAAATAAGCCTCCTAACCCTATTAGGCTGATATATATATACACATACATATATATATATATCCCTACATCTGAAAACATACTGAATGGATACCTTTAGAAAAAAAGATATATGTATGTATTCTGGTCATGGCAGTGAATATATATACATATAAAAATATATTTATATATATATATAAATATACATATAAATATATATATATATATTTATATAATTTTATATTAAAAAAAGAATATTATATTCAAAAAAAAAAAACTAAGAAATAAATAAAAGAGGGGAAATCGGGGTACCGGCCAAGCCACTGTGTGTAAACACAGTGGACGGCTCTCGGGCCGCGCCACTGTGTTTACCCATAGTGGATGGCACGGGAAATGCCGCCACTGTGTGTAAGCACAATGGACGGCTCTCGGGCCGTGCCACTATGTTTACCCACAGTGGACGGCACGGGAGGTGCCGCCACTGTGTGTAAGCACAGTGGACGGTCCGCGGCCGCCACTGTGTGTATACATAGTGGACGGCTCCGCCGTCACTGTGTATAAACACCGTGGCATCTGGGAGACCCCCGTGCCACCTCATCCGCTCTTTCTCTCTTCGAAACCCCTCTGCCGTCCATGGCCGCCGTGCCCTAATCTGTCCCCGTACCTAGAATCACACACACACACACACACACACACACTCTAAACAAAAAAAAATGTGGTATAATAAACCCTAACCCATTTCGGGTTAGGGTATAAATTAATAAGAAATAAAATAAAAGTGAGTAATAAATAGAAATGCAACCCTAACCCAATTTCGGGTTAGGGTTAGCATTTTATGAATAAGGAGTTTCTTTTTAAAAAAAAAAAAGAATTTTGAAAATTGATTTTAAGTTTTAATATTTTAATTAATAATTAGGGTTAGCATTTTATGAATAAGCTTTTCTTATTTCAAGGAATTTTGAATTAGATATGAGAAATTTGGATTTGAGTTTTAATATTTTAACTAATAACTAGGGTTATTTAAATAATTGAATTATTTTATGCTTATTATCCTTAGAGAATTAAAATTTTAATATATTTATTTCAAAGGGGTTTAAAAATGAAGAGTTAATATAGTTGGATACACTATACACTAAATCAAATTAATTTATTTAATTGATCAATAGATTACCCTCAATTTAATTTTAGGGAAATTAGAATTGGCTTTAGCTTAATATCGGTTTTAGTGGGCAAATGGCATTATAGGAATTCGAACCCTTATTGGTTGGATTTAAATAATAAATTTGCGTGTGCATCAATTAATTTATAACATTATCATTTTATGGTCAGGAATGATTTAATACCTTAAGATAACCAATTAACCCTCATTTTTAATTAGCGACAACTTAATTAAGGTAATTGAGCTAGCTAACTAATCCGTGACACTAATTAATCTCCACCAATTAAAGTCGCTCGTTCAGGTTGGTTAATTAACCCAACCTTAGTAAACAATTTTATTTACATCCTAGATAAGACAAAACTCTAATAAAGTTATTATAATGTAGGATATGTTGCGAGTTCATGTTGTCAAAAAAAAAAATTTGTTGTTCCGTTTTTGTGCCCAAAAAGTTGGGCACTACATTTTGGTATCAGAGCAAGGTTTCCGACACTAGGAACCTTTCTCCATTACGTTTCGCTTTAATTATCTAAATTAATCAAATATTTTCCCAAAAAATATATATATATATATAAAAATTAAATTATTTAATTAATTATTTATTTATTTTATTTTTATTTTCTCATTTGGATGCCTCCGACTACACGACAAGCTCGCAAGCACGGAAGGGGTCCTAAGCGTACACGTATGGCACACGAGGATGTTGATAGGGAGGAACCGGTTCTAGAAGGGAACCCGGAAGCACCTCCCGAACCACCGGTTGACCCTAACCGAGACATCTTGCTAGCTCTTCAGAACTTGATTGGGATAGTGCAGGATAGGCTTCCAACAGTGGACCATCATGCAGACAATCAGAACTCAGGGAGTCATAGGTCAGTAGATAGGGAATGGAGTAGGAGTCCACCTCCTAATCCCATAAAGGGTGAGGCAGAGCATGAGCTGGAGTCTGTTCACCTGCCCGGACCACCTCCAGTAGCAGCACCTGTGTACTTTGAGAGAGAACGTCAGGAACCAGGAGATCTGATTAGAGAGGTTTTGCGCCTCCAGCCACCATCTTTTGGAGGATCTACTGATGGAGTAGAGGCTGAGGCATGGCTTTTGAGCCTAGATCGGTGCTTCGCATTGCGATCTTATGAAAGCAATTTGAAGGCACGAGTTGCAGTCCACCTTTTGAGATCGACAGCCTCCACATGGTGGAAGTAGGAGGAATTCAAGTGTGGACTCACTGTAGATACCATCACATGGGAAATCTTCACAGAGAGGTTCAGAGAGAGGTACTTGTCAGAGAACTTCAGGTAGCATCGGATCGATGAGTTCCATGACCTCCAGCAGAAGGGTCTCTGAGTGACCCAATCCGAGAGTAAGTTTATTGAGCTCCTACCTTATGTAGATTACCTAAAGGACGAGAAGTTGCTTGTCAACCGATTTGTCAGGGGACTTAATGCTGGGATAGCAGGACCAGTGAGGATGGTTGCTCCAGGAAGCCTTTGGGTTGCCATAGAGAAGGCCCTTATAGCCGAGGAGATTCAAATCAGGCCACAGGACACGAGGGATCGGTTCTAGAACCAAAACCCAGTTCCCTAGTCTTTCGGGTTTCAGAAACCCCATTGGAAAGGCAACCACATAAATGTCTCGGGGTCCTATAAACCCCCTCCTCCGCAGCAGTCATAGTAGAGTTAGAGACAGAGGCCCCCTCAAGGACAGTAGGGCTCCAGGCCCAAGTAGTGGCAGTCATAGGGTCCTAGGCGTGACTAGAGAGCATAGGGTACATACACACCCTCGGCACGGGCTCAGTAGTCCTCTAGGGGTAGGTACAGTGGTTCTAGTCGGACAGGTGGGCATCCTTTTTCTAGGCCTCAGGGTGCACAGTTCCAGGCACGCGGTGCTTTCTTCACGTGTGGAGCCATGGGGCACATGGCGAGAGAGTGTCCACAGGGTCAGATGATAGCAAATCAGAGGATGGCAATATTAGAGCCTATAGTTGGGGATATGGGCAAGTCCCATAGAGTCTTTGCAGTGGTTGACAACTACCAGGCAGAGCATCAGGCCACAGTCATTGAGGCTACAGGTAAGATCAAAGGTAGCAGTATTTCTATATTATTTGACTCAAGAGCAACTGACTCCTTTATATCTCCATTGGTTGTGGAGTGTTGCAGGCTAGTGGCAGTAAGGCAAAGTGTCAGCTGGGAAGTGGAGTTAGCTTCAGGGGCTAGAGTGTCAGTGGATTCAGAGGTTAGGGGATGTCCGCTCCAGATTGGTAATACCACCACCTTAGTAGACCTTAGAGTTACACCACTCAGATCTTACGGCATCGTACTTGGCATGGATTGTCACTTGAAAAAGGTTGAGTGTGAGGATGATCATGGTGCTCCCATAGTAATCGCTGGGATTCAGAGACCCATGTCTCTTCGTATGATATTCTCTATGCAGCTTAAGCAGAGCATGCGGAAGGGATGCCAGTTGTTTGCTATCATGATCAGTGATAGAGAGGAAGAAAATGAGAAGGAGCCTTCTATAAATGATCATCCCATCCTTGAGGCATTTGCAGATGTGTTTCCAGCTGAGCTACTTGGTATGCCACCTAGCAGAGAGATTGACTTCCACATAGATTTGGTACCGGGAGCCGAGCCAGTTTCGAGAGCACCTTATAGGATGACCACTCATGAGCTTAATGAGCTCAAGATGCAGCTAGAGGAACTCTTAGAGAAGGGTCACATTCGTCCTAGCATCTCCCCTTGGGGCGCACCAGTCATCTTCATGAAGAAGAAGGACGGGTCCCTTCGGTTGTGCATGGATCACAGGCAACTGAATAAAGTAACCATCAAGAACCGCTATCCCTTATCAAGGATCGATGGCTTGTTTGATCAGCTTCAGGGTGCTAAAGTGTTTTCCAAAATAGACCTGAAGTCAGGATATCATCAGTTGAGGATTGTGGAAAGTGATATCCACAAGACTGCGTTTCGCACCAGATATGGCCACTACGAGTTCACTGTGGTCCCATTCGGTCTTACGAATGCTCCAGCTGTATTCATGAGTCTCATGAACAAGGTATTTCGCACCTTCCTCGACCGATTTGTGATTGTGTTCCTCAATGACATATTGATCTATTCCCAGAACGAGAAGGAGCATGAGGAGCATTTGAGGCAGGTTTTGCAGTGCTTGAGGGACAACCAGTTGTTCGGCAGTTTGTCGAAGTGTGCTTTCTTTAGATCAGAGGTCAAGTACCTAGGGCATGTTATTTCCAGTGATGGGATCTTAGTTGACACATCAAAGATCAGAGCCATTATGGATTGGCCGGTGCCTACCAATGTGATAGAGGTCAGGCTCTTCATGGGTTTAGCAGGATACTATAGACACTTTGTTGAGGGATTTTCCAGAGTTGCACACCCCATCACATCCCTCCAGCAAAAAGGGAAGAAATTCGAGTGGACAGAGAAGTGTGAGAGGGCTTTTTAGGATCTGAAAAGGGCACTTACTAGTGCACCTATTCTTATTGTGCCAGACCCCATGGCCGACTTCATGGTATGCACGGATGCTTCCTTAGATGGATTGGGAGCAGTTCTTATGCAAGAGGGTAGGGTTATAGCATACGAGTCTAGGAAACTTAAGACTCACGAGCTTAACTACCCTACACATGACCTAGAGCTTGTAGCAGTTGTACATGCACTTGTGAGGTGGAGACACTTCCTTTTAGGTCATCACTTTGAGCTTCATTTAGACCATCAGAGTTTGCAGTACATCTTCACCCAACCTAACCTTAATGCACGTCAGAGGAGATGGATGGAGTTCCTTTGTGAGTATGATTTTGATGTCCACTACATCAAAGGGAAGGAGAACGTGGTCGCAGATGCCCTAAGTAGGAGATGACATGAGGTTTACACCATATCCATGAGCACAGATTTGAGAGACCGTATTTTGGAGCAATTGCCAAAGGATGGATGGTATCTAGAGGTTTGTCAGAGGATCCGAACTTAGGAGGCCCTGGAGGGGAAGTTTGTGGACTACTCTTTAGAGTCCGATGGTTTATTACGCCATAGAGGGTGCATCTATGTACCCTCTCCTGGGGGTTTGTGAGATTTCATTATCATGGAGGCTCATAGAGCTCCTTATGCAGCGCACCCCGGGGTTAAGAAGATGCATGCTGACTTGAGGTAGTTATATCATTGGCTAGGAATGCAGCAACTTATCGCCGAGTTAGTAGCTCGATGTCTTGAGTGTCAAAGAGTCAAGGCAGAGCACCGCCATCCAAGTGGGTTACTCCAGTCCCATGCTATACCAGAGTGGAAGTGGGATACTATATCCATGGACTTCATCATTGGTCTTCCTATGTCATCTCGTCGCCATGATGCTATCTTGGTGATAGTTGACAAATTGACCAAAGTGGCCCACTTCTCACCAGTTCGGACTACCTTCACAGCCCCAGCAGTGGCATAGGTGTTCTTGCGAGACATTGTCAGGCTTCATGGTGTTCCACGCAAGATTATTTCTGATAGGGATTCCCTCTTCACTTCTTCCTTTTGGAAGGCATTACAGGCGGCGTTGGGCACCAAGCTCAATTTCAGCATAGCCTATCATCTGGAGACGGATAGACAGACAGAGCGGGTTAACCAAGTGTTAGAGGATATGCTCCGCATGTACATCATGGATCATCAGACCCGATGGGAGGAGTACCTGCATTTAGTAGAATTCGCCTATAATAATGGGCATCACACTTCTTTGGGGATGCCACCTTTTCAGGCTTTGTACGACAGACCATGTAGGACACCTTTGAGTTGGGACCGTATTGAGGATAGAGTGGCCATAGGCCTTGAGATGGTCCATGATATGGAGCAATAGGTAATTTTGATTAGACAGCGCCTTATAGAGGCACAAGATAGGCAGAAGAAATATGCAGATGCAAAGAGGATAGACCGGAGTTACATGGTTGGGGACAGAGTTTTTCTGAGAGTGTGATCGCATAATAGTCCGATCCGCTATGGAAAGGGTTCTAAGCTCGCACCTCTCTTTGTCGGACCTTTTAAGATCCTTGAGAGGATAGGACCAGTTGCTTATCGCCTAGCTGTGCCACCTAGCCTGTCACGCATCCATGATGTGTTTCATGTGTTAGTTTTGAGAAAGTATATCTATGATGAGTCTCATATTTTAGATTGGGATGCCTTGCAGGTGGAGTCGGACGGGCAGCTAGCTTTGGAGCCCATTCACATTTTGGCTCGCCGAATGTTGGCCCTTCGAGGTTGAGAGCCGGACCAGGTTAGGGTCCAATGGGATTTCTATGATGAGGTTACAGCTTCATGGGAGGATGCAGCACGTATGAGATCATAGTATCCTCATCTTTTTGATGAACTCTAGGAGGACGTTCATGCCTAGAGGGGGAGGGTGTGAGGCCCTACCCTGACCCATCCTATCTCTTCAGTTATTTTCATATTGGAACTATTATGGATGCTAGTTTTGACACACTATGGATATAGAACTTTAGATGGTCCCACGATTTTGGTAACATTGATATATATATTGATGCTTCATTTCTATGCCTTGTGGTTATAGAATATTATATGATCCTAGATTAGGGTAACATTGTGATGATGTATGTTATTATCTAAATTTCAGGATTTGTTATAATGCTAGAAATATGTTTGCATATCTTGTAGATGGATCAATTTTGAGGATTATGATGAATTGCTTTGATTTGTGATAAATCGTATTTTATAATGACAAGTCTTTGCACAATGAATGTATTGTATTCTAATTATGTGTTTTATATTATATGAGGCTATTGGGAAGTACTAATGTTTAAATTGAGATATGCAGGAAATTATCCATGTGACCATGGAAACATTATGGAGAATCAAGCCTAGGCCTATGTGCGTTCGTAAAACCAGGGGTTGTCTATTTGGAGAGGCAACACCCCATATGTATTGTATTTTATTCATAAATTTAAAATGTTGCATGAGTGTAAATTGTATTTATTGAATTGTTTAAATCGTTTAAGGGACAATTGCCACGTGTGTATTATGATGTGGAATTATTTTGTAGTGTCACTTGACACCTATGTAGTATGTTGTGTTGACAATTTGTCATGTCACCCTTTTGGAGAGTTTTATTTTTTGTTAATTGTTATATCTCCTAATTATCCTTGAAGGAACCAAGAAATCTAGGTTAGTGAGCCACAAGGAGGGTCAACTCAGAGTTGATCCGTAGGTTAACTTTAGGTGGACTTTCTGAGGGTCAAATCAACTCCTAGAGTCAATTTTAGAGCATTTATATTAGGCCTCATGGGGTACCTATGGGTGAAGGCCAAAATTGGCCATGTGTCCTTCCCTTAGGACTTGTTTAACCACCCAAAAAAGTGGTTTTCCCAAGATGGACGAATTCCATCTATAGGACTGCCATCCTTGGTAGGATAACCTTCTTGAAGGGAGTAATCCCTCTTCCCCATTCCATTTCCCTTCTCTAGGTACCTAGGTTAGGGAGTGTGTAAGACCTAGGGAAGACCAATCTAATGGGGGATCCCTCACTCTATCCAAGAGGTTGGAAGAAGTGAGAGAGGCCTTCTTAGGCTAAGAATGGAAGCTTAGTGAGACAATCACCCACTCTCCATCCTTGGAGAATGTTTGAAAAAAATTTCTTTGGAGGAAAAACCAGTTTTAGGGATAGAAAATTGGGGCTAAGGAATTGCAAAAAAAGATTGAGGATTGGGCAGCTCTTCATCAAGGTTTCCCCTAGATTTTCCTTGGCAGGTCAAGGTTGGTGTTACTTTTCCCTCTTATATAAATGTAAAAAATATGTTCTAGAATGCTTGAATGGAAATTATTGTATTTCTTTATTTGTGTTGTACTTATAAAATTCTATGTGACGTCTTGCTTATTTCTCTTTTATGTATTGTTGTGTTTGGGGAGTGTTCAAGACCATCCTTTCCTTGGGAGGATAGATTGGTCTTGGGGGTGGAAGGAGCTTGACAACCCTTAGGGTGAGAGGCTCTCATTATGAGAGTGATCTCAAGGGTCTGTCCATGAGACCCTTGCTGCTTTTCTTTTGTGATATTTCACTTGGGGGTCATAAGGGGGTGCAAATATGGCATGGTTGCCTTTTTGGGGGTCATAAGGGTGTAGGGATTAAGGATGATTTTTGGTTATGCTTTCATGGATGCCATGAGTTGGCTGTAAGTTCTATCTAGCAGATTTCTCCCCTAGGGTACTTGGTCCACTTCCACCCTAGTAAGACATCACATTTTGTGATGGAGTTTCAGCTTGGGAAGGGATGTGTCTATTGTGTTGATTTTTCCCCTTTGCTTGTTGTGTTGCTTGGTTGTAACCCCGTCTAGGTCTTGATTCTCCAAGCTCGGGGTGGCTTCTGGTAAGCCTAGGCTGGGAGGTGAGCACCCCATGGTCACAGCCCTAAAATTTTGTATGCAGGTTGGTGGGAAAAGAATCTAGGAGTTGCAGATTTTTATTCAGATTCAGACTTTCTATTTAGATGCAGAAAAGCAAAAATGTAATTTAATGAATTGTTGCGAAAAGAAAAAATGTAAATAAAGGGCTTTAAGTTGTTTTCTTTCATTTTCTGTATAAAGAAATGTACCATTGTACTTGAGTCCTCATTATTGGAATGAGGGAATCAGTTGAGTTATTCCCTCCCATTGTAATAGATGAATTTATTTTTGAAATTACTATGTGAAGAGTGCATTTTATAAATTTCTGAAATCTACAATGTTGTTGTAAATAAATTTAATTTTGTTTCATAATGAGTTCTGTATTCTGTTTATTTCTGCAATTTTAAGTAAAGAAATATATATTAAAAAAAAGAGAAGATGGGAGAAATGAAATGTGTGAATAAGTAAATTTCTGTAGTATTTGAATACTGTTATTTTGTTACTTTTATCTTTGTTAGGGCATATCTGAAAACTAGTATTTAAACATTGCTGTAGAAAACATGTTGCATAGCTATTTTTGAAAAAAATAAAAAATATATTAATAACTCCTGAATGTTGTATAATTAGATAAATCACACCTAGGAAATGAGATTGAAAATCAGAGAATGTGCTGGGATTTAACCCACTCCAAGTTGTAAAACAAAAAAAATAATATTTATATCATGGACCTGTGTATTTCTGTTACAAAAATATATAGGGGTTGCATGCTTTCGTGTTAAAATTAATCAAAATAAGCTTCCTAACCCTATTAGGCTTATACACACACACACACACACACACACACACACACACACACACACACACACACACACACACACACACATATATATATATATCCCTGCATCTGAAAATATACTCAATGGATACCTTTAAAAAAAAGATATATGTATGTATTCTAGTCATGGCAGTGAATATATATACATATAAAAATATATTTATATATATATATATATAAATATACATATATATATATATACTTTTATATTAAAAAAAGAATATTATATTAAAAAAAAAAAAACCAAGAAAAAAATAAAAGAGGGGAAATCGGGGTACCGACCGAGCCACTGTGTGTAAACACAGTGGATGGCTCTCGGGCCGCGCCACTGTGTTTACCCATAGTGGATGGCACGGTAATTTCCGCCACTGTGTGTAAGCATAGTGGATGGCTCTCGGGCCACGCCACTATGTTTACCCACAGTGGACGGCACGGGAGGTGCCGCCACTGTGTGTAAGCACAGTGGACGGTCCGCGGCCGCCACTATGCATATACACAATGGATGGCTCCGCTGTCACTGTGTATAAACACAGTGGCATCCGAGAGACCCCCGCACCACCTCCTCCACTCTTTCCCTCTTTGAAACCCCTCTGCCATCCATGGCCGTCGTGCCCTAATCCATCCCCATACCTGCAATCACACACACACACACACACACTCTAAACAAAAAAAAATGTGGTATAATAAACCCTAACCCATTTCGGGTTAGGGTATAAATTAATAAGAAATAAAATAAAAGTGAGTAATAAATAGAAATGCAACCCTAACCCAATTTCGGGTTAGGGTTAGCATTTTATGAATAAGGAATTTCTTTTTTTTTTTTTTTAAAGAATTTTGAAAATTGATTTGAAGTTTTAATATTTTAATTAATAATTAGTGTTAGCATTTTATGAATAAGGTTTTCTTATTTAAAGGAATTTTGAATTAGATATGAGAAATTTGGATTTGAGTTTTAATATTTTAACTAATATCTAGGGTTATTTAAATAATTGAATTATTTTATGCTTATTATCCTTAGAGAATTAAAATTTTAATATAGTTATTTCAAAGGGGTTTAAAAATGAAGAGTTAATATAGTTGGATACACTATACACTAAATCAAATTAATTTATTTAATTGGTCAATAGATTACCCTCAATTTAATTTTAGGGAAATTAGAATTGGCTTTAGCTTAATATCGGTTTTACTGGGCAAATGGCATTATAGGAATTCGAACCCTTGTTGGTTGGATTTAAATAATAAATTTGCGTGTGCATCAATTAATTTATAACATTATCATTTTATGGTTAGGAATGATTTAATATATTAAGATAACCAATTAACCCTTATTTTTTATTAGCGACAACTTAATTAAGGTAATTGAGATAGCTAACTAATCTGTGACACTAATTAATCTCCACCAATTAAAGTCACTCGTTCGAGTTGGTTAATTAACCCAACCTTAGTAAACAATTTTATTTACATCCTAGATAAGACAAAACTCTAATAAAGTTATTATAATGTAGGATATGTTGCGAGTTCATGTTGTCAAAAAAAAAAATTTGTTGTTCCGTTTTTGTGCCCAAAAAGTTGGGCACTACAAGAGAATACAATAGCTGATCCACAAATTGCAATGGAAAATGATCTTTTATTGTTTCTAAGTTGAGAACTCTATAATCAACACATACCCTCCATTTGCCTCTTTTTTTAGGAACTATCACGAGAGGTGATACCCATTGACTGTCAAAGATAGGATAGATAAACCCAGCTTTCAATAATTTCTATAATTCTTCTTTAACTATCTCCTTCAAGGAAGGATTAACTCTTCTTTGAGGTTGTCTAAGTGGGAAACACTCATCCTTTATATAAATATGGTGAGTGCAAACTACTGGATCAATCCCATTCATATCCTTGCAATCCCATGCAAAAGCATTTTTATGAAGTTTCAGCAAGTCCACAAGGCCCTCTTTTTGAGTATTTGATAGATCTCTATTGATATTCAAATATTTATTCAATTCTACCTCTATCTTAATAGTAAGATCAATCTAGTTTATATCAAAAAAATGAGAAAAAGATAATTCCTACGGTAATAGAGTATGCAATATATCAGTGGCTGCGGGAAAGTCCAAACCTGCAATATTCAGAACCAATTCTTGCAATTTTTGCTCTTCTATAAATCCATTTATCAGTATTTTATACAGAAATGATTCCTCATCATATAACAGCATGAGTGGTCCTCGATTAATCATCATAAGGTGATTAATAGAGTCAATTTCTTTAGATTCTTCTCCCAAGATAGGCCAAACGGCTTGTTGTTGTTCAAGTTGGGGTTGTGCTGGAGAATACAAGGCTAAAATTTTTGTAGAACTCCCATATGAAATAGTCATATCCCCTGATCTACACCCAGTATATGCATCAACTATGGCAAGCCAAGGTCTACCCAAAATGACTAGATATCCTCCCAATGTTTCTTTTGGAGATAAAACCATAAAGTCTGCAGGATATTACCAAGAATCTAGAATAACTGCTACATCCTCTATGATACCATTAGGTCTCACTATAGAACCATCAGCAAGTTGTAGAACTATGGGTGTAGCCCTTAAACTATTGACCTCCAGATGTTTCATTACTTCCCTTGTCATTACATTAATGTCTGCCCCTAGATCAATCAAAACATTTTTTATTTGACTGCCATTAATGACTATACTCACAATAGGACTACCTGGATCAGAATACTTTGGAATGACATTTTTACCTAACATAATATTAGCCAATTGACCCATAACATGCACTGTTTGTGGATCCTTTTTCTTCCTGCCAGGTTTCTTTAGACATGCTTCTCTCAATGCCTTACCATATATGGGAACATCCTTTATTGCTTGCAACAATGGAATTTTAACACAAATGTGCTTCAGTTGATCAATAATATCAAAGCTTTGTTGTTGTTTAGTGGGAACTTCTTTTTCTTGCAATCTATGGGGAAATGGTGGTAATATTTGATTCTGGGGTATTGTATCTATTGGATTAGAGATTTCTTGCTCCTCCTGTACTTCAGTGATAACTGGATGAGAGGGATTAGGTAAAGTTGTTCCAGATCGAAGGTGAATGCCATCTAGTGATAAAGAATAGGCTGGGTAGTGATTAACATCAGCTGAATAAGCTTATTGTTGTTGTTGCGATTTGATATTTGGATTTGGCAATGGTTGAGTAGGCATATGTGTTGGTTTAGGTGGTGCAGCAGTAGCTACAGGAGGGGGCATTAAAGCAGGAGGTTGTGGCTATTGAATAGGTAGCTGATAACTAGAAGATTGGGCTGGCCATGATTGGTTTCCCCTCCATTGACAAGTAGGTTGCCAATTCCCTTGAAACTAGTTTACTTGACCCTGAGGTGGATACTAGTTCCCCTGTGGCTGCTGCCATTGTGGTATTTGATTAGAAAAATGTTTCCTTTGGCCTTGTGAGCCATACCAATGTGGATAGTTACCAATATTTTGAGAATACTATGGTTGCCATTGGTTATTTGGTGCATAAGAATTGCCACTATAACAAGAAAAAGAAAGTGGATCAAGTGGCATACCTTGTCTTTGAAAATTTGGTCTTCTTTGAGCAACATAGAAGACTTGCTCGTCCTCACGTTGAATTGGTTTGAAGTTAGGTACCTCCACGTTTGCAACCATCTTATATCTACAATCTTTCTTTTACTGTTTACAATGAAGACAAAATTCTGCAAGGAATGCATCAACTTCCTCATGCTTCTTCTTAGCTGCCAGTGTATCCAACTAGGTAGCCATATTGTTTATAATGTCCTCCTTGAAGTCCTTTAACATATGACTAAGTTCCAATCTAGAAACTCCAATTCTAGATGCTGATAATGGTGCCCCTAGTTTAAATCTCCTATTCTTCTTAGAAGTAGATCTGGAATACTTCTTGCAAATTTGTCCTATTTCAGCCCAAGTGGATTGTGTAATGTCACCTCCTCCCATTAGATCTAAGGAATTAGTGCATTCATCACTGATACCCCTCAAAAATATCAATTTGAGGGAATCTTCATTGAGAGTTCTATGCTTGGACTTTTTGACACTAAACATAAACCTTTCCAAATAATCTTCAAGACTCTCATCTTCAGTTTGTGTCATTCTAAAGATATCATCCCCATGACGATCAGTACCTCTACAATAATCCTTGTATTTTGCAAGAAACAACCTTTTCATCTCATCCCATGTATTGATTGTGCTACTTCCCAAGCTCATAAATCATCTCAAGGATGACTCCTTCAAAGTGGCAAGAAAATTTTTGAGTCTATGGGCATCTGTAGTATAGTCAAAACTCCCACAAAGAACATCAAACTCAAACAAAAATGTATCCAGATCCTCTATCACCAATCCATAGAATTTAGGGAGTGAAGATGCTGGAATGTTCTTTAGGTTAGCATTATCATGCTGATCAGAGATGGGAAACTCAAACGTTGGACTTGGTGGTGGTGGTGGATTATTCCCACCAAGAGGAGGGTTCCATTGCATTGGACTTGTGGGGGTTGTTACTTTAGGAAATTCTTCTTCTTGAGGACCAAAAAGGAACTAAAGACTACCTTCTGGAAATTCAGATTCAGGGTGATTCAAATTCTATGGGGCTTGGTAAAGTTTAGCAAAAGGATTTATATCAGGGAAATTATCTTCTGCATGATTAGGATGAGTGGCCAGAAATCTACCTCTGGGGTCTCTTCTTCTGCTATGCATGCAGATTCATGAAACTTTCAAACAATTAGGAATCTCTAAAATAATTAACTAGAAACTATAATAACCATGAAAGGTTCTTAGTTTGACACCATCCCCGGCAACGATGCCAAAAATGTCTACTCCAACTATAATAATAATAACTCTAATTGAAATCTCAACCCGAAGTTTGGACATTCATCAAGTAAAGTTACTATTTTCATGGCTAGCGTTCATTTAGTTATCAACCTAGGGACGTAAAACTTGAAATGGGTCTACACTATATATGCACTAAGCTCCTTCAATGGCTATTTACATTCTTGTAGTAACTAACATTATGCAGAAAGGAAAGGAAAGAATGGAAATCATAGAAGGCTATAAGAAAACTTATAAAAATAATGCTGGAATGATCTAATATAAATAACAGAAATCACTCTGTTCTAGCTTGGCTGCAGGAACAGTCAACGGATCTATTTCCAGTGGCTGCAGGAACAGTCAAGGCACAGACTTCTACTATAACTAAAGAAGAACTAATTTCAATGAACATAAACACAAGATCACTCACCAAGTGGACCCCCTTGGATGAGTGTTATCAAGCTTCTAGAAAAATACTCTTAACAGATCAGAACAACATATCTTTTATTCATTGCTTCCTGAAAATGATTACATGTTCTAAAAGAAAAACTCTAGAATGCTTATCAAAATTCTCTGCTCTATTCCTTTCTATTTTTCTAACCTCTAAGAAAAAGGAAGAGCTTATTATAAAGCAAAGATCAACTACAATGGACAACTCAAATCACCCCTAGAAGAAGAGGCGGATGATTAACAGATGAAGAAGATAACTAGAGCTTGGCTACAAAAAACGTGGATCTAAACCGAACCACAGTATTTGCATGTCGTAGTGATATTTTGCAAACTCAATGCCCACTAGAGTTAAACTTCTATAGTGCTTCCTGGCTGCTTCGCTCATGTTGTGCCTTGCGCTCGCTCAGCTCCTCTTCACTTTGATCTCTAGTTATTTCTTACATGATTCATCCTTCTTCAGTTGCGAAAGAAGAATATCCACTGCAACATCATTTATTATTTGCACTAAAACAAAAACAACATACAAGGACATGCATACGTATTTTACTTAATTAATACATTCATTAATTCACATATGACATTACCCTAAATGATCCACATAGAAACATGAACAATTCACTTGGCTATAGGAATAAATGGCATGGCTGCAGGAATAGACCAATAAAGTTCAAACATGATTTTATAAGTTCAAGTTTAACACATGGGATACATATAGTCAATTTACAATACTTCACTACTACTATGCAAACCGAAAGATGTCAAAAACCTAAGAGTTTTGATGATAAAAACATGACAAAGTCTCAACTTATCATGGGGCATAATCAAATGTTATTGCCAGGGAGGGGTTTAGAATTTGTGCAATCATCAACATGTAATGGGTTGGCATGTTTCTTTCAGCATCTTCTCCAAAGATTTGACACAGTACCCAATACATACCCTTAGCTCTTAGAGTAAACAAATTGAGGGAGAATGGTTCCATTGTACTAGGGCTTACAACTGTTAACCCTCCTATCTTAACAAAGAATTCTTTCAATGGGCCACTCCTAAGATGATCCCTTTGTGCATTGTAGATCTAGGCTAGTGACTCAAAGTCAATAGGCTCTAACAAATTTGAAGCCTCACTGAGTTTAAAAAGATTTCTGAATTCATCATCTTTTATTTCGATCAGGACTAATCCCTTCACATTCCTGATACATCTGGCTATGGGGTCATAATTCTATGCAATCAGGGTCAACAAATCTACATCCATGAATACACCAGGAACCACAAGCTTCCTCACATCTAGTTCCCATATGCTATTCAAAGGGACGAGGGAATGTCTCTGCCCAAAACCTACTTTGAATAGTCCTAAACCTGACATTCCTATTTCTGGGTCCCTTAACCAATTACCTTTATCATATAGGCCATCCCCAATTCTTAGATGAGGGTTCTTTGGTACTAATTCTTTGGCCTTGGCCCCGGTATTGGTAGACATGGTTAACTATTCCAAAAAATCATCACAAATATTTCTTTCCTGGTAATTCACTTTTCTTGTCAACTCCCTTCTTGGTGCCATCTTGAATATGCAACTATACCAATTGAAACTTTCACAGACCTCTAATGAAACAATTCACATAGCAATGACTAAAATCAGACCAGAATTATTAAGAAAAGGCACAAAAACCTATTACTCGTCTGAACAAAAACCAGTCTACACCAATTGTTCTACAACAGACTTTGATGAAATGATGCTAACATTCAAGTTGATGTGGACTCTAAAATAGCAAGTTGGCATTGAATTTTAGAAATTAATCCCACATGCTTCGGCCATCACCTCAGAATTGAATTCACAAATCAAATTTAGAAATGGGCTCCAACGGATCATAAATTCTCTGAGTATTTCCTCTGTTTTGTTGTTTTGCTACTTCGCAAGCCTTAAACTCTCTACACCTTTCTTTCATGAAGCCACACCGACCATTAGATCAAGATCTACCTGCCCGATCTTTATCTCCAACAATGACCATCAGTCTTTTTAACTAACTGTGCCTCACCTTGATGGCTAACGGTTTTCGCCATTTCGCAGAGACCAAGCTACAGGCATGCCATGAAACAATGACGACTGTTGGATCTAAAACAAGATGAACATCTTTTAACAGGATTTAAACCTTTCAAGTGGGCCCTTTAACTCAGAGATCACTTGCTCTACCTCATCACCGGTTAACAAACGCCACATGGCAGTCGGCCATTTGCTCAGGAAGTTCCATCGGGTTCCATTCTAAATCTACCACGTGCTATGCTTCACTATTCTCCACATAACTGCCAGTTGAACCAAGGTGGGCTCTCAACTACCCTTTAAAGCCATGTGTACTTGACAGGTCACTCTTTACTCCATGAAACACGCCATCTGTCCTGCCTGGTCATGCCTTCGTGTGATTGCCACTTGTCTTTCACCATTTCGCAATGGCTAACCTGCGATCATCTTGACTTTGCAAATCTACGCGGGCCATTAGATCTTAGGAACTTTCCTATCATTTATCCTTTCTATGACCACCTCGCCCAGGCCCACCACCTTTTCGCTACTTCACGAAAGGTAGAACACGTGCATCTTTTGGCCATGAATCAATGCGAGCCATTGATCTTTTCTAAATCGATCATCCTTTAACCAAAGAAGTCGCTTGCCTCTGGGACCCGCCACGTGTTTTCGCTGTTTCGCAAAACTTATTTCATGTGCATCTTGGGCTAGTGAATCAATGCAAGCCGTTAGATTTAAAACAAGATGCAATCCTTTTATATGATAGTCAATCCATTTGGTCGGGCCCGCCAAGCCTTTTTGCTACTTTGTGAAACTTAACTTGTTGGCATCTCTGCTTAACAAAACAATGACAACCGTAGGATTAACAATGAGTTGCACAATAATTAATGGCCCCAACAATATTAAAATAGGATAAAGGTAAAGGCGCAGAGATTTAAAAATATTTAAGGGACCGCCTAGGGAAATAACTAAGGGGGGGACACTTTTCATGATAGACCGACCCTTCTTTAAGTGGTAAAAGTAACTCAAAAATAGAACATAAGGGTTTTTCTCAAACACTAGAAGGGTTAGAACTCAAACCTTAAACCCTCTTTTGACCTAAGACAAAAAGAGGCAACAAGGCCATACCAGACTCACTTTTTGCAGACTTTTAGCCAACTATGGAACAAGAATATCCATTTTTAAATAGTGATAACAAATTTGTTACTTCATAAGACGGAATGTATGGACCAGATGAATATGTTGACATGGGAAACCCTTGTTAGGATAATCGGTGAACAAATGAGAGGGGGGGTTAATTAGTTGTTAATAGATTATAACTTTTAATCCACAACCTTAAAACAAATCAAGTACTGGTAAATCACATACAGATGTCGGTGGGAACAGATATCGATAAACAATACAACTTAACAATTAACTAGATAATCAATGCAAAGCAACCATACCACATAGCACCATGATTTGTACATGGAAAATCCAGAAAGGGAAAAACCATGGTGGTAAGCCTACCCACAGTCAGATGATACTTCTGCAGAAAGCATGTGTTATAATGAGGGGCCTGCACTTGTAGGAAGGCACACTGCCTAGAGCATACTGCTCATTACAAAATAGTCTCACTGACTACAAAGAGGATACAACCATCTCAAGATAAATGGACAACAATCCAATAGAATGAACTGCCAAAAATAACATCTACCATGCCTGATTACAGTCTTGGTTAAGCTCAATGTCAGAGGACTAAATCCTCTTCTGAATCCAATTTGATCACCAATGATTGGCCAACTCCTCTTCCTAAATGATATTACAATATTTACACATTGCATTCCTTGACCATGACCTTTTCAATAACCATGATACTCTACAAAGAGTTTCTACCTCTTATTTATACAAACCCTAAGGCCTAAACTAATTAGGTCGGCCACCTAAAAGATATTACAATGAGATCATTACATAATTCCATATTACAATGATATGCCATGTCGCCTTAAGACCAAAACAACAGTAACAAATCCATAAATATTTTTGAAGCATCTCGGTAACGTGTAGAGTACACATTAGCATGATACCCATCCATAACCTAGATAGGTATCGGACCTATTCTGGGTCCACCACGCCAAAGAAATGTCTTCAAGGAATTGAAGCACAATCAAATAACATCTTTAGCATCATGAAATCTATGAAGAAGTTGCACCTACATCAATTATACATCCTGTCATGATTCCTCAATGAAAGCTCTGTCGGTAGAGCCTTAAACCAATGTTGGTAAGGGTTTACCAGAGTGTATGATAGCATTTGATTACCAAGCCAATACTAACTGACCAAAACATGCTCATGGAGAATATCACATGAAATCAAACATACTTCACTGATCCAAACATGATGTAAGTGTCCAACAGATAGTCTCTTCTCCTGGTAACACTAGATCTTCTACCAGTAACCAAAACCTATCTGTCGGTTACCAATCATAACATCTAGTGTTGACATCAATGACAAAACATTAATGCAACACATAATCAATTCATCCATAATGCCAACAATCTCCCTCTTTGACATTGATGGAAATACTAGATGTGAAAAACATCTAAGTACCAAGAAGTGTCGAACAAGTCTCCCCCTGTGGAAGAAAACCAACAATCTCCTAAATATCAATAACTCTCCCCCTATGAATGATATCTCTATAAGGTTCTAAATTGATTTTTCACATCACTATCACTCCCCCTTTGACATCAATGCCATAAATATGACAAAAATATCAAAGCAAGAATATAAACCTCTGAATTTAAAAGATGACTACTCCCCCTGAGTAGTAGCACCACTCATCGGTGCCAGAATGAATAATATCTCTAGTACTGGGGTGAACTCACAATAATGGCTCCCACTTTTTTACCACTTTTGACACTGAGATGAACATTTTTAAAATAATCTTCAAATTCTGAGAACTATAACTTTTAAACTATTTAAAATTTGAAGATGATGTAAATTAGTGATTTGTAGAATTTTGTCTGTAGATTCTATATAAAGTTTTTTCAAATTTTTTTGAAGTATTTTAAAATAAAAATTCCATCTCCCTCGAAAAGTAGTTTTTTACAACAAACTACATTTTTAAAGAGTAATGTGCCTCCTGAAACGCACAACTTTTTTTATTTAAATGATAAAAACTCAATTATTTTGAATTTTGGTTTCTTACATTAATATCCAGGGCTTGCAGTTTGTTTGATAGTGATATGTTGAATATTTTTCATTTTATTAAGTTTTGAAGTCCGACTAGTCATAATTCAGACATAGGTTTAAGTTTGAACACATAACTTGTTCTATATTTATCGAAATTCAATTTTATTTTTTTTGTTAGAAAGAAGACATAGATACCTGGGGCATAGATATTTTTTAGAATTTTTTTGAATTAGTTTCCTATTTTTCTCAATGCGTTGAACAAAGAAGTTCATGTTCGGTGAAAAACCAATATTCCATAAAATTAAAAAAACAAGAACATAATAAATTCACAACGTAATAAAATTATACTCATTGGAAAGCTTGCTCCGAGTACTACCATCTAATATTTTTGGGTTATCAAGATTATTTTATTTGTGCCTTGAACTAGAGGTCTGAAGGCAAAAATTCCTCAGAACTCTGAATTTTTTTGGGAGAGACCTCTAACAAGAGGGTTCAAATGAACACTGGTTCGAATGAAGGGGGGTTCGCTTGAACCATAAGGGGTTCGAGCGGACCCCCTTTGCTCGCACCCATATGCTAAATTATGACGTGCACATTTATGTAATGGTCGGGTTCGAATGAACCCGACCTTTTCTAACTGTCAGCATTCGTTCGAACCCTAGCTGACTCAATTTTCTTTTTTTTTTACATTTAAGTAGAGTCGTATAAATATACATAATTTTTTTCATTTTTTAACACACAAATGATTAAAACAATTCGTATTATTGGATGAAAGAAGACATTTGAAAATTATGTTGAGGGAAATAATTTGAAGATATTTCAAGGTTTTTTTAAAAGCATGGGGAACAAAAAGAGAAGGCAAAATAAGACTTCAAGGAATTATTCTCTCAAAACGGAACAAAGATATCGAGAACAAAGAAGGCAAAGATATCATGATGCAAGTATGTACTTTTACTTCTATTTAATTTTATATGTATTACGTACCAAAAATTGTGTTTATTTGTTAATATTAATTAGTTAAATATTTTTAATGAAAATTAATTTAAATAATATTAATTAAATTAATTTAATTTATATAATAATTCTATCTTAATTAATTCTGAATGATGTTATTTTTATTAAATTAATTGGAAATAGTAGGATTAAAAATAGTCTCATTTTAATTGGAAAGCATACTTAATTTGAAATAATATGTGTATTAGCAAATTTCAAATTCCATTAACTTGCTTGTTGTGTAATTGACTTTTTCTCCTATATAATTAAGTCCATTTATAATAGATCATGGTTTTAATTTAAAATTTAGATCTTTAGATACACTCTCTTTCCCATTTATTATTTATAATTTATAATTTAATTTAGATAGTCCATAAATATATAATTTAATTTAGATTTTGAAACCATGTGTCTTTATAGTTTAGCAAACACTCCAATTGGTGCTCTAAAATTAATAAACTTGTCTTTTGTGTCTTCAGTAATAGGCTCTTTTTGTTTTATCCTTAGAAAGGGGTATGCCTCTTGAGTAGCCCTTAAGGCTTGGTGGGAGGGAACGACCCAAAGTGGTAACAAGCTAAAGCCAAGCTCTTCCAAGCCACTATAAATAAATGTGTTTCTGATGAAAGTTGCAAGCAACAGGTGTTACATGCTGCTATAACAACGTTATGACTCCCCATAAACCCTATAGAGTGCAACCTCTATAGGCTAGGAGACCTTCCATTTAATGAAGTGTAACACGCTGCTGATTATAGCGACCCAAATGAATGCCTTTACTAGACACCTTTTGTGTTAGAAGCCAAAAACCTTCTAGTTGTTGGCGTAGGAGGTCGGACCTCTGAAGTGGCTCACATTCTTACGGTTCTTAGTAGAGATACAAATTTCACCATGAGGATTTTTCATGGGGACTGGTGCTTGGCTGCCCCAGAGAAGTGAGTGCCATGGAGGGGAGCCAGTGGGGTCAAGCACCTAAGTATCCTCTCTGAATTGCATAGCTCAGGGTAACCCTTCAACAACTATTGTCTCATCTAGCCCTAGGATTTGTGCTTGCATGATCAAAACAATCTAACACTTTCAAACAAACAAACAATGTGTCTTCTTTGTAGATCCTTTTTTACTTTCAAATAGAATGGAGGAAATAGCGCAGCTGGAGGGAAATTTGAATTCTACAAATGGAGGGAACAACACGGCTGGGTCCTCTAGTTCTCTTGCCTCTGTAGTTCAAGGACAACTTATTTCTTTGGGATCTATGGTGGATGATGAGGATGGTTGAAAGGATGGGGACCCAGAGCATTGGGACCCTCCTCTTGACTTTAAAAATATTGAAGATTCTTCAAATTTGGGTCTCGAGAACTTGAACGCTGAGTTGGAAAAGATGGCTGAAGTCAAGGTTCTCAAACCCTAGAACATCTTATTTTCAAACAAGCCCACTGGTAAATCGACTTTTCCCTCTGTGGAAGATATTTCTGATAGAAAGGTAGGAAGATTAGCTATTGCAGTACTAGATGTGGCCATAGACCACATTATTTCTCTAATGGCTTTTTCTCTAGTGGGAAAATTTGTTGGACCAAGACCTAATATTAAAGTTGTTAGGTCTTTTGTGAAGAGAAAATGGAGATTGAAAGGAAAAGTTGATGTCTCAGCCATGTCAAGGGGTTTCTTTGTCTTTTCCTTCTCTTGTGGGGAAGATTTGGAAATGGCTATGAGTGGAGGACCCTGGATGTTTGGGAAATCTTCTTTATCCTTAAGAAAATGGTCTCCAGAAATGGAGCTCAATGATTCCTTTTTTGAATCTGCTCCGGTCTGGGTGCAGTTGCCTGGTTTGTCGCTTGAATTTTGGTTGGAGGACATGTTCTCAGATATTTCTAATTCCTTCGGGGAGCTTGTGGTTATAGATTATATGACAACATCATGAAAGAGACTAGTGTATGCAAGGATATGTGTTAATATCTCATAGAATATGGACCTTCCTAACTCTATCGAAATAAATTCCAAGCTAGGTAAGTGGGAACAAGTTATAGAGTTTGAATCCCTCCCTTTTGTGTGCTTTTCTTGTAAGAAAGTAGGACATTGGGAAAATGCTTGTCCTAGTAACCCCAAGAATGCTCAGAAGCACAATAATCATGTCAAACAGATCTGGAAAGAGAAGATGAACAAAAATAAGGAGGAATTGGAATTCCCAGTAACTCAAAAGATATAACAAAGGATGAAAGGAAAGCTAGTCCTTCCAATGATACTCCTCAGAAGGAAGTCAGAAAGGATGAAGAGAATGTATTCGAAGTTAAAACAATCAATGAATTTGAAGCTTTATAGATTCAAGAGGAAGAAAATGTAATTATAGAAGAAATTCTTGAAGATGATGAGATTGGCGACATAAATCAATCATAATATGAATCTCCAAAAGATACAGAATAGGAAAGTAATAAAGTGTGTTCAAAGGACTCTAAAGGTCCAGATGTTATCATTGAAAAAAAGACCCCGTTTAGATCGCCCCAGGTTAACCTTAACTCTCTATTCCAAAGTTTTGGAACTGATTCTCCCACCTCTTCTCAAAGAAAAGGAGAACCTTGGAATAGTAAGTAGTCTACATATAAAGATGAAGAAGATGAAGAGATAATAGGAGTGGGAAAAAAGAAAAATAAGAGAACAGGTTGTTCTAATGGGGTTAAAACTAGAACCAGGTCTAAGGCGTATATTGGTCTTTCCAAATCTCCACAGGGATGTAAAACTATAAAGTGGCATATGGACCAGTAGAGCAAACAAAATATAGCTGATGGAAGGCAGTGAACCATTCAACAATCCTACTCCCAGGTTTCCAAATGAAGGTAATCTCCTGGAACATACAAGGCCTAAATGGTCTCCATAAACAAGATGTGCTTAGGAATTTTATTAGAGATCATAAGCCGGATGTTATCCTGGTTCAAGATACTAAAATGAGTAAGGAAAAAGTTGAAAAATTAAAATTCATTAAATAGGGGGGTGTTTGTGGTAGTAGTTCTAATGGAGCGTCTGGTGGGGTTGCCATATTTTGGAGTAAGAAAACTATTGATGGAGATCTGATTGATGAAGATGGTAATATCATTTCTATGAGAGTGAAATGCA
The DNA here is from genome assembly GCF_030272615.1 of Cryptomeria japonica. Lineage (NCBI taxonomy): Eukaryota > Viridiplantae > Streptophyta > Pinopsida > Cupressales > Cupressaceae > Cryptomeria > Cryptomeria japonica. The sequence goes on along the minus strand of NC_081406.1, from coordinate 390,613,866 downwards.
TTACTGAAGGACAAGAATGGGTGGTCACCAACATTTATGCTCCAAACTCTAAAGCTACTAGGAGTAAGTTTTGGGATAAAATCTAGCAGAAAAGAGGGATTTTTTCCTAGGATAGTTGGCTTTTGATGGGAGATTTCAACACCTCTCTGCATGAGATTGACAAATTTGGAGGAACTCAAGCCCAACTGGATAGTAGGATTGATCTTATGGACTTCATCAATGTCAATGCCCTCATTGATGTTGACCTTTCTGGAGCCTCCTACTCTTGGTCTAATCAAAGGGATGGACGAGATCTTATTCAGGTAAGGCTAGATAGATCCCTTATCACTCCTAACTAGGTCCTTAAGTATAAATGTTCTTTGTCTATTATTAACAGAATAGGATCAGAAAATTATCCCATTTCTTTTGTTGCTGATTCTATTAAGGGAAAACGTTGTTTTCCATTCCGGTTTGAAAAAATGTGGTTTTCACACCCTTCTTTGGAAGCTTCCATTGCCAAATGGTGGAATATAATTATGGATGGTTCTACCATGTTCAAAGTTGCTAAAAAATTAAGAAATATCAAAGACAACATTAAGATTTGGAACAAAAAGTTTTTTGGAGATATTTTTTAATCCAAGAGAAAGCTTAAGGAGGAATTAGAACAGATTCAAAACTCTATTCAAGAATATGGTTATAAGAAGTTCCCCAAGGCTAAAGAAGATGAGGTTCTAGCCAAATTACACAAAACTATTTCTAGAGAAGAAATTTACTGGAGGCAGAGATCCAAGGCTATTTGGTTAGAAGCTGGTGATAGAAATACTAAATTCTTTCATATGACATCAATTAAGCATAAAGAAGAAAGCAAACTTTCCAGATTAATTGTTGATGACAAAATTCTTGTCAAAGATGATTACATAGGTGATGAAGCCGTAAGGTTCTTCTCTAACCTCCTGACAGGTAGCAAGGAAATTGACATTATTAAGGAGCAAGATTTGGTTGATAATATTCCTAAGATTGTTGGACCTAATCAGAATAAGATATTATCTACCATCCCTTCAATTGATGAAATTAAAAAAGTTGTTTTCTCCTTTCAAGGGGATAAGGCACCGGGCCCAGATGGCTTCCCCATGTTTTTCTTTCAGGAATATTGGCACATTGTTGGGGCTGATATGGCCAATGCTGCCAAAGAATTCTTTGGATCCAGAAGAATTCTTAAAGAAATCAACTCTACTTTCATTTCTCTAATTCCTAAGGTGGTTGGAGCTAATTCTATGGGTAAGTTTAGGCCAATAAGTCTTTGTAATTATTTTTACAAGATAATTTCAGAAGTCCTGACTTCTAGATTGTTGGCTGTTCTTCCCCTTGTTATCTTTGAGGAGAAAAAAGGATTTGTCCCAGGCAAGCAGATTTTGGATTCTATAATTCTTGTGCATGAGAATATCCACTCTCTTAATGTTGCAAACAAAGAGGGATTTCTCATCAAGCTGGATTTGGCAAAAGCCTATGATAGGGTTGAATGGTAGGTTCTTTTTAGGATCATGGAGGCCTTTGGATTTGATGAGAAGGTTATTAAAATCACTAGAGAGCTAATATCTACACCAAATTTTTCTATTCTTATTAATGGATCTCCGTCCAAACTTTTTAAATCTTCAAGGGGACTCAGGCAAGGAGATCCTATCTCGCCTATTCTTTTTACTATTTTGGTGGAATGTTTGAGTAGATCGATTCAAAAGTTGAAAGAGAATAAGACCATCAAAGGGTTGCAACCCTCTTCTACTAATTTCTTCTACACACATTAACAGTTTGTTGATGATACAATATTGTTGGGATATTCTTCTGTTAGTGAAGCTTCTGCCTTCAAAGGTGCTCTTAGATCTTATTCCCTTGCTACTAGACAGCAACTTAATTGGGAGAAATCTACTATTTACTTCATCAACACCCCCTTGTTGAGGCAGTAGAGGATTGCTAACATAATTGGTTGTAAGGTTGAGCTCCTCCCCTCTACTTATTTGGGTCTCCCTCTTGGTTTGGCTCCTCCAAACTCTTTCTGGAATCATTTAATTGATAAGTTCAATAAAAAATTGGCTGTTTGGAAAGGCTCTATGTTATCGCAGGCTGGTAAGTTAGCTTCTTCAAGCCACTCTTCAAAATTTGTCTGTTTATGCTCTTAGTTTGTTTAGTATACCGGTCAAATTTGCAGAAGCTTTAGAAATAATTCAGAAAAGATTTCTTTGGTTTGGTGTGGAAGATAAGAAAAGGATTTCTTTGGTTGCCTGGGATAAAGTCTATTGTCCTAAAAGTAATGGGGGGTTAGGTATTAAATCTCTTAAACCTTTCAACAAAGCTTTGTTAGCCAAACATATTTGGAGGGCATATGGTATTAAGAGAGATTGGAGTAGGGTGTGGTTTGAGAAATACATACATAATCAGCCCATTCATTCCCTTCTCTATTTTGAAGATATCCCTGCTAGATATTTTATATGGAATAGTATGATCAAATCTATTAAAATTGCTAAAGATGGAGCTGGATGGGTCCATGGAAAAGGTAACAAAATCAAATTTTGGGAGGATGCCTGGATCAAAGATGAGCCTCTTTTTAACCAAGATTGCAGCCATTCCATTGAAGACTGTAAAAGGAGGTTTGGTTCTATGGTCTGCAATTATTGGGAGGAGAATAAATGGGTTAGATTGGATGCAATTTATGCTGGATTTTCTTCACTCTAGCATGATTTACTATCTCTTTCTATCAGCAAAGATTCTGATGATGTTTTCTTATGGAAGAGTAATCCTAGGGGTAATTTTACTATTGCCTCTGCTTATAAAAAAATTGCTACTTAGGCTTGCAACCCTATATGGACTAAAGTTTGGAATAGATTCCTCATTCTTAAAGTTAATATGTCTTTTTGGCTTGCAACTCACAACAAGATACTTACCATTGATAACCTGGTTCGAAGAGAATTCATGATTTGTAATAGGTGTGAGTTATGTCAGAAAGATGCTGAGTCTATGGATCATTTGTTCATTCACTAGTCTTTTACCTGGGAGATCTGGGGTAAAGTGTGGATGCAATGGAAAGTTGATTGGGTAATGCAGAATACTTTTAAGGAAGTCCTTTGGCATTGGATTTTCCCTACCAACCTTCCCATGATTAAGACCCTCTGGTTCTTTGTCCTTCCTATGACCTGTTGGCATATTTGGAAGGAGAGAAACAATAAATTTTTTAGGGAGACTAAGTTTTCTTCTCAGGTGGTTTTTGAAAATATTTGTAGGGCTATTAAAGAAAACATCAATACCATTCACAAAAGTAACAAGTAGTGTAGTTATATTGGCATGACTGATAATGAGAAAAGAATTCTAACTAAATGGAATTTGATACACAAGGTCTAGAAATCTGATATGAAGAGTAGAAGAGATAATGTTGTGTGGAGGTTCCCTCCTCATGATTGGGTTAAGGTGAACTTTGATGGTGCAGCTAAAGGAAATCCAGGGAATGTTGGAGGGGGAGGGGTCATCATAAACTCTTATGGCTTTTGTGTTGCTGTGATTGCATCTCCCTTTGGAGTTCAAAACAACCATGTGGCAAAAGCTCTAGCAATGTTAAAATATCTTCAGCTTGTTCAAAGATTTAATTTTAAAAGAATTTGGCTGGAGGGGGATTCCCTTAATATAATTTAGGCTATTAAAGGTATTAGTTCCCCTTCTTGGAATATCCAAAATATCATTGATAATGCAAAAAGTTTGTTAGATGCCTATGATAGTGTGATTATTACCCATACCTTTAGGGAAGGTAACAGGGTAGCCGATTTGTTAGCCAATGAGGGGGTCATTTTAGCAGAGGATGCTAATTATATCAGAGAATCATCATGTAAGAACGGAGTCTGACAGCAATTATTTTATGACAGAGTCCATGGTATATATTAATTTTATTATTACCTTTATGGGTTTAGACTTCAATGATAGATTTTGGAGTGAGGTGGATTGTCAGTTGATTACCTATCTTAGGCATCATGATAATGAGTATTGGTGTGAAGGGCCTTATCATATTAAGTGCTAGGTTAATTTGAATGTTTTAAAAGACTACTTGAAAAACAAGAAAATCACCTTGGTTTCCGATTTTAGCATCTCTGTTCTTCAACATTTGGTTAGTTTATGCTCCTTTGAGGGTTTCGAATTGAACAACTATCACATTATGGGAGGAAATATCAACCGTAATGAGCCTACCAGCTATGATAATGTGGAGAAATTGCATGGGAGGAAGAAGTCCATTTCCCGTGGTTTTGCTAAGGGCTGGAAAAATAATAAAGTTACTCTGTTCGGTTAGACTTGGAAAGTAGATGAAGATTTGGTGGCTGAGGTGACCGGTTTGAAGAAGGATGGTATCAAGTTTTATAGAGACCGCAAGTTCTCAGTGGAAGCCATCAAGAATTTCCCCAAAAATGAAGAAGAAAGGGCTCGACTCGCCAAAAAGGATAATGCTTCCTATTATCTCCCTAACCAGGTAAAATCTTTCTGGCAGAAAATGTTGAAAGTTTTAATGGAGTACCTTACAATTGATGATAGGTTTTTGAAAGTCTACAATTACCACTTTGTTATCCTTAACCATTTTTTCCATGGATCTAAGATATCTCTGCCTTTATACTTCACCTCCTCCCTTAATGATAGTCTGACTGACCATGCTAAGAAACCTAATTACTACCCCATTGCTCACCAAGGCCTTATTTTGTTAATATATGAGCATCTTAAGGGTAAATCTAAGGCAAATAAGGATGATCCCTTTGTGGAGAATGCCCATATTTTTGAGGATTTTGATGACTCTGACTCTGATGAAGATTCTTCTAATCTTCCTCCTAAAAAGAAATCGAGGGTTAGTGAAAAAGCTAAAGAAGACATTGAAGAGAATGTTGGTTCTGAGCAGGAGCAAGAGAAGGAGGTGAAAGAAGAGGCAGAGAATGAGTAGGAGAAGGAGGTTGAGGGTGAGGAAGGGGATGAGTAGAGAGAATAGGATCTTGAAGAATCAGAGGCAAAGGATAATCCCTATGTTTTGGATAACAGGGATGATGTTTAGCATAACATGGAGGAGGGAAACCCTAGGCCTGAGGATTCTGCCCCTGATATGGAGAATACAGAGTCCATTCTGAATGCTGCTAGAAACAACACTTTGGAAATGTTCAATTTCTAGAAGTGGGTGATTGATAACATCACTAGCATTCAGGAAAAATAGAGAGAGCTGGATTTTAAAATTGAAAATTTGGTTAAGGATATCAAGATTTAAGGTAAAGAGGATAATGTAGAGGATACTAGTGCTACAGAGGATGAGAAATAAATTTCGGACTGGCTAGAAAGTGAGATTATAAAGGGAGATTTGAAGCACCTAGAGGATGTGGTGAGGATTCTCAAAGAAAAGGGTGAGTCTGATAAACAATCAGATTCAAAAAACTGAGAGTGCTTTGAGGAAATTCATGGAGGATAGTTTGGTTGTGTTGAAGGTGTCCTCTCAAAACATGAATGTGCTAGTTACTTGCCTGGAGAAGGATAAGAAGCATAAAGAAATTGTGATTATTGATGACAAGTCGACTTCTAGTTTTGTTCAACACTCCTCCAGATGCAAAACTAGGCAAAATGAAAGTGAGTTGGAGTCGAAGACAAAAGGCAATCGAAATATGCAAGAAAATAAAGACCTGAAAGAGGTAGCTAATGCGATGATGATGTTGGTCAAGGATGTGGAAGAGACTATAAAGATTTTCACCTAAAATGTAATTTTGTTTTAGGTGTGCCAGTCTCTCGCTGGCCTTTTGTTGTTCTTTACTTTGGCTATTGTCTTTTGTGCTATTCTTTTGAAGCCTTTCTCTCTTTGTTCTATCTTCTCTAGTATCTCTATTGCTTTTCTTTTCAATATGTTAGTGGGTTTCAGGTCCCTTAAAACCTGATTTTACTTAATCAAAAACAATGTGTCTTCTTTATTTTCAAGTGTATGCAAAAATATTTCACATTATTCTTGAGTCCCCTCAAAACCTATATTATGTGATACTAGAACCTATTATGTGATATTAGGACCTATTATCTGTGTTTATACCTATCTTAAATATGACATAATAGAACTTATTATGACTTAATAGGTCTTATTGTGATTTAATAACATGATCGTGTATGCATTTTAAACATTTCACATTATATACTTGAGTCTGGGCCTTAAGAGGTCTATATTTATGATATATTAGGGCCTATTATGTACATGTGATAAATTAATGACCTATTATTGCATAATTTAGGTCCTAATATCACATACATAATAGGTCCTCATATTTGCATAATATCTAGGTCTTAAGGGAGTCAAGTATAATGTGAAATGTTTTTGCATATGTGGTCTTGTATTAAGTCATAAAATTTATAAGACCTATTCTATCATAATTTAGGTTCTAACTTATATAGTATTTAAGATATGTACTTAATTTCATGTGATAGGTCCTTTAATATCACACAATATATCTATCTTAAGGGGAGTCAAGTATATTAATGTGAAATTATTTTGCATACGTGGTCATATTAAGTAATAATAAGGCCTATTATGTGATATTAGGACTTATTACATTGATTATAGGTCTTAAATGTGACATAAATTTAGAACCTATTATGCCATAATAGGTTCTATTTATATGACTTGACATATGCAAAAACATTTCACATTATACTCAAGAGTCCCTTTAAGACCTATATTATGCAGATCATATTAGGATAGGTATTACATGTGATATTAGGAGGTCTATTATGCAATAATAGATCTTAAATACATGACATTAGAGTCCACTTGTTATGACATAATTTTTAAAAGTCTTACTAAATGTCTTGAAAATTTGGTTTCAAATTAAACTTGGAATTTTGTTGCATTAAAAATATTCTTTGTCATCTTAAACTATGTGTAGAATGGGCTTGAGAAGAAGGGAGTTCTGAAGCGGGAGTCAAGGAAAATGAACCTATTGAAGAACACAATATAGTGATGAACATAGGAAGGAGCTTGTCCAAGCTGAACCAATGGAGGTTGAAGGAGAGGGGTTAGGCTCCTTACCTCCTACTACTGGTATGGATAAGCATATTGTGGATCTAGCTAAATAGGTGAAGAAAAATATTTCTTATAAAAATTTAGATCATTTACTTGAAATGGATGTGCGTGAGTTGAAACATCTTAGTGAAGAACCTAGACATACTAAAAGGAGGTCAATGAATAAAAGTGCAAAAGAAATAATGTGTCATTTCTATAATATTGATACTACACTAGAGAAAGCTCAATTGTTATCAATTGTACTTACTCGTAAAGGCTTAATAGATCCACTGAAATTGTTGGGTATAGATACAACAAGTCAAAAGAGGAAAATGTCTCAGCTACAAAAATCTATTGTTGATAATGTTAAGAAAGGTTTGGTGAACATTGGTAGAAAATATCCAACAGTAGATAAGACCATTTCAAGAAGAGTGATGTTGACATATTTAGTAAATGAAAGATTGCCTAAAAAAAAAAAATCTCTTCACTGTCATCTGAGTTTGGTTTTATTAGGACAATATCAAAATATGTTAAAAGGAGAAAGACTCTGGATGATACTACCTCATAAGGGAATTGGGCAATTATGCGTAGAGCTCCTCGTTCTGATAGAATTGTAGATGTTGTTTGAAACTTTGTGACAAGTTTTTGAAATGATAATACTTGTCCTTCGTCAAACAGTAGAGATGTTATCAAGCAAAGGACTGGTCCTTATCATTATGACCTCCATGTAAAACATTGGATAGACACAACAAAACATGAACTGTATGTGTTGTTTACTAAAACAAACCCTCATATAAAGATTGGACAAACGATCTTTGAACGGTTAAGGCCATATTATGTGAAGGTAAACAAAGTTTCAAAACTTGTTGTTGTTGTTGTTATCACATCAAATTTGCTCTGTACTATCAGGTGTTTCAAAATATTAGAGAAGATAGTGATGGTTATGAAAAATCTCCTCCTAAACGAACAAGTCAATTCATAGCATCCATCTTATGTGATAAATCAGATGATAATGCAACCAGTCGAATAAATTGCATAAAAGGAATTTGTGGAACATGCGGGGACTTGGCTAAATTGCCTTTGAGAGATGAAGATACTTACATGAGGAAGATGGTAAATTGTAAGAGTTACAAGTACAAAAAATTTGAAACAAAATTTGGAAAGGAATCTACAAGATTAGATTATGTAGAAGAGGAAATACCTATTGGAATAATTATGGAAAATTTTTGTAAGTTGATAAAACCATACATATGCCATGGTTTTTTTGCCAAGTGGCAAGCAAAACAATTTATAAGATTAAGAGACACTTTCACACTTGGAACTATTCTATCCATAGTGAACTTCGCACAAAATTACTCTTTTGCACATCAAAAAGAGATTCAATCAGAGTATTACTTTTCAAAGCAAATCACTATTTTGGTGCATGTGTGTTATTGACATACACAAATGGATTTGGATGGTGTTGATAGTACATTTTAAAATCATGTCATTAAGAAATATTACAAGTTCTATATCAGTGATGATAAGGAGCATGACACACTTTTTGTATAACATTGCTTTAAGATTTTTTTTGAATATTTGAAAGAGAGATACATAACAATAGTTAAACATTTTGTTTGGTCTAATGGATGTGTGGCACAATTCAAATATTTGAGGCCATTTTATGTGCTATGTAGATATCATCAAAATGGCAAAATGCCACATGTTCGGAGTTTTTTTGAGAGTGGTCATGGAAAGGGTGAACATGATGGTGCAAGAGCTTGTATCAAACGTGTTCTAAGAAAACATCAAATAAATTACAAAGGAGATCGTATAGATGATGCAAATGATGTTGTTTAATGGTGTAAGAAACACTTTGAGAAACCTAATTATCCCGGTGAATCATCATCGAGAACATACAGACCCATTACATATAGAGTGTTTTGGGAGATAACTGGTACGTGATCTCTTTTAGTGTTTTATTTAAATTTATTTAATTTTTTAAAAAATGTTCCTAGATCAAATGTTTCAATTTAATAACTTGATCTACATGTATGTTTGTGTACACATGTATATTTTGAAGATGTGGATAGAAGATCAATGCATGGATGCAAGAGCGTGGAGAGGACAAGATCTTTGCATTGTGACATGAGTACAAATAATCGCCCATGGACATTATACACTAGGGATTATTCATGTTTTTGTTCTGATTACATTTTGGAAAACTATGTTGATTGTAAGAACCAAGAGCTTGGATATGTTAGTGAATGGAAATTGGTGCCACTTGATGTTTCTGACACATACGAGGATTCAAATGAGGACAGGCTCTTTGAAGACATTCCTTTTATTTCTGGTGATTGTGATCATATTTCAGGATTGCTTAAAAAGGGTATCTGACGTACACATATATATTTAAAGTATATATATATATATATCCTTAAAAAAATGTTGCGTACATGTAAATATTTCCTTAAATGATGTTTGAAATTTATTTAACTTGTTTCACATTGTAAGAGATATTTTTGCAGTCATAGCAGAAGATGGAAATATAGAAGTTGTTAGTTATTATTTATTTCATTGCACAGAAGAGAGAAAAAAGTTAACAAAATCTGAAATGAGTGATGGAATTTCATTTCCCACAGGTTTGAATTGATTCATATGTACACAAATCGCTTACGTGCAAATTTTTTATTTCTCACGTTTCTTATATACATGTACATGCAGGCTCAGTTGTAGTGCAAGAGACATATTTAAAACAAGTTAAAATTGTTCAACATGGGATTCATTTCACTAAATTGACAAAAAAGTATATCACTATAGCCACTTGTGTTGGCATTACAATAGAAAGGAGATTGTTGGCATTTCAATAAGGATATTGAGAAGGTTGTTGGAGATTATTGATATAACTGAAGAAGGATGATTACTGTCTTAATAATATTGTTTTGTCATTGATGTCAAGAAATTGATTTTCTGATTCAGTATGATGTTGTCATATCTTGAGAAGTATGTGTTGATGAGTATTAGGAGGTCGATAAGTGACACAGAAAGTATGTGATAATGAAGGGGAGAAATAAGTTATTCAATGGGCAACTATTACCGAGTTAGACAATGATGAGATCATGTTGTTTTGATTGTTTTGATATCCTACATATGTTGTTGATTATAAGTTTAATACTGTACTATGTCACCGAGCAAAGAACCTAGTCGATAAACCCTAAGGTACCTAGTCGGTAAACCCTAAGGTTATCGATATCGGTTAAAGAAGGCAGAATGTCTACCGAGCGAAGTTCAATATTAACCAAGTAACAACCGAGTTATAATAGATCACATTGGATGGATAAAAGCATTATTTAATGAAGGATGCTAATGAGCTGGAGATGAATAAATGATTGGTATGCCACGCAAGAAGTTTTTGTTAAGGATCTACGACAATGAAAAATCAAGAGGAAAATCTACAACATAGATTGAACCGCAATAACCTAGCACAAGTTCCTAGGAAGGAATGCAAGTTCCAAGGTGAGGTAAAATGTTTTCAGATCGAAGGATACATTGAACCTAGTCAAGTTTGATGATCTGATGGCTAAGATTGATCATGGGAAATGTGATCAAGGAGATTAAGCAGTTAGAAATTATTTATAAATAAGGAATTATTGATGAATACTACATGTGGGCAAATGTATGCATTGTGATGCTATAGGATTGTTTACCGAGCTCAGAAGCTTGAAGCTCTAATTGAAGAACAGATTGAGAAGCCCAGGAAGCCCAACAAGGGACTAGATAAGTCTTATGACAAGATTGTTTTGAGAAAATAGAATTTGCTTTAGCATTTCAGATTTGAAGTTGTAGATATAATTTATTACTGTTATTTGTTTTGTAAGTGACAAGAAATCTCTTAACCGAGTGGACCTAGCAGTCTTATTTGTAAACCCTCTAGCAAGGTAACATTCTAAATGAGTGTTTGAAATCCTTTGACAAGGTCACTTCTAAAAAAGTGCAAGACTCTAACAAGTATGAGGGAAATCCCTTAACCGGGTCACATCTAGCAATTTGTTTGTAATCTTTAATAGGATTTGCTTTTAACCGAGCATAATCTAGAAGGGTATATTTCTTAGTGCGTCCGTGGTGCAGGAGTACCTAGTTTCATTTCATGACAGGTTTGATAGCAAGTTTGATTTTTATTAGTTTTGAGTTATAAAGTTTGTCTAAGATTTTTTTGAGTTGTTCTAGGTTGTTTGGATGAGTTTTGAACTCATTGTGTGGTCTTGTTTCCTGTTTTCATCTTTTTGCTCAAAGTTTTGAGTTGCCTGGCAAAATGTTGTAAAAAGTGAGTTTTCAATGTGTTTTTGTTTTGAAAAGTTCTTAGACATGCTTTGTGTTTGGTTTTTGGGTGTGAGTAGTGTTCTTAGGTGATTGGGAGTCTTTGAGATCAACCTTGCATCATCTAGGCATTAAAAGTTGTCATTTTAGACATGAAAATGTCAAATTTGAGTGCTCTTGGACATGTACCTATCCATATAGCAGGATAACTAACTTGTAGAGGTATTTATTCTCTTGTTTGAACCATTGTAAGGGTTGATCATTCAAAGATATCAAGCATTTTGAAAGTTTGCACTGATTTTACCTTGTTTTTCTCTATGTTTCGACTCCATGTGAGCAGTAGTCCATACACCTGCTATACATGGCCATACTATTTTTGCATTTCCATGTTCTCTTATGCTTCTTGAAGCTTTTCCCTTTGGTGGCATCAAATTTCATTAAGTTTTGATTTTTGTGCAAAATTATTTGGTTTGACAGTTTCACTGCCTTGTCAAGGAAATTGGCAAGGATGCTTGACCAACTTGGCTTCTTGAAGCCCTAAATGTTCATGGCTTCCCAAGAACTAGTTGGTCAACTTGTAAGATATGTATATACATGTTTTTATTTCCAAAATGCAAGTGCAAGAAGTTTTGTGGCCATGGAGCCCTAGGCAAGTGTGCCATTTGGCTAGGGTCTTTGAAGAAGTTTGATGCTTTTCTCTTCTATAGAAAATGCATACATCAGATGGAAAGACTTGTTTTGATGTTTAAGGTTGTATGTAAAGGAAAAGAGTCTTTCTAAGCCATGATAAGGATGATTTCATTTTCAGTTTGTGAAAATGGTGTAAAAAACAGTGAGTCACTATTTTGATGTTGATTTCCATACAGTTGCTTACTCTCCACCATATATTGGAGTTTGTAAAGCCTTGTACCTCCTTCTATTTACTTGCAAAAAAGAACAAGGAGTGGTCTTTGAAATTTTCCATGGGTTTTGAGATTTCCAAGATCAATTAATGATCCTTGAGGCAAAGTTGTAATGCCCAGCTGGCTGTCACAGTCAATTATGACTGATTTTTGAATTTTTGGTTGATTTGTTTTTGCAATCTTCCTCTTCCAAATAGCAGGTATGAAGGAAAACAAACATACAAAGATAGCGCATTGATAAAAAGCACCATCAGACCTTTGAAAAAGAGTTTGACAATGGTAAATGCAGGGTAAAGTGGAAAAAATAGTGAAAGGGGCAAAGTGCAGTGATAATTAGTTTGATAGTGAACGACTCAATGCTTTGTAATTGCCTAATGCCTTTTTGTGCAGGGCTAATGTGGTTCTTTCTTGTCACTAATGATAGACATGTTTACATGCTTTATAATGTAATTGGTTCTCATGCAAATCATGTGTTTGTAGAAAGTAAGAATGGAAAAGTTGTCAATGTTGGATACTCCCTATGACCATCGTTTGTAAAATCTTGTTCTCTAACCTTTGAAGGTGTAAAACTACTTTATTTTGGCCTAAATAGTTTGTAGCATGGTAGAGCCAAGCTTTTATGGTGCACATTGAAGGTTTCTAACTTGAAATTTGTTTCTTTCCTCCAAAACCCTTGCAAACCCTTCTTTTTGCACCCATTTTTGGGACAGTCATGGAGGACGCCTAATGGACTCTAAAACTTAGAAAATCCTCAATAAATTCCAAAAGGGTATCTGAATATTAAGTTCTTTTTGTTTGGAAGTACATCGTTGGAGAAGGGTGAGAACAAAACCCCAAAAAGAAGGCTAATTCCTTGTAGCCCATTTTAGGCCTAAAATATGTCTTTTTGTAAAATCAGGTACACAAAGGAAGGGTGTAAAGCATAAAACCCATCAAATCCAGTTGAAACAAGTTGAACTTGCATGCATTTAACATATTTGGTGAGATAGAATCCATAACTCAGTTTGTAGCACTTGAGAAGGATTACTACGCTCCAAACCATAGAAGACCAAAGACACCCAAGGAGGTAAAACTTGACACAAACTTGTAATTCATCAAAAGGAGACCTTGTGCAGTCAGAGAATAGATCAGGGATAGAGGAAATGAATCCCAATTGAGAGATTAAGGTGTTAGAACATAAAGCCTAAAACAATGGAGTTGAAACCCTTGAGCAACCAGGGAGTGTTTGACTTAGGGAGGTGGATCAAGGAGAGTTGCTAGGTTGCTTACAAGCTATTTGCACTCTAATTTTGGTTACTACACCTTGAAACTAGCAATGGACCTATCACTTATTAAAATACAAGCCTAATTGGGCAACCCCCTTGCACTGCCTCCCTATCATAGTGGTATCAGAGCATAGTTACACTTGGGAAGAAGTAGCAATCTGGCAACCATGGTGGCAAATGCAGAGTTAGCAAAGAAAATGGAAGATTAGGAAGAAGAAAATAGGTTACTCAGAATGAAGCTAGACCTCCTAGAGTAGAAATTGGGAGAAATATAAGTGAAGGCAGATGAAGCCAACAATAAGATAGATGGAACAGAAGATAGGGGTAAGCTATTAGCTATAGAGGATGAAATCCCTCTACCAGACCCTGTGATAGAGAATGAACCCTTTTTGAAAGCCTTGAAGGCTATGAGTGGGAGAACACTAGAAGGAGTCCCACTATTTAGTGGTTAAATGGACCCAAAAGTGGTCATGGAGTGGATTGAGGGTCTTGAGAACCATTTTGAATGTGATGGTGTGATAGAGGCCCAAAAAGTGAAGTTGGCTAAGTCCAGGTTGAGAGGAGCTGCCTTAACATGGTGGAAGTTCATTCAAAATGAATGTGAGAAAGAGGGCAAAAAGCCCATAGCAAATTGGAAGGGAATGTTGTCCAAGATCAGAGAGACTTACATTCCTGAGGACTATGAAATATAACTTCATAGGAAAAGGCAAAACCTTAGGCAAAAGGAGTTAGATGTCAATAGTTACACCGAGGAGTTTCAGAAGCTATGCCTTAGGTCAAAGATCCAAGAGGATGAAAATGTCAAGGTTGCTAGGTATCTCAATGGCTTGAGATGGAACATTCAAGAAGAGCTATGTTTGTTGTGTCCTACAACAATCCAGATGTGCTATAAACTTGCACTCAAGGTAGAGGAAAGGAGTAGGAAGAAGCAAGAGCAGCATAACAGAGGTAGAGGAAGAGGCAGAGATGGTCGAGGCCATAGAGGTAGTTTTGGGGGAAGACACATAGATCAAAGGTCCTAGGGAGAATCTAAACTTATATAGAAAAGTGGGGATTCTCTGAGCAAGCCCAACGATAGGGGTAGGGGATCAAGCAACCCAAGAAGGGGTACATCTAGTGGACCAGGTAGAGGGTCTTACTTCTCCACTATGAAATGCTATAACTGTCAGAAATTGGGTCATCTTGCTTATAGGTGTCGAGAAAAGCCTAATTCTTCCCATGGAGGTGAAAAGAGAGTGAACTATGTTCAGGAGGAAGGAAGTAGTACAAGAACTCCAGCAATGAATCTAGCACCCAAAGATGGTGAGAGTCTAATGATGAGGAGAGTATTGATGCAAGAACCTCACAAGTGTGAAGTGTCTTAGAGAAGAGCATTGTTCAGGATCAAGTGCAAAATCTTGGGCAAGGTATGTAAGGTGGTTATAGATTCAGGTTCCACAAATAACATTATCTCAAAGGAGGCAGTTAGCAGATTGAACCTACCTAGAATGAAGCACAGTGAACCCTACAAGGTAACCTGGTTAAATAAGGGGCAACAAGTCCTAGTTAATGAACAAGCATGGATAGACTTCAACATAGGTGAATACAAGGATAGGATACTATGTGACATCCTTCCTATGGATACTTGCCATCTACTATTGGGTAGACCCTAGCAATTTGATAGAAAGACACACCATGATGGTGAAAAAAACACATATTCCTTTCAAAAGAATGGCATTGTCTACAAAATTTCAGTCCCTTAGTGAAGAGATAGAGAACAACAAACCACAGGCACCTAAAGTGTTATTAGTCAATGAAAAAGAGTTCATCCAAACCATGAAAGAGGGAGATGGGATTGGTTATGCACTTGTAGTGAAACCTAAGGAGGAGAAGAAAGAAAAACAAGTTGAGATCCCACAAGAAGTGTAGCAAATTCTTGATAACTTTAAGGACATCATCAGTGATGGACAACTAGTAACATTACCTCCTCCTAGAGCCATTAGTTATCAGATTGACTTTATACTAGGAGATTCTTTGTCAAACAAAGAAGCTTATAAGATGACTCCTAAATAGAACAAAGAGGTCGCTAGGCAGATCCAAGAGTTGTTGGATCAAGGATTAATAAGAAAGAGTATAAGTCCCTATGTCGTGCCTATAGTGTTAGCACCTAAGAAAGGGGGCACATGGAGACTATGCATAGACTCCAAAGCCATCAACAAAATCACAATAAGGTACAGATTCCCTATTCCCAGGATAGAAGATCTGATGGATTGTTTGGGGGGTGCAAGGTATTTCACAAAAATAAACTTAAAGAGTGGTTACCATCAGATAAGAATAAAAGAGGGTGATGAGTGGAAAACTGCTTTCAAAACAAATGAGGGTCTTTATGAATGGCTGGTTATGCCTTTTGGACTCTCTAATGCTCCTAGTACCTTTATGAGGCTAATGAATGAAGTATTGCAGGATTTTCTTAGTAAGTTTGTGGTAGTCTACTTAGATGATATTCTCATATTTAGTAAGACTAAAGAGGAGCATTTGAAACACTTAGCCATTGTTTTGCAAAGATTATCTGATGAGCAGTTAACCATAAATCTTGAGAAATGTGATTTTATGCAGCAAGAGCTAGTCTATCTTGGTTTTGTTGTGTCCAGTGGAGATCTTAAGATGGATCAATCAAAAGTTGCAGCCATAACAACTTGGCCAACCCCACAATCAGCCAGTGAAGTTAGGACTTTTCATGGTCTAGCCCAGTTTTACAGAAAGTTTATCAGAGGGTTCAGTGAGATTTGTGCACCCATGTTAGATACAATAAAGGGTGGTCATAAGGTTAATTTTCAATGGACAGAAGTAGCCAATAAGGGGTTTGAGTTACTCAAAACTAGATTTGCTACACAGCCAGTGTTAATCCTTCCTAGTTTTGATAAGCTCTTTACCATAGAATGTGATGCCAGTTATCTTGTAGTAGGTGAAGTCTTGAGTTAGGATAATAGACCAGTTGCTTTCTTTAGTGAGAAATTGAATGATGCAAAGAAAAAGTACTCATCCTATGATTTAGAGTTATATGAATTGGTGCAGGCACTCCGGAAGTGGAGGCATTATTTGCTTCCTAAAGAGTTTGTTGTGTATACAGACAACCAAGCAATCAGTTTTTTGGATTCTCAGGATAAACTCAACCATAGGCATGTGAAATGGGTAGAATACCTACAAGCATATACCTTTACTCTTAAGCACAAGAAAGGCCAATGTAACAAATTAGTTGATGCTTTGAGTAGGAGATTGTTGACTATTCAGGAGATCCAAGTTAAGAGTATTGGTATTGATTGCTTTCAGGATTTGTATCCTAATGATGATGATTTTGCTGCTGCTTATAAAGTTTGTCTTGCTTTTGAGAATCATTTCCATAGTGAGTATGTTGACTATACATTGCAGAATGGTTTGTTATTCAAGGGAGGATAGTTGTGTGTTCCCAAAGGTTCCATGAGAGAAAACCTTATCCAAGAGAAACACAATGGGTGTTTGAGTGGCCATTTTGGTCTCAATAAGACCTTAGAGTTGGTTCAATGCTTCTATTACTGGCCTAAGATGCAGAGAGATGTCAGAAGGTATGCTGAGCAGTGTATGGTATGTCAGAAGGCCAAAGGTAATAGCACTAATGCTGGTTTATATCAGCCACTTCCCATTCCTTCTAGGCCATGGGAGTGCATCAGCATGGATTTTGTTGTAGGTTTACCAAAGACAAAAGCAAGATATGATAGTATTTTTGTGGTTGTTGATAGATTTAGGAAAATGGCTCACTTTATACCTTGCAAAACTACTAATGATGCTAGTCATATTTCTTTCCTTTTCTTTAAAGAAGTTATCAGGATACATGGTTTTCCATCTAGCATTGTGTCAGATAGAGATGTTAAGTTTTTGGGTCATTTTTGGAAGACTTTGTGGAAGAAATTGGGTACTAACTTGTCTTTTGGCTTAGCTTATCATCCACAGACAGATGGCCAAATAGAAGTGGTGAATAGAACATTGGGTAATCTGCTCAGATGTCTCACCAAGGAGTATGGACAAAGCTAGGATCAACTCATTCCATAGGCAGAATTTGCCTATAATGATAGTGTAAACAGATCCACTGGTAAGAGTCCATTTCAGATTATTTATGGTATGCATCCAAAAGGTGTTTTTGAGTTACATGATGTGACTAACTTGCAACATATTAGTGGGACAACAGAGGATATGGCACAGTCTCTAAAAGAGATCCATGAACAGGTTAAGCAGTCTTTGCAAGACACCACCGCAAGAGTCAAGGCAAGGGTGGATGCTTCAAAGAGGGATGTCCAATTCTCAGTTGGAGATTTTGTGATGGTGCATCTCAACAAGTCTATATTGCATAAGGGAGTTCCTACCAAGTTACAGATGAGAAGAATAGGGCCTTGTAGGATTTTGGCTAAGTATGGCCCTAATGCTTATAAGATTGATTTACCTACTGATGTTTCCTTGTCTCCTATCTTTAATGTTGCAGATTTGGTACCTTTCAAGGGGTAGCCTCCAGAAGAGACTCAAAGAGCTTTAGACATTTCACATTCCCTTTTTGATCTATCTCTCCCCTCTTCTTCTTTTCCCATTCCTGAACAGGTACTTGATTCCAGAATCATCAAGAAGACTAGACAACATGACTACTTTGAACATTTCATCAAGTGGAAAGATCAACTAGCCTCTGAAGCCACTTGGATACCTAAAAGTGACTTCCACAAGGCTAGTATTCCTCTCTCTTTTCTGCCCAAAGGAGTCACATGACTTCTTTGTCACCAAGGGAGTATGGTGCAGGAGCACCTAGTTTCATTTCATCATAGGTTTGATAGCAAGTTTGATTTTTATTAGTCTTGAGTTGGAAAGTTTGTCTAAGATTTTTTTGAGTTGTTCTAGGTTGTTTGGATGAGTTTTGAACTCATTGTGTGGTCTTGTTTCCTATTTTCATCTTTTTGCTCAAAGTTGCCAGTTTGGAGTTGCCTGGCAAAATGTTGTAAAAAGTTAGTTTTCAATGTGTTTTTGTTTTTAAAAGTTATTAGACATGCTTTGTGTTTGGTTTTTAGGTGTGAGTAGTGTTCTTAGGTGATTAGGAGTCTTTGAGATCAACATTGCATCATCTAGGCATTAAAAGTTGTCATTTTAGACATGAAAATGTCAAATTTGAGTGCTCTTGGACATGTACCTGTTGGTATAGGAGGATAAGTGACTTGTAGACATATTTATTCTCTTGTTTGAACCATTGTAAGGGTTGATCATTTAGAGATATCAAGCATTTTGAAAGTCTGCACTAATTTTACCTTGTTTTTCTCTATGTTTTGACTCCATGTGAGCAGCAGTCCGTACACTTGCTGTACGTGGCCATACTTATTTTGCATTTCCATGTTCTCTTATGCTTCCTAAATCTTTTCCCTTTGGTGGCATCAAATTTCATTAAGTTTTGAGTTTTGTGCAAAATTATTTGGTTTGACAGTTTCACTGCCTTGTCTAGGAAATTGGCAAGGATGCTTGACCAACTTGGCTTCTTGAAGCCCTAAATGTTCATGGCGTCCCAAGAACCAATTGGTCAACTTGTAAGATATGTATATACATGTTTTTATTTCCAAAATTCAAGTGCAATAAGTTTTGTGGCCATGGAGCCCTAGGCAAGTGTGCCATTTGGCTAGGGTCTTTGAAGAAGTTTGATGCTTTGCTCTTCTATAGAAAATGCATAAATCAGATGTATAGACTTGTTTTGATGTTTAAGGTTGTATGTAAAGGCAAAGAGGCTTTCTAAGCCATGATAAGGATGATTTCATTTTCAGTTTGTGAAAATGGTGTAAAAAATAGTGAGTCACTATTTTGATGTTGATTTCCATACAGTTGCTTACTCTCCACCATATATTGGAGTTTGTAAAGCCTTGTACCTCCTTCTATTTTCTTGAAAAAAAGAACAAGGAGTGGTATTTGACCTTTTCCATGGGTTTTGAGATTGCCAATATCAATTAATGATCCTTGAGGCAAAGTTGTAACGCCCAACTGGCTGTCACAATCAATTATGACTGATTTTTGCATTTTTGGTTGATTTGTTTTTGCAATCTTCCTCTTCCAAATAGCAGGTATGAAGGAAAAAAAACATCCAAAGATAGAGCATTGATAAAAAGAACTAATCAGACCTTTGAAAAAGAGTTTGACAATGGTAAATGCAGGGTAAAGTGGAAACAATAGTGAAAGGGGAAAAGTGCAGAGATAACTAGTTTGACAATGAATGACTCAATGCTTTGCCTAATGCCTTTTTATGTAGGGCTAATGTGGTTATTTCTTGTCACTAATGATAGACATGTTTACATGCTTTAGAATGTAATAGGTTCTCATGCAAATGATGTGTTTGTAGAAAGCAAGAATGGAAAAGTTGTCAATGTTGCACACTCCCTATGAGCATCTTTTGTAAAATATTGTTCTCTAACCTTTGAAGGTGTAAAACTACTTTATTTTGGCCTAAATAGTTTGTAGCATAGTAGAACCAAGCTTTTATGGTGCACATTGAAGGTTTCTAACTTGAAAGTTGTTTCTTGCCTCCAAAACCCTTGCAAACCCTTCTTTTTGCACCCATTTTTGGGACAGTCATGGAGGACGCCTAATGGACTCTAAAACTTAGAAAATCCTCAAGAAATTCCAAAAGGGTATCCAAATATCATGTTCTTTTTGTCTGGAAGTCCATTGTTGGAGCAGGGTGAGCACAAAACCCCAAAAAGAGGGCTAATTCCTTGTAGCCCGTTTTAGGCCTAAAATATGTCTTTTTGTCAAATCAGGTACACAAAGGAAGGGTGTAAAGCATAAAACCCATCAAATCCAGTTGAAACAAGTTGAACTTGCATGCATTTAACATATTTGGTGAGATAGACTCCATAACTCAGTTTGTAGCACTTGAGAAGGATTACTACGCTCCAAACCATAGAAGACCAAAGACACCCAAGGAGGTAAAACTTGACACAAACTTATGATTCATCAAAAGGAGACCTTGTGTAGTCAAAGAATAGATCAGGGATAGAGGAAATGAATCCCAATTGAGAGATTAAGGTGTTAGACCACAAAGCCTAAAATAATGGAGTTGAAGCCCTTGAGCAACCAGGGAGTGTTTGACTTATGGAGGTGGATCAAGGAGAGTTGCTAGGTAGCCTACAAGCTATTTACAGTTTGATTTTGGTGACTACACCTTGAAACTAGCAAAGGACCTATGACTTAAGAAAATACAAGCCTAATTGGGCAACCCCCTTGCCCTGCCTCCCTATCAGTCTGTAATCCCATAGTTGTTTTTCCCTATTTGGGTTTCCACGTTAAATATGGTGTTATATGTGTTGTGATGTTATTTGTTCATGAGTTTGAATGTTTTGCAGTTTTGGTTATGTATTCTGAAGTATAAGCTATCGAGGTTGAATCTATTGAATATATTGAAGATTAAGTTTGTATGATTCACCGCCCCCCTCTCATCTTACTAACTATTAGCATCAGAACTTTAAAATTGGTATCAGAGTTGTGGACTCCAAAAGAAAAGTTTAAAGGTACTTGAGGCAAAGATCTGAAGATGTATAAAAGGGATGCACCAAAGCTGAACAAGTCAAGTTTCTCCACATGGCAGAAAAGGATGAAGCTGCACTTATCAAGAATTGGAGAATATGAAACATATTATTTGGAGAATGATTACATACCACCTAGCACCAACCCGATGACCATGGAAGAGATAAAGGAAAAGAAAGAACATATTCAAGCTATGATTAAAATAACATCAGCATTAACCGACTCAGAGTTTAATGATCTAGAAGGCTATAATGATGCAAAAGCGATGTTGACCAAGCTCATATCTACGTATGGTAGTGATGAACATGTTCAAAGAGCTAAAGTAGATAGTCTAAGAGGAAAAATTGAATCCATGAGAATGAATGAAGGTGAGAACATAACACAATACAGTACAAGGTTAAAGGAAATTGTCAATCAAATTAAAGGAGCAAGAGGAACTATTGAAGAAAAGGATGTAACAAGTAAGTTGTTGAGAACCCATCTACCTGCTTATGCCATTCGAGTCTCTGCAATCAATGAATTAAGGTCTATACCAAACATGCCAGTCTCTTTGGATGCCACTATCGGTAAGCTACATGCATTTGAGTTAAGTAATTTTGATAACAGTGGGTCTTTGGTAAATAAAGTAGAATCTACATTCAGTTCTTTTCATATTGGTGAATCTGATGACTATAATGATAGAATGAATAAGTATTCTGAAGGAAATCACAGTGGAGCAAGTGAGAGATTTTGTAAAAACATGTAAGAAGCACACAAACTGTATGAGGAAATCAGAAAGCAAGAAGAGTTTGAAGCACTATTGGCCAGAAGGTTACCGAGAGGCAAAGGTAAGTATAAAGGAAACCTACCTTTGAAATGTTTCACTTGTGATAAAATAGGACATATGGCTTCTAACTGCCCTGACAAAGAATCTAGTGAAAAGAGAGAATACTGAGATAACAGGCAGAAACACAACCAATACAAAGGACACCGAGACTTCAGAAGGAGAGACAGAAAGATATGCCTAGTAGCTAATGAGGAATCCAATGATGATAAATTTGATGAAATTGATACAGAGGATGTTGTTTATGTGGCTATTAAAGATGGATCAAATGAAGAAAGGTATGAAGAAAAAGCCCTAATATCTCACATAAATAAAAATGATTCTTGGATCATAGATAGTGGATGCTCACATCACATGAGAGGTGATAAACACAAGTTTGTTAAATTAGATGACTATGATGGAGGATATGTAAGATTTGGTAATGATGCACCATGTCTGGTGAAAGGTAAAGGATCTATAACACTTCTTGACAATGCTAAATGTGATGATGTATACAGGGTTGAAGGTTTGAAATACAATTTGTTGAGTGTAGCACAGCTAAACAATACAGGATACCGAATAGAATTCCAGAAGGGGTGTGTCAAAGTTCATGACAAACATGGAAAGTTGGCTGCTATCAGGACACAAATAAAAGGTAATACATTTCATCTTGACTCAACTCGGAACAATTGTCTATATGCAAAAATAGAAGATACCTGGTTATGGCATAAAAGGTTTTGTCATGTAAATTTTGATAATCTGATCAAAATAAGTAAGAAGCACCGAGTAAGAGGTCTACCAAGCTTGGAAAAACTTGAGAATGCTATGTGCTGAGGATGCCAGATGGGTAAGATGACAAGATCAAGCTTTACAGGTAAGTCCTACACTTCTAAAGGAATTTTAGATCTAGTACACACTGCACTTTACACCCTGAACCAAGTACAACTGAAGAAAGGAACTATGAAGACTCCATATGAAATCTGGTATGACAAGAAACATAATGTAAGTTATTTTAAAATCTTTGGAAGTAGATGTTATGTTCACAAAGATGACAGAAATAGAAAGTTTGATCAGAAAAGCAAGGAAGAAACTTTTCTTGGTTATTCTTCTAGAAGTAAAGCATTTAAATGTCTGATCAAATTATCTAACAAAATAGTGGAAAGTGCAAATGTAAAAATTGATGAATTTGCAGAAAGAAATGATGAAGGAAATTCCAAAGAACTAGAGAATTATGAAGAATTTGTTTATGTTCAACCGAGAAATCCTATCAAGAAAGTTGCTAAAGAAAATGAAGATAATATCTAGTTACCGAGTGATGAAGAAGATCATACATAGCCTACTGAGCCTATATTAGCCAAATATGTCAAAAGAAGTCATGCATCAAGTCAGATTATAGGAGATAAGGATGATCCAGTGATGACAAGGAACAAACTGAGATAGATGACATGTCTAATATCTGATTTTGAATCGAGAATAGTAAAAGAGGCACTCAACAACGAAGATTGGGTAAATGCTATGATAGAAGAGATTGATCAAATCAAGAAGACTGAAACATGGACATTGGTCCCAAGACCGAAGGACAAAAATGTAATCGGTATAAAGTGGATTTTTAGAAACAAACTAAATGAAAAAGGTGAGGTCATTTGGAACAAAGCAAGACTAGTTTGCAAAGGTTATGCTCAAGAAGAAGGAATAGATTATGGTGAGACTTTTGCACTTGTGGCTAGACTTGAGGGAGTAAGAACATTGTTGGCATATGCTGCTTTCAAAAATTTCAAGGTATATCAAATGGATGTTAAATCTGCATTTTTGAATGGTATACTAGAAGAAGAAGTTTATATTGAACAACCTGTAGGATTTGTTGAAGACAAGAGTAAAGATCAGGTATGTAAATTGAACATAGATTTATATGGTCTGAAACAAGCACCTAGAGCATGGTATGAGTGACTGCACTCTTATTTGATCAAGATTGGTTTTATAAGAACAAGTGAAAATAACAATATGTACATGAAGAATGATGAGGACAGTGGAATACTAATCTCAACCATATTTGTTGATGATATTATTTTTTGTGGTAATGACTCCTTATGCAAGAACTTTGGAAATGAAATATGCAAAGAATTTGAGATGTCATTAATCGGTGAGATAAAGTATTTTATAGGTTTACAAATACTACAAATGAAAGATGAGATTTTCATTACTCAATCCAAGTACATAAAGGAAATCTTGAAGAAATTTGGAATGGAGGATTCTAAACCTATAAGTAATCCTATGACTACTAACTGTAAACTATCAAAGAATGATGAATCTGCATCTGTTGATGAGACACTTTACCGATCTATGATTGGAAAGTTGCAATATGTTGTTCACAATAGGCCAGATATGTCACATGCAATAGGAATAGTTGCAAGATTTTCTGTAGATCCCAAAGAAACCCATATGACAACAATTAAGAGAATTTTCAGATACGTGAGAGGCACTGAAGATTATGTCTTAGTATATGAAAAGAGGAATGATTTTGATTTAAAAGTTTATACTAATGCTGATTGGGTAGGAAACATTGATGACAGGAAAAGCACAAGCGGTGGAGCTTTCTTTCTAGGTGATAGACTAGTAAGTTGGCTTATCAAGAAACAAGGATGCATTTCACAATCAATGATTGAAGCTGAATATGTCATTGCAGCATTGAATTGTACCAATATAGCATGTATCAAGCAACTGTTGGAAGGTATAAATGAGAAAGTTACCGAGCCAGTAACTATATTTTGTGATAATACTAGTGCCATTAACATTTCAAAGAATCCGGTAATGCACTCTAAGACAAAGCATATCTCTATAAAGTATCATTATCTCAGAGAAGAAGTTCAAGAGAAGAAAGATGTGCTAGAATATATCAGTTCAAAGGAGAAAATAACAGACATCTTCACAAAGCCACTGCCAAGGGACACTTTTGAGTATCTCAGAAGCAAGCTAGTGGTCCTACCCCTATCTTCTACTCACTGACAAAGTTTGGTGAAAGCATCAATTCGATGACCCCATAAAATATTATTTGTGGATTGATGCTGATTTACACACTTTAGGAGGTTTTCTAAAGGTGTGCAGGAAATAGTGAATAGAGACAAGTTGCTTTCACCGAGACTGAGTTGATACATGTGTAACATGGCAAGGCAAATCACTTCACAATGGCAGAAAACATGAATTAGTTTTTCCTTTTGGCATTGTTGTCAAAGGGGGAGAAGACTAAATGGAGAAGATAGACTAAATGGAGAAAATAACAGAAGACTAATGACAGGGGGAGAAGACGGGCAGGAGAAGATTTTAACAACTCAAGGATAACAGGAGAAGTCTAATAGCAATCTGAATCCAAATCAGTTGGAATAAATCAAGTTGGTATTACCATTTAATTGTTGGTTTTGCCATCAATGCCAAAGGGGGAGATTGTTGGCATTTCAATAAGGATATTGAGAAGCTTGTTGGAGATTATTGATATAACTGAAGAAGGATGATTACTGTCTTAATAATATTGTTTTGTCATTGATGTCAAGAAATTGATTTTCTGATTCAGTATGATGTTGCCATATCTTGAGAAGTATGTATTGATGAGTACTAGGAGGTTGGTAAGTGACATAGAAAGTATGTGATAATGAAGGGGAGAAATAAGTTATTCAATGGGAAACTATTACCGAGTTAGACAATGATGAGATCATGTTGTTTTGATATCCTACATATGTTGTTGATTATAAGTTTAATACTGTACTATGTCACCGAGAAAAGAACCTAGTCGGTAAACCCTAAGGTTATTGATATCGGTTAAAGAAGGTAGAATGTCTACCGAGTGAAGTTTAGTATTAACCGAGTAACAACTGAGTTATAATAGATCACATTGGATGGATAAAAGCATTATTTAATGAAGGATGCTGATGAGTTGGAGATGAATAAATGATTGGTATGTCGCGCAAGAAGTTATTGTTAAGGATCTACAGCAATGAAAAATCAAGAGGAAAATCTACAGCATAGATTGAACTGCAATAACCTAGCACAAGTTCTTAGGTAGTAATGAAGTTCCAAGGTGAGGTATAACATTTTTAGATCGAAGGATACATTAAACCTAGTCAAGTTTGATGATCTGATGGCTAAGATTGATCATGGGACATGTGATCAAGGAGATTAAGCGGTTAGAAATTGTTTATAAATAAGGAATTGTTGATGAACACTACATGTGGGCAAATGTATGCACTGTGACGCTACAGGATTGTTTACCGAGCTCAGAAGTTTGAAGATCTGATTGAAGAACAGATTGAGAAGCCCAGCAAGCCCAACAAGGGACTAGATAAGTCTTATGACAAGATTGTTTTGTGCAAATAGAATCTACTTTATCATTTCAGATGTGAAGTTGTAGATATAATTTATTATTGTTATTTGTTTTGTAAGTGATAGGAAATCTCTTAACCGAGTGGACCGAACAGCCTTATTTGTAAACCCTCTATCAAGGTAACATTCTAAATGAGTGTTTGAAATCCTTTGACAAGGTCACTTCTAACAAAGTGCAAGACTCTAACAAGTTTTGAGGGAAATCCCTTAATCGGGTCACATCTAGCAATGTGTTTGTAATCTTTAACAGGATTTGCTTTTAACTGAGCATACTCTAGAAGGGTATATTTCTTAGTGGGTCCGAAATCCCATAGTGGCTTTTCCCTATTTGGGTTTCCATGTTAAATCTGGTGTTATATGTGTTGTGATGTTATCTGTTCATGAGTTTGAATGTTTTGCAGTTTTGGTTATGTATTCTGAAGTATAAGCTATCGAGGTTGAATTTGTTGAATATATTGAAGATTAAGTTTGTATGATTCACCACACCCCCCCCTCTCATCTTACTAACTATTGGCATCAGAACTTTACAACTTGGTCATTGTTGTTGGCCTAATTCTTCAAACAGTTCCATGTCATGGGTGGTCTCAAAAGTGGAGACTAGATAGTGAAGATCATGACAAAATATTAAGTGTTATTGAAGAGTGTTCTGAACCACTTGATGTGGTATGAACTATTTAGTAATCCAAAGTACATGTGGTTCAACCCATGAATTGAATTAATACTTGATAAATTAGAACTTAACTTGTTTTGAAACTGGGATAAATATTTGATCTATATATATATATATATATATGGCTTGTGTGGACCATATATTTTTTAGTTAAATATGAAATTTTTAATTATATCAAATTAGGATGTATGAAGTTAATTTGTATGTATGTTAAATAATACTTACGTTCACGTATGTAAAGTAAATTGGGACATGTGGATGAGTTGAAAATGTGTTAAGGTGGGTGATGTATGCAGTTGATTTGGATGTATATAGTAGATATCTAATTCTAAATGCATGTACATACATATGTAATTTGTAAGTTGTTAAAATAATTTTAAAGCATGTATGTAAAGTAAATTAGCACATGTATTTATTTAATTAAAAATGCACATGCACATAAATTTAAATAAAAATGCATATTTAAATTAGAATGTACATGTGTAAAATTGATATTAAATTAGGACATACATGTGTAATAATTGAAGAGCGGTCTGAACCACTAAGTGATGTGTTGTGAACTATTTAACTTGTATTTACCTAGAAGTACATGGTGTGAACTATTTAGTACACCTAGAAGTACATGGACCTAGACTTTATAAATTAAATTGAATATGTTCATTAACTTTAGTTTGTTCATTTGATATGAACAAGTGTGATTTTTATATTGTTCATGGCTTGTAGAGTGGAGTGGATATATATTGTTCACAAATTCTTTTAAATTAATGCATATCTACTGTATACATGTTACATGTAGTAAAATTTAAAATTTAAATTTAAATTATAAACATATCAATCTTTTTTTAAATCTATCTACATGTACATGTAAATTCAGTCACAGATATATATAAATTTTGAAAGTTTTAGAGAACATGTGCATTCAATCATATATATAAATATATGAATACAAATGATGTGATATATTTAATCCAAGATCAAATGCACAAACTACACATATATATAAAGTATAATCTAACCATACATGCACATGATATATATAATCTAGTCCATCAAACACAAACTGTATAAAGTACATATAATCTAACATACATGCATGAAATATATAACCTGGATCAAACACAAACTGTATAAAGTATAATCTAGTCTAAACTTCATACATGCATGAATATATAATATGAAAGTCTAAAATTTACATGTATATATTAAAAGATAAACAAATGAGCTATAAAGTACATCAAATCAACATGCATCATGTTAGCCACGAACAGAGGGACCATATGAGGGAGAGTCTTGGTGAGAGTCTGGATGTCCAATAGACCCCTGCAAAAGTAGAATTTATTTAAATATTAAATATAGATCTCTAGACACATGTACATCAAATCTGACTATAGTTAAATTAAAATAAAAATATAAATTGTAACACACATACATACATGTACATATATACAAAAAACAATAACTAACCTATCCACTAAGAACATCGAAAGAATCTCTCTTACGCACACGCTCAGAGCTCAAGCTAGGAGTGACATGAGCTAACTGTTATACATATATATATGTGTGTGTGTGTGTGTGTGTGTGTGTGTGTGTATTTAAGGACTAGTTTAGGATCAATTTAAATGATACAAATTAACTTATAACTATTATTTATTAAATGATTTATATATAGATTTATCATACATTACAAAACGTATACATGTCTTGTAAAAATTTAAATGCACATGTATGCACAAACCTGTGTATCAGGAGTAGGTTGTATAGTCTGATCATGTCCTGTGATCATATCAACCACATCACTTGTCCCTGCATATCTCTCCCTGGCTGTACATATGACTGAGGAGTGTAAGGGGCTAACTAGATGACTAGGCATCGTGGATGAAGTATTTGACTGTAGTAGCATATCCATAAACCTAGTATGGCTCAAACCTCACAGATGCTCCTCAAATGAATCCAAGCCCTCATCTGTGATATGGACCTGATCAACTTGTATGTCCTCCTCTGCAGCAATAGAGTGATCTATAGGTGGGTCAGTGCCTAGAGCATGCGTAGAGTGATGATAATGTTGTGACTGCCTTGAGGTATGCGTTGATGTAGAGCCTGCCCATTTCTGAGAATCTCCTCTCTAACATCAGCCAATGGTATGCCAAGTCGAGATGAAATAAAATGGTAAGAATGTAGAAGATCCTTGACTAAATACTTTGACATTTGTACATGTCTACTACCTCCGATTATAGCTGCTACCTCATTTGGGAAGGGGATGCCAGCAGTAATATATTGATCATCTGAATCTGAAGCCACCCCATGACTAGAAGATGCAATCTATGGATGATCATGAACGTGGTTAGCTCATCATATATCTGCCCACCTTGTCATATGATATGGTGGCTGCTACTAATGTAATCTGTCCAATCTTATCAATTGCTTCTCTCTGAGAAGCAATCACAATGTGGTCCACTATGGGGGCTAGGGCTGGGACTACTGTAGGAAATCTTTGGCCAACAAGGTCCCTGTGTCTAGGCGAATCTCTATCAGGCCTATGATATGCATCTCTATCAGCAATCCTGCCACTCCCCTGTCCATAATATGCTAGAATATCAAGGTAGTTTGGTTTCATCTGACAATGAACCTCAACAAATACCTATTGTGAAAAGTATAATGGTATCTGGTCGCTATTAGGATAACGACCATGGGCAGCTAAGAAGCATGGGTAAATCAATAATGTAACCCGTGGGTCGATACATCTCATGACCTAATATCCTCTTACCTTACTCTTCTCCTGATACTATGGAAAGCATCTCTCCTTGAAAGTCTCCTTCGATACCATCCTCACCACATCATCAAAAGAATCAGGACCCCTCACCTCACTCCTCAATTGTCTATAAATATCCTTTATAACCTTAGGTGAGAATGAGGTGTGATAAACTAAGCGGTCCCTCAATGTCTGCAAACTATCAAAAATGGATGTGCATGTACTCTTGTACACACCATCAGTACAGGGGTCATCTAATATGACCCTCAACCTATGCAACTCATGATCATTGTATTGGAAAATGGTAGCAATGTTGGGAAACGGGGGATCTGGTGTGGAGGATCTATATCATCAATGTGTGGCTCCTGATCAGGAGCCTGTGCAGGTGGATCTTGATCAGGAGCCTATGAAGGTATATCCTGGGATGCCATCTATCTAGGTATGTCATAAAGTTAAAATAAATATGTAAGAACACACACACATGAAGTGCATTTACTTTAAAACACTAAAAATTAAAATCAATTAAATTCTAGAGAGAGAGAGATCATTTTCATGACACAGAGAGAGAGAGATAACATATATTTCAGATATATATATATATATATATATATTTAAATCTTGAATACATAAAAAATTCAAGAACATGATATATATAATTTTTATAAGTCAATAACAAAAAAAATTAGACCTATATTTTATTGTAATGTATAAATATTTGTGTGTATACCAAAATTAACCTTTTTGTTTGAAACTAAAACATGGGCATTGATCTACAAAATGGAATGTAACTTCTCTAAATTTTTTGACATTGTTTGTTATTGAACCTCATATCTCAAAAAAATAGAGGTCATTGTATTTTTGTAATGGGCATACGATTATAAAATTATTAAATCTGTAATATGTGATCCTAAGGGGAATGTCTTATGTACACTAGGATGTTATAATGGGTCATATGTGGTCCTAAGGGGTCAAGCATGTGTTAACGCATACATGACCCCTTAGGACCACATATAACCCCTTAGGACACTATGTGATGGAGTAAGGGGTATGTTGTTCACACTAGGATTTTATAAGGGGTCATATGTGGTTCTAAGGGGTCATGCATGTGTTAGAACACATGTGTGACCCCTTAGGACAACATATGACCCCTTAGGACACTATGTGATCCTAAGGGGAATGTCATGTGTACACTAGGATGTTATAAGGGTTCATATGTGGTCCTAAGGGGTAACGCATGCGTGACCCCTTAGGACCACATATGACCCCTTAGGACACTATGTGATGGACTAAGGGGTATGTCATTCACACTAGGATTTTATAAGGGGTTATATGCGGTTCTAAGGGGTCACGCAAGTGTTAGAACACATGTTTGACCCCTTAGGACCATATATGACCCCTTACAACACTATGTGATCCTAACGGGAATATCATATGTACACTAGGATGTTATAAGGGGTCATGTGTGGTCCGAAGGGGTCACACATGTGTTAACACATACATGACCCCTTAGGACCACATATGATAGTATAGGACACTATGTGATGGACTAAGGGGTCATATGAAGTTCTAAGGGGTCACGCATGTGCTAGAACACATGTGTGACCCCTTAGGACCACATATGACCCCTTAGGATACTTTATGATCCTATGAGGAATGTCATATGTACACTAGGATGTTATAAGGGGTCATATGTGGTCCTAAGGGGTCACGCATGCCCCTTAGAACACTGTTTGATGGACTAAGGGGTCATATGTGGTCCTAAGGGGTCACACATGCACTAGAACACATGTGTGACCCCTTAGGACCACATATGACCCCTTAGGACACTATGCGATCCTAACGGGAATGTCGTATGTACACTAGGATTTTATAAGGGGTCATATATGGTCCTAAGGGATCACACATGTGTTAACGCATGTGTGACCCCTTAGGACCACATATGACCCCTTAGGACACTATGTTATGGACTAAGGGGTATGTCATTCACACTAGGATTTAATAAGGGGCCATATACGGTTCTAAGGGGTCATGCATGTGTTATTATGTTATGGACTAAGGGGTATGTCATTCACACTAGGATTTTATAAGGGGCCATATACGGTTCTAAGGGGTCATGCATGTGTTAGAACACATGCATGACCTCTTAGGACCACATATGACCCCTTAGGACACTATGTGATCCTAAGGGGAATGAAATATGTACACTAGGATGTTATAAGGGGTCATATGTGGTCCTAAGGGGCCACACATGTGTTAACACATGCGTGACCCCTTAGGACCACATATGACCCCTTAGGACACTATGTGATGGACTAAGGGGTATGTCGTTCACACTAGGATTTTATAATGGGTCATATCCGGTTCTAAGGGGTCATGCATGTGTTAGACCACATGTGTGACCCCTTAGGACCACATATGACCCCTTAGGACACTATGTGATCCTAAGGAGAATGTCATATGTACACTAGGATTGTATAAGGGGTCATATGTGGTCCTAAGGGGTCATGAATGTGTTACCACATGCGTGACCCCTTAGGACCATATATGAGCCCTTAGAACACTATGTGATCCTAAGGGGAATGTCCTATGTACACTAGGATGTTATAAGGGGTCATATGTGGTCCTAAGGGGTCATGCATGTGTTAACGCATGCGTGACCCCTTAGGACCACATATGACCCCTTAGGACACTATGTGATGAACTATGGGGTATTTCGTTCACACTAGGATTTTATAAGGGGTCATATGAAGTTCTAAGGGGTCACGCATGTGTTAGAACACATGTGTGACCCCTTAGCACCACATATGACCCCTTAGGACACTATGTGATCCTAAGGTGTATGTACACTAGGATGTTATAAGGGGTCATATGTGGTCCTAAGGGGTCACGCATGTGTTAACACATGCATGGCCCCTTAGGACCACATATGACCCCTTAGGACACTATGTGATGGACTATGGGGTATTTCGTTCACTCTAGGATTTTATAAGGGGTCATATGCAGTTCTAAGGGGTCATGCATGTGTTAGAACACATGCATGACCCCTTAGCACCACATATGACCCCTTAGGACACTATGTGATCCTAAGGGGAATGTCGTGTGTACACTAGGATGTTATAAGGGGTCATATGTGGTCCTAAGGGGTCACACATGTGTTAATGCATATGTGACCCCTTTGGACCACATATGACCCCTTTGGACACTATGTGATGGACTAAGGGGTATGTCATTCACACTAGGATTTTATAAGGGGTCATATGCGGTTCTAAGGGGTAATGCATGTGTTAGAACACATGCGTGACCGCTTAGGACCACATATGACCCCTTAGGACACTATGTGAACCTAAGGGGAATGTCATATGTACACTAGGATTTTATAAGGGGTGATATGTGGTCCTAAGGGGTTATGCATGTGTTAAGGCATGCGTGACCCCTTAGGACCACATATGACCCCTTAGTACACTATGTGATGGACTAAGGGGTATTTCATTCACACTAGAATTTTATAAGGGGTCATGCATGTGTTAGAACACATGCGGGACCCCTTAGGACAACATATGACCCCATATGACACTATGTGATCCTAAGGGGAATATCGTATGTACACTATGATGTTATAAGGGGTCACATGTGGTCCTAAGGGGTCATGCATGTGTTAACACATGTGTGACCCTTTAGGACCACATATGACCCCTTAGGACACTATATAATGGACTAAGGGGTATGTCGTACACACTAGGATTTAATAAGGGGTCACATGCCATCCTAAGGGGTCATGCATATGTTAGAACACATGCGTGACCCCTTAGGACCACGTGTGATCCCTTAGGGTCCACTATGTGATCCTCTATGGTCCTAAGAGTACGGATAGTGTCATCAAGGGCATATGTGGTCTTAAGGGGTCGTAAGCGGTCATGTTGTGTGTGTAATAGGATGTGAAAAGGGGTCACATTGTAGAGGATTTATTTTGTCTAATTTGTTTAAATTTGTTATCTAATTTTTCTAATGTTTTTTTAAATTAAAATTTATTAATTTTTCTAACATTTTAATTGATTATAATTAGATTTGTAACATTTTTCTAATTTAATTTTTTTGCTAATGTTTTTCTAAGTTCCAATTTACTACCTTAGTTTTCTAAGTTTTTCATAACATTTTTTTAAAAAGTTAAAAAAAAATACATATAAAGTTATGTAATTTTAAAAACAAATTGACAAATTTCAATCAAAATATTAAATTATCAAACGTTTTTCTAAAATTCTTAAAAAATAAATATACAATTATTTAATTAAAAAAATAAATTAACAAACAAATTATTTATCGAACGAAGGGGGGGTTCTATCGAACCCCCAAACCCACCCAGGGTTTGATCGAGCCCATGTTCAATGGAGGGTTTTCTTGAACCTGGAGGTGGGACTCGCTCGAACCCCCCAGTTCGTTCAAACTGACCCCAACATAATTATCCACTTTCGCCAATTTCCTTCATTGGCGAACGTGGGAGCCACTAATGTGGGATAGCTCAATGCATGTTGAACTGCTGACAAAATTCATCAATCAAGTCTCTGTCGGAGGGGCAGAAACCCCTAACCTGTCTCTCAAATACTCAAATTATTCCTTAGACAATGGTTTAGTGAATAATCTGCAATCTATTCTTTAGTGTTCACATAAACCAATTTGACTTCATTTTCTTCTACCTTGTCCTTCAAAAAGTTATACTTTATTGAAATATGCTTAGTCTTAGAGTGAAATACCAGATTCTTAGACATGTCAATAGCTACAGAGTTATCATAGTAGATAATTATCGGTTCACTATAATTTACCTTGATATCCTTCAACATTTTCTTCATCCACAAGACTTGAGTGCAATTAGTAGTTGTTGCAATGTACTCAACTTCTACAGTCAATAAAGAAATGCATCACTGTTTTTTGTTGATGCATGAAACCAATTTCTTTCCAAGAAAGAAAGTGATAGCCTTGAAAATTGATTGCATAAAAATTCAAATTTTAGCCCAAAACATTGATTTTCAGGTTGATACTTTTATCCTGTGAGAACATTTCAAGGCTTAGGGTTTAGGAGTTATCAAAATTTCTAATATTTTATGAGGAAAACCCTAGAAATGATATATTTCATTGTTACCTTTTTCCCACTTAAACCAAGGGTACCCTTTCCACAAATGGGGTCATTTCATTTTTTCCCTAAGGTGAAAGTTGGTAAACCAGTTCATGAGATAATATTTCCTAAGTCAAGTTCACAGTTTCCTTATTACCGATCCCCTTTTATTTAAGCCCGTGCTTATTTTTCCTACTTCCGAAAAGTGTTAAATACCTAGACCACCTAATAAAGAATGAATAGAACTTGTAGACACCCAAAATTGTCTAGTCTAATTAAATAAATATTTTATTTATTTAATTATCTAAGCTTAATTCTTCTATTAATTAAATAAATCTTTATTTATTTAATTAATTCATTTATCCTCTTCTAGCCTTATTTCTCATTTAAATAAATACATTTATTTATTTAAAATATCCTTTTCCTAAATTAAATAAATATTTTTATTTATTTAATTATCCTACTTCCTCTATTAATTAAATAAATCTTTATTTATTTAATTAATTCATTAGCCTTTTCTACACATGACACATGTCATTCATCTCTTAATTCATACACTACCTATCCCTTTCATTATTTTACTATTTCTTTTACCTACCCTCTAATCCTAGCCAACCTCTCTTTTTACACCTCTCAATCTTAACCCTCCATTTCATATTGTGTCTTCTATTTAAGAAGATGCCTTCTTCATTATCAAACCCTAATCGACAATTTGGAGGACTTGACTACACTACGATCCTACTTGCAACCACATTCCGTTCTTTGTTGAGCTCTTGTGCATATTAAAATCTGAGAGCAAATATATCAAGCAAGATCAATGGAGATAGGAAGAATGGAGATCAAAACCCTATTGGACATGTGATGGTATAATCTTTGTGATTTCATTTGATTTGCATTGTCTTAGGTAATCTTCATATGTTATGGTGGATCTTTGTTGATTGTTAGGCTAGGGTTTTGGTGGTTGAATCCATTTAGTCTTTCAATATTGTTATTATTTTATCCATTTTCACCATAAATAGAACTAATGGCAAGCACTGTCTTGCGATCAAAGATATGATAATTTTAATGACCATGGTATCACGAGATGATGTCGCGTATTATTAGCAAAACCGACAGGGTTAGCAGTGTAACCAGTTGACAGATTTTTTAATACCAGTTTACAGGCGGTAAAGGTCGGTCAACTAAAAGTTTCATCAATTTTCACATGTTCAAAATGAATGAGGATATTTTATCCTAAGGAAAAAGGTGCACGACTTTTAAGTCTTGAAGGAGTTGGTAGGCAGTATGCACAGTGGTAAAGATCAAATAGATTGGACAACCCTCGTGTTTCCGCAATGGAAATTGTGAGGTGGTTATGGACTGTGGTATCATGAGATGATTCCACGTGTCCTTTTCAAATCAGGAGGACTCGCAAGGAGTTTGGTGACAGAGTTTGAACGAAGGATGATATGGCACTACCCAGTCAGAATTTCATGGGTCCACAGATACTGTTGGAGGGTCAAACTGCTAAGTTGGCAGAGAGTGACTGTTAGGTTTGCTAGGTTAGATGAGATTTGTGACTGAGTTTCAAATGAGAAGTTTCGACAGATCTCTAAAGGAACCAGTTATAGCTCACAGGAAAGGGAAAAACAAATGGGATTCAGACTTGTCGATTCAGGATTGATTTGACAGTCAAAGATGATAGCTCAAAGATGTGAAAGGATTTGGATAAGTTTCCAGTTTAGGTGTGATGAATCACGAGTTCTCTGATGAATTCAGAGATTTATTTGTCGATAAAAATCTTGAAGCAGGAGATTGTACACTGAAAAGGGGAGTAAGATCAGAATAAAATCGTCTGCATCAGGAGAAGTTTGATAGAAGAATGCAATAGATGTGATATGCATGAATTCTATTGTCTATAGTTGACAGAGAAAACTGAGAACATCAGAATGATGATGTTTCAAGATCAACCACTACTTGATGAAATAAGTTTTAGCTATAAATACATCAAGGTGGTGACCAAATTGGTAGAAGAATATGAAGCCTTTTCATTTTCTAGGTGCAGTTTTTCTTTCTGTAGAAGAAATGATGTTTGAGCATGTTTATAGATGGAGTTGTAATATACTCTATGATACTAGCTGGTGCCTTTCTTTTATATGTGAGTATGTCTATTTCCATAGGGGATGTGAAAGTGGGAATGATTTCTAGAGGGGGTGTGAAATCCCTCTCTTCCAAAGAAAGGTCATGCATGGTGCATCCTCAGTGTCATGTCAGTCTCTGGGTGGCAAATGGTTCTGAGATAGAGCCCATAGAGAAACAAAAAAGGGACATGCCTGGGTAGGGAGTGGTAGCAATCCATCCATGTAGTTGCATGGAAGCTGTGACCCCTCCTTAGTATGTTATGTTTCCCCCCTAACTTCACCTCCTACTACTTCTAATCCTGGACATGAAGGTTGAGTTCCTCCTCTAGCTTAAAGAGCGACTTTACCTCTTTCAGGGATCATGTTTTCCTCTCTAAGGAAGGGAAATCCTCTATGGGACAAAAATGCAACATCTCAAATGCCATCTGAAGGTGTTAGGGTGATAAAGACATGACTCAAACGGGTTTTCTTCTACCAATTTTTGGTTCGAAAATAATGATTCACACGTACCAGCACATAGACATGCATATTTTTTGAAAACAGAATTATACATAGCCTTTAGGGCTAATTATCAGGAAGTGAATCTTCTATTGACAAGTGTCTAATGGCCTGAAGCTTGTAGCTCCCTTGTTTTCTATAAAAGGGAAGTCAAGGCCATTAGTTCAGGTCCAAATTTTTTTGAGAAAGATCTCTATAAAATAGATCTTTTCTGCAGGGTTAGGTCCAAAGAGTTCTAGAGAGTCATAGGAAATAACTAGGACTGTAATGTTGTTTTGCAGCAAAAAAATTGTAATAAAATGCTTGAAGTTTTCCCCTTTTAAAATGGGTTACTCTATATTTGAAATTGTGGGCTATCATCTAATAAAAGATAGTTCATATTACTAATGTAAATATAGTTTCTGAATCTTTACTCTCCTGTGTGTGATTTTATCTTCTTTTAAGAAAATGGGATCAAGGGTTTCTTTTGTTTATTGCATTATTGTGATGTATGGACTCCTTTATTCAATTATTTAATCCAAGGGGTCAATTAAAAATACTTGAATAAGATTACAGAGAAGATAAGGCTCACCATAGGATTTGCAAAGTAGTTCAGATATAGGAGCAAAAGGAAAATAATACTATAAGGCAATATTATTTCAAGGCAAGACTAGCTATTAGATAATTTTTTATTAGATTTTCAGCAGCATCTTTCATCGACTTTGTAGTCCAAATGAATAAAGTCACTGGTATTAGCTATAAAATCTCATTAGGTTATCAATTTTCCGGTTTTATCTTCTCCATGCTCTCTCATAACGAATCTTATAAATAATCAGAACAATCATTTGCTAAGATTTATGTATTTTTTGAAAGTGGTCTCACCATCTCTCATACTCTAGGTTAAGGTTGAGGATCACTAAAGTATTTTCCATCCTTGAGAATTCTCCCTTTCTGTTGATTTTTATTAATGGGATAATCTTCTTTGTTTTCAATAATTTCTCTAAATATTCTTATGGAGAGCAGGAAATTTCTTACTGAAGGGATCACCCTCCCTATTTATGTAGAGCCTAAAGTGTAGGAGGACCCTCCGTCCTTGTTATATTTGGTCCAAGCCTAATAGATATTGATAGTTGGAGGTGGATCTCCATAGATATTTGGAGGAAATCAGCTTGGCCTCTGCCCTACTAGCAGTGTAAACGCATCGTCCATTTTTGGGAACCAACAAAAAGCTCCACCAGAAGTGCTCTTCATGTCATCAGTATCTCCTGCCCAATCTGAGTTAGTATATGCACATAAATTGAAATCATCATTTTTAGAATACGATAAACCATATTATTTTGTTCCTTGCAAATGCTGGAATATCCTCTTTACTACACATTCATGATTTTCTTTAGGATTACTTTGATATCTTGAAACAATACTTGCTGCATTCATAATATCAGGTCTAGTCTGAGTTAGATATAACAGACCAACAATCATAGACTTATACCCTCAAATCAAAATAAAATCATTCGCATCAAGAGAAGTTTGATAGAAGAATGCAGTAGATGTGATATGCATCAATTCTAGTGTTTATAGTTGGTAGAGCAAACTAAGAACATCAGAATGATGATGTTTCAAGAACAACCACTACTTCATGAAATAAGTTTTAGCTATAAATACAACAAGATGGTCACAATATTGGCAGAGAAAACTAAGAACACCAGAATGATGATGTTTCAAGAACAACCACTACTTGATGAAATAAGTTTTAGCTATAAACACAACAATGTGGTGACCGAATTTGGAGGAAATCGGCTTGGCCTCTGCCCTGCTAGCAGTGTAAACCCATCGTCCATTTTTGGGAACCAACAAAACTTGGAGACTTTGCTGGGGAGAAATGAACTATTGAGAATATCTGGTTAAAGTAATGTATAGTTGAGATTACTCCACAGAGTGAAGAAGTTTCTTAACCCATCCCTTGTTGGTTTGAGTTAATTCTCATAAATGTCATCAAGAATTTACTGTAAGTTCTCATTCTAAAAAGATTCTAGTCTAGATCTATTGGTTTTTCAATATTATGTGTAAAACCTCATGATTGTGAGTGGTGAATCTGAGACTCTAAGATCTATGCACCAGTGTGTCTCTGCTAGAAGGAGAACCAAGAAATTCACAGCAAGAATGAAGCAGATTTAGGCTTATATGATGAAGTACCCCGACAAGTTGAGGATAGAATTAGTAGCGTCATTTGAATGTTAAGGAAATGTGGTAGTATTGTGTTAGAACAAATTTGACCTGTGAAGAAATTTTAGTTATTCAAGTATTGGTCCTTTGCAAGGAGGTGGCGACTCTATCAAAGATAAATGTTAAAGATTGAAAGGAATGAAGGTGATTTTACAAATACCAAGTGAAAGAAGGCAACATTATTTCAAACATTTCCAAGTATTTAGATTTTCATGAGCCATGTGTTTTCATGAAGTTTGTAAAAAAATGTGTTCCCTAGGTAGTGAAAAAAGCAGTAAGGAAGGGAATGGTAGTGATTATTTTGCATGCTCTTGTGATTTGATTTTCATCTTTGTTGTATAAGATTCGATGGAGTATGTTTTGAGCCTCATAATGAAATAGTGTAAGAGAAGGAGAAAGAGATAAGGGAATGAATGAAAATATGTATCATATTTTTGCATTTCCTTATGAAATATCAAGAGCATATGTGCAATCTATGTCAAGTCATCATAGGGATTTCTTTAAGGAAATATATAAACCTTTAATTTTTTATGGTATCCAAGGTTTCCCAAATCCTTTTCCTATAGGGGTTAGGGAATAATTACCAGGATTTAATGGGAAGAAGTCAGAATCAACAAGACAACATTTATAGGAGTTTTTTGAATTAATGGAAGATTTTGAAATAAATTAGGAAGATGTTTTCTTGAAGTTATTTGTTCAGACTTTGAGGGAAAATGCTAGAGACTGGTTCTCTTACATGCCAATATGTTTTATCTCATCATGGGATGAGTTGAAGGAGACATTCATTGAACAATTTGGTGAAAGAATTGATCTGAGATCAGTGATGAAAACATTCATGGACATTCAGAAAGAAGAGGATGAGTTAGTACCTACTTTTAATCTTAGATTTGCTAAGACATTAAATAACATTCCTAGCAGTTACAAACCAAATGTTGCAATATGCTTGTTGTTTATTTGGCTACCTTTGAAGAGGAAGAGATTTATTTGTTAAGAGATAAGGATCCTAAAACCTTTCATCAGGCTTATAGGATGGTTATGGAGATTGAAAACAATTTGAAATATGGGATCCCTAGGGGATATTTATTTACAAAGGTAAATCATCCTAAGATGATAGGGTTCAAAGCAAAGTATGAATCTGAAATAAAAGGACCTTGTCAAGACTTGTACATTCCTACTGATTACATTAGCCCAAATATTGATTATGGTATGAGCAAAAATGTGAGTGAAGAGGACTTGTCCCAGGGAGTAGTCATTCCTCATATTGATAAAGAAGAGGCTAATGAGATAATGTCTGACATATTAAATGAAGGGACAAATATAGTGTCCATTAATTTCTTGAAGGACAACAACAATGATTTTTCCAAGGAGAACACCTTAGAGGAATTTTATTTTCAGTCTTGTGTTTTAGATAGATATGATAATGGATGTGAAGAATTGGAAAGTT
Organism: Cryptomeria japonica; assembly: GCF_030272615.1. Lineage (NCBI taxonomy): Eukaryota > Viridiplantae > Streptophyta > Pinopsida > Cupressales > Cupressaceae > Cryptomeria > Cryptomeria japonica. The sequence goes on along the minus strand of NC_081406.1, from coordinate 390,572,868 downwards.
TTATGTCTAAAATGGTCGTAGATTTGCAGGACTATGATAATAAAAATTCAGATGATGAGATATCATTGATTCTTGGTGAAACAATTTATGAGGATTGTATTGTTGGGTGTTGTTCCATTTCAAATCCTAAATCCTGGTTTCCTGATAAACCTGAAGATGAGATTAGAAATAATTTCAGTAAAAATATCAATGCTTTATTTGATGAAGATTCATATGAAGATCAATTGGTTCTCTGTTACAATATTTTTGAGAAGGGTCTTCATGTTATTCTTAACCCTTTATATGAAGAAGCAAATGAGAATCTGGAGAATATTGCATCAACTTCTGAAATAGACCATTGTGAAGATGAAGGTGCAACATCTAATTCAGAGGTGAGTAACCTTGAACAATCTTCCCCTATTGCTGATATTGTTGACATTAGAGTGAAACACAGACCAAGAAAATGAAACATATGAAGAGGTTATTTATGATCCTTTCCTTCCTCTTGATAATAGCTTGTTGGACATGATCAATAAGGAGGATTCTTTGGAGAATCCTCATTTTAGTAGCCAAGTTGACAATACAAAAGAGGCATGTATTTTCAATTATATGCCAAAGTATGAGATTTTCCTTTTCCAACAAGATGATGTATTTGCAGAAAAGGATATTGGTTGCAATCAGGGTGTGTGCTATATCGAATGCATATCATATATGTCACAATATTGCAAATATACTATGTCATTGCATGGTTTTCAGATTTTCAATAGTAATTGCAGTGATAAAGTTAAGCATAGTGGACAGACAGGACCAACCAACAAAATTTGAAAATTGGTTTTCCACTTATGTTACTAGATTATATTTGATGCTTTCAAAAGAAAATCATGTTTATGACAGAGGAAAGAAAAAGTTGACATTGGTAGATGGCTTTGAGCCATCACACTTGGTTTGATCCTGTAGGCCACAAGTGAATTGGGATAGATTGGTCTCTTTGACTCTATACCCAATGGAGTTATGAATAAATTCCCTCTTAATTTCCTATTCATGGACATTTTTGAGGTTCTACTTTTCTTAAAGTAGTTGTTATCCATGAGCGTTAGTTAGGTTTGCTTTGTTAGTTTAGTGTCTTTTCAGTTGAGGTTACCCTGTCTAGGTAATTTCTTCTTGGTTTGCTTTGTAGATGGTCTACTTCACCCAGAGATTTTGGTTTCTTGCTTCATTCCCGAAAAATGAGCGTCCCCAACTAAAGACACTGATATCCTTGAAAATTGATTGCATAAAAATTCAAATTTTAGCCCAAAACATTAATTTTTAAGTTGATACTTTTATCCTCTGAGAACAATTCAAGGCTTAGGGTTTAGGAGTTATCAAAATTTCTTATATTTTGTGAGGAAAACCCTAGAAATGATATATTTTGTTGTTACCTTTTTCCCACTTAACCCAAGGGTACCCTTTCCATAAACAGGGCCATTTCATTTTTTCCCTAAGACAAAATTTGGTAAACCGGTTCATGAGATAATATTTCCTTATTATCGGTTCCCTTTTATTTAAGCCCGTGCTTATTTTTCCTAAGTCCAGAAAGTTTTAAATACCCCGACCACCTATTAAAGAATGGATAGATCTAACGGCAAGCATTGCCCCATGATCAAACCTGTGAGAATTTTAATGATCATGGTATCACGAGATAATGTCGCATGTTATCAGCAAAACCGTAGTAGCATAACCGGTCAAAAGCTTTGTAATACCGGTTTACAAGCGGTAAAGGTCGGTCAACTAATAGTTTCATCAATTTTCACATGTTCAAAATGAACGAGGATGTTTTATCCTGAGAAAAAAGGTGCACAACTTTTAAGTCTTGAAGGAGTTGGTGGGCAATATGCATAGTGGTAAAGATCGAACAGATCAGATGACCCTTTTGTTCCAATAATAGAATTTGTGAGGCCGTTACAGACCATGATTGATGAATTCTAAGAGGGGGGGGGTGAATTAGTATGCCAAAAATCTTTGCACTTAAACACTTTGCAAGACTAACGGTAAACTGGTAAGATAGTTTAGTAGACAAACCGGTTAACAAAAATGCAAACCAAATAGATAATAATGATTCACCCACAGAAGCACAAACACCATAACACAAGATATTTTGACGTGGAAACCCAAATGGGAAAAACCACGGTGAGATGGAACTCACAAGTCACTATCTATAGAATAGGAACCAGACTGGTTAAGGTCAAACCGATTAAGGTCTTACAATATTCTTTACCAGAACAGATCCTGTTAGGAATGTCAATCTCTGTTAGGAGATAAGTCTATTTAAAGACTACCTTGCTAGAGGATTTTAGATCCATAGATGTGAACCACCTTGTTAGAGGATTTACAAAAGGCTTTTGGGCCTACACAGTTAAGGGCTATAGACTTGTCAAAGATGTGAGTAATCAACAAGTGTTTGATCTAGCTAGTAGCACAGACTACTCGATTAGATCCTTGATAGCTCATTCTTAATGCACTCTAGCATTACTTCAGTCTTCTACACATTCATATTCTTTCTAACTCCTCAACCACCTTAAACCCTAGCAACAACATAAACTTTTGCTATGACCACATCAACAACCTAAAACCCTAGACATGATGTCCTTATAAAAGAATCTGATTTCATGTCGGTCCAATAGGATTACATTACAATTTCTTAGGTTCAATGAACCTGGACATACTTGGTACCACGACACAAAAAGCACCATTAATGTGTCGGCACCGTCAAACAATCGATGGATGGTAACTCATCACAAAATGCCGATCGGTAACTCATCACAGAGTATTACTGATTCATACAAAATGCCAGTTGCTGGTTTGACAAAAATGAAGACTGGTAAAAATGTGTTATGCCGCTTTCATCCCTTGTACCACTTGGGATCCATGAACTGCTTGGGGTCAACATACCGCTTCAGACCAGGAAACACATTCTGCAAAACATCAATAGTCTAAAGACTATAATACACCATACTAGTTGGAATAAATACCAGTTGTGCTCTAACTCATACATACAAAGGGGATCTCAATGCAAGTGTGTCCATCAATGACAATCACAACATAAACATAAAAAATGCCAACAATCTCCCCCTTTGGCATTGATGGCAACACTTAGGAAAATAAAATTTTGACATCTAAGTGTTTTACAACAAAATAATGCCATTTGCAAAATTGCTCCCCCTAAGCATATACACTATCCCTTTGACAATACATTGTATAACAATTTTGCATATAGAGCATAAACATTGAGATATTCAGAGCATATAATCAAAATTTTGATTACCAGATACTTTTCCCAAATAGAATTCTTCTCCCCCTTTGCCAACAATGACAAAGTATAGCTGAACAACCCTATTTTCATTTCATATTAAAATAATTAAAGTTTATGACAACAAGGAATGATACTTGTCAAAAATAGATTTAAAGTCCTGCAAGAATTGTTTCATCAACAAAGACTAGGACTCAAGTAGGGAGGTGGCTACTTCTTGCTCTGTCTGCATCTAGGAGACCTATTCTTCCATGGCATCAATTGTGCTCATCTCCTGTGTAACTGTTAAGGCATCCAGGTTCAGATAGCACTTCTGAAGAATTTACAATTGTGGTAGTAGAACTAGTTGAAGCTCCTGCAAATCTCTAGACCGGGTGCTGATCTGTTGCTCCATTTTTTCTGATTGGATGTGAAACTGGTGAATGGTTTGCCCATAAGTTGTAAAGGAATCATAAGGTGGCTTGAATGTGCTCATGTAGGACTGCAAGTCCATTTGAAGCTTTTTGTTTTGAGCTAGCATATCATCATAGAACAGATGAGGTTGGCAGATCTTGCTGAGTAGTAGATTCCCCTCATCTAGAGCGTCCCTTATATCCTTTTATTCTTTCTTCAATTCAGATCAGAGCTCATTCAACCTCTTCACCAGAGCTATATTAAGAGCCTTTTAATGCTCCTTCTTGACATTAGCCTTTGCTACCTCTTCTAGGATCTACACCTGATCATCCACTACTATGCATAGGAGCTTTAGTTTGGCTAGTGATGAATCCATGTTGGGAATATTTGTACCGGGTATCAAACCAGTAAGAGTGTCCACAGCCACTTGAATTACATCTTGCTCCTTCTTCCTATGAATAATTTCAAGGCACTCTTGAGCAACCTTGATGCTCTGCATTAGCTTCGTTTCACTTGTAGACTGGAGATCGATAGGACTAGTGAGATCAGTTGGTTTATCTTGACTCCCGATTGCCTTCAGAGTCTCCATCTGGGTGCTCTTCTCCACTTCTCCTACCTTGTCCTCTTTCACTTTCTTCTTCTCCGCTTCTCTCCTCTTCTCCGCTTCCTTATCCTCCTCAACCTTTTTCTTTTCTACTTCCTTCTTCTTCTCCTATTCCTTATCTTCCTCTTCCTTCTTCTTCCTCTCTGCTTCCTTCTTTTTCTCCTATTCCTTGTCTTCCTCTTCTTTCTTTTTCTTTTCATCTTCTTTCTTCTTTCTCTCTTCTTCATCCTTTTTCTTCTTCTCCTCTTTATCTTTCTTTTTCTTCTCCTCTTCATCCTTTTTCTTCTTCTCTTCTTCATCTTTCTTCTTCTTCTCCTCTTCATCTTTATTCTTCTTCTCTTCTTAATCCTTCTTCTTTCTCTCTTCTTCATCTTTCTTCTTCTTCTTTTCTTCATCCCTTTTTCACTTCTCTTCTTCATCCTTTTTCCTCTACTTAGCCTCTTCCTTTGCTGCTTCCTGTCTGTCCTCGGCTTGCTTATAAACATGTTTAGCCTGTTGCTCCTATCCTATTGCCTCAGATGGTGTTTCCTAAGTAACATCCTCTACGTCCAGAGCATCGACATCAATGGTGTGGATTGGTCATCATATACTTCATCCGGTTTGGATATAACCGGTTCTTTTTCAGCTTGTCGGTTGGCTAGACGCGCTTTGTGAGACTGGACAATGGTTCTCATATACAGATGAGTGTCTTTTTAGACATCATCAACTCTACCTTCTAACAGCTAGAGTCTTCTTCTTCTAGTGAAGAAGAGTCCTTTATTTTGGTCAATAACATCAAACAATTCAGAATTTGACAGGTCAGGAAAGTACTGTGCAAAAACTTTCTCCTTAATTTCCTGTTCCTTTTCTATGTCTATGCATCATCTATTATCTAATGACATATATAAAGAATCTGGTGTCTGAGGTTTAATCTCTGAGGGTGACCGATCATTAATACATAAATACTGAATTATTTCCTTTTCAACTGCTTCCTTTTCATCCTCATTAAAGTCATCAAAACACTCAATTAAGTCATGTAGCACTTTTCTCCTAATATTCTTTATTGTTCTTTGACAATGTGTCAAAGGTTTATAGGAAGAGATATCTATATTTACCAGTGCAGATGATGTTGGTTCATTCTTTGTCTTCCTCTTTGCTTGACGTGCTTTCTTTGGCTTTTCCTCAGACACAGTTTCTTCTAAGTCTGGAGAGGTATTCCTTATCTTTCTCTAGAACACTTTAGCTGGTCCTGCTTTCGGTTTCTTCTTGGTTGGTGACCGCTTGGTCACTTTTGGAGTTGCAGTAGTAACCGGTGTTGATGCTGCAGGCACTGCCTTTGCCTTCTTCACTACCGGTTCTTTTCCTTTCTTTGCTGGTGGTTTCTCAACCAGTGTTATCCTCTCTAGGTAGGTGTTGGTTCTCTTTGCCATAGGATCAAGAAGTGAGGAAATAAGAGTAGAGGCATACCCTTCCAGCATATCATACATCACCTCATAGCCCATTGGTTCCACTTCTTCTTGTCTAGGCTCAACAACCTCCATTATGCATTTATCTACTTAGACAGTGAAGCAGATATCATCTTCATATTTCTTGATGATGTCACCTGATATCCTCATTCTTTGGCTCATTTTCCTTTAGAGCTCATCAAAATACTTGTTCAGAATATCAGGGTAACCGATTCCAATTGCTTCAATGCTTTCCTTGATTTGCTTGTTCACCGGTTGGTCACCAGACCACTGGACATCTCCTACTCCTGGAAAGTAGCCTTGGAAATAGAAGAACAACCCAACCAATAGTTGTCCAAACTTGAACCTAAGTGCATTATCCTATTTGATCGACTTCAGATTCAATAGGAGTTGTCTCTGCATACCGGTGCACAGATCAAATGATACATCCTCCTTTATAATCCGGTAAGCAGCATTTACCACTGCAGTAGATACAGAGTTAATTCTGCTGGCTGAGAATGTTCGGTATCCAATCACCATGCATGCATACTTCACCAGATCATCCTTGATAGAATTTACTATCATGCCTTGTGAGTCGCTCACTGAACCGGTGAGCTTGGAAATTTCAGTTTTGCTTACCGTCCTCAGGGCTAGCACTTCCCTTGTGTTGTAGAATCTGGTGACTGCATGAATTGCCTGTGGCATGATGTCATGTGTTCTCTCCAGGTACATCTTATCACTATGGACTCTGCTCAGAATGATCCTTATATGATCCTCTGTGAAATCCTCTAGGAAATAGATAGCATTGTGGAGCTTCTTCTTCTCCAAAATATTAAACTCCAGTTTGATCTTCTTATCCTTTCCACAAAACAAACCTAACTGGGAGTGGATAGCTAGAGACCCTAGGTCTTCAATTTTACAATCTATGTAGTTAGAAATTCCCTCTTCTATTATCACACCAGCCGGAACTTGTGATAGGGCATTATACTTGGACTTTTGTTGAATAAAACTTGCAGACTCGATAGATGCACTAGAACTGGTATGAGATGCAGAAGCCATGATAGAAATTTTAAGCACTCAAGAAATACCTTTTAAAACACGTGAAATTAGGGCTTTTCGATTCTCCTTCACTTCACACTTTGTCGGTTGCTGAATCACCACTTTGAGTTCTCCACTTGACTGTTTCTAGTTTGAATTTGAATCTCCTTCGCGGTTTCTCAATTTCTCAAAATCTTAGCTCAAATCGCCTTTTCGTCACTTTGCTCTTTGAAAAACTTTTCTTTGCTTGAAAACTAATAGTGAGAAATGATTTGTAAAATCCTTTTAAGTATGTTTCTCACCTACCATAATTAATGCTCCTCCATTAGGGTGTAAACCCTAATTTGCCTTTTAACCATTTCCAGTCTTCTGCCAAACAGTAGGTATCACATACTAGTTAAGGTCTTTTACCAGTGTAAATCGGGGGTTCGAAACATTTCGCCGTTTTCTCCCCCTAAGCTTTTTGAAGCTTAGTTTGTCAGTTTCATGATTTCCACACTAGGTGCAAAAACTGGTTCCTCTTGTAACACTGCTGGTTTCTCCTTCTAGATTTTGTTCATGTCTGCTTGAATAGTGTCAACATCAATGTTTCCTTCTGGAGTGACCGGTATATCATCAGATATGTTCTTTCTTGATCTACAGAATCTAGCAATGTGACCCAATTTGTTGCAGTGATGGCAAACCAATCCAGGTGCTCTCCAAGGTCCATTGTTCATGTTTCCATTCTTTCTTCTGCATGTTGCAGCAGTGTGACCATGACCATGATAGATCATACAATTTTCTCTCCATCTAGTTGCCGCTTGATAGCCACCACTTCTTTGCTGATGATTGAAGGCATTAAATCGGTTGTGATTCTGATTCACAAAAGGTTCAGGACCAACTCCTTGGGTCCTCTGAGGATATCTTCCAGTGTTATTCATAACAGACTTGCATTTAGATGCTCTATGCCCATACTTGTTGCATGCATAACAGTTATCATCAAATCTATAGGATCTAGGCTTATCATTTAGGAAATAAGGAAAATTGTTGTAAGCTTTACTCCTACAGATATTTGCAGTATGTCCTTCTTTAAGATAGTTGAAACAAACAGGTTTAAACTTTTTCTTACCTTTATCCTTTGATGTTGGTTGTTTCTTTGATGTTCCATCATTTGTACTAGAGGTCTCACCTTCCTCATGATCGGAATAGCCAAGCCCATTGGTATTCTTGACCGGTTTGGCAGATTCAAGCTTTTGCTCTAGCTTGACAGTACTATTGTTGAACTTAAGTATTTCCTTTGACTCAGAGAGTTCTTCAGAAATAGCAGCATTTGTTTTCAATAGGTTTTCATTCTTAGAGATGGCAATGTTTAGTTCTCCTTTCATGTCTTCCTTTTCCACTTTGTTTGCATGGAGTTGAGCATTTAGGGCACTGATCTCTTGTTTCAGCTTGGAGATCTCATGATCTCTTTCTTTCACCAGATCTTCAGCTTTCCTCTGGTTCTCAAGCTCTTGACACATTCAGATAGTCAGTCCTTCCAACTCCTTTCTTTGGTTGGAATTTGATTCATTCAACTTATTTACTTCTACAATTAGGGCTTCCATGTCTGCTTCATCTGAAGAACTATTTTCAAAAATCTCCATCAACTTTTCTGCATGTTCTCTCCTTTTTGCTTGAGATGCCTTGTATTTGACCATAAGATCATCATAGCCTTGCTCAGACTGAGTGAGCTGATGGGTAAGTTCCCTCAAAGTGTATTCCCCCATATCTCTTTCCAAGTGGTTAAACTTATAGAAAGGTTGGCTCTGATACCAATTGATGAATACTAAGAGGGGGGGGGGTGAATTAGTATGCCAAAAATCTTTGCACTTAAACACTTTGCAAGACTAATGGTAAACCGGTAAAATAGTTTAGCAGACAAACCGGTTAACAAACATGCAAACCAAATTGCTAATAATGCATTCACCTAGAGAAGCACAAACACCATAACACAAGATATTTTTACGTGGAAACCCCAATGGGAAAAACCACGATGAGATGGAACTCACAAGTCACTATTTGCAGAATAGGAACCAGACCAGTTAAGGTCTTACAATGTTCTTTACCAGAATAGATCCTGTTACGAATCTCAATCTCTGTTAGGAGATAAGTCTAATTAAAGACTACCTTGCTAGAGGATTTTACATCCACAGATGTGAACCACCTTGTTAGAGGATTTACAAAAGGCTTTTGGGCCTACTCAGTTAAGGGCTATAGACTTGTCAAAGATGTGAGTAATCAACAATTGTTTTATCTAGCTAGTAGCATAGACTGCTCAGTTAGATCCTTGATAGCTCATTCTTAATGCACTCCAACATTACTTTAGTCTTCTACACATTAATATTCTTTCCATCTCCTCAACCACCTTAAACCCTAGCAACAACATAAACTTTTTCTATGACCACATTAACAACCTACAACACTAGACATGATGTCCTTATAAAGGAATCTGATTTCATGTCGGTCCAATAGGATTACATTACAATTTCCTAGGTTCAATTAACGTAGACATACTTGGTACCATGACACAAAAAACACTGCTAATGTGTCGGCACCGTCAAACAATTGGTGGATGGTAACTCATCACAAAATGCTGGTTGGTAACTCATCACAGAGTATTACCGATTCATACAAAATGTCGGTTGCCGATTTGACAAAAATGAAGATTGGTAAAAATGTGTTATGCTGCTTCAATCCCTCGTACTGCTTGGGATCCATGAACCACTTGGGGTCAACATGCCGCTTCAGACCAGGAAACACATTCTGCAAAACATCAATAGTCTAAAGACTATAATACACCATCCTAGTTGGAACAAATACCGGTTGTGCTCTAACTCATACATATAAAGGGGATCTCAATGCAAGTGTGTGTCCATCAATGACAATCACAACAAAAACATAAAAAATGCCAACAGTGATATCACGAGATGATGACACATGTCCCTGTCAAATCAAGAGGACTCGCATGGAGGTTGCTGACAGAGTTTGAATGAAGAATGATATGGTGCTGCCCAGTTAGAATTTTGCGGGTGCATAGATACAGTTGGAGAGTCAAACTACTAAGCTGGTAGTTAGTGATCATTATATTTGCCATGTTAGATGAGATCTATGGTTGAGTTTTAAATGAGAAGTTTGGAGGGATTTCTGAAGGCACTGGTTATAGCTCACGGGAAAGGGCAAAATGAATGGTATTCAGACTTGTCGATTCAAGATTAATTTGATAGTCAAAGATGATAGCTTAGAGATGTGAAAGGATTTGGATAAGTTTCCAGTTCAAGTGTGATGAATCACAAGTTCTTTGATGAATTCAGAGATTTGTTTGTTGACAGAAATCCTGCAGCAGGAAATTGTACACTAAAAAGGGAAGTAAGATTAGAATAAAATCGTTCGCATCAGGAGAAGTTTGACAGAAGAATGCAGTAGATTTGATATGCATGAATTCTAGTGTCTATAGTTGGTAGAGAAAAATGAGAACATTAGAATGATGATGTTTCAAGAACAACTACTACTTGATGAAATAAGTTTTAGCTATAAATACAACAAGGTGGTGACCAAATTGGTAGAAGAGTATGAAGCCTTTTCATTTTCTAGGTGCAGTTTTTCTTTCTGCAGAAGAAATAATGTATGAGCATGCTTATTGTCATGCCTGTGAAGTTTATACTTTTTCTTGCAACACAAAACACTCAATAGATCATTATAAGCATGGTTAGTAAATAAAGCAAAGAAATATAATAAACGATACATTTAAGCTAGCAATGATAATTATTAAGCTACATGATTCTATGATTATGCTAGAAAATAAGCTAGATTTAAGCTAAAATTGAACATGATGACAATGCTAAAATGATAAACTAAGATTGCATATGCCTATAGTAACAATACTTGAATGCAAATGAGATGGATTTGGGATGGGATCCATATTTCTCCAAAATGGGGTCTATTTATAGGATTTACAAGGCCAGGAGTGAGGTGGCAGGAATCAACGGTCAAGATTGAGTCTGAAGATATCAATGGTTAAATTGGAGGAGGTTGGAAAAGAGGTTGGATTAAAGGGGACAATGTCATCTCCATGGTGACAAGTGTCAAGAATCTTCTAGAAGAGGTTGGATGAAAGGGAACATTTTCCATCTCTATGGTGACAAGTGTCAAGAAGCTTTGCTCATGAGAGAGAAAAGTGTCCAAGGAAAGGGGACATGGTGGTTAGAATGTGCAAGATAGGATGGAGTTAATTAAACCCAAGGTTAGATGGAATGAGTTATGTTTAGAAGGGGTTAGGTTAGGTGGTCAGAAGTTAGGAGAATTTGAATTAAAAAATTCAAATAATAGGAAAAGGCTAATTAATCTCAACAACTCATTATTGATTTGTTTTAATTAATTAGGGGATTTAGAAGAAATGAATTTGATGGGGGGAATTAATTAATTTGAATTAATTAATTAAAGGGGATTATTAAAAATGAACCTATTAAATAAATCCTTAGATTTATTAATAAGTAGGTGAAAGGGGGAATTTAATCAAATTGCTTAGTGAATTCAATTAAATTAGGAAGGGTGATTAATTATATAATTGCTTATTTAATGAATTATCTTCAGACCATTTTTAGGTGTATACATTTTGCCCCTCTTTGAAGTGAGGTGTGATGACGCATTGATTCAAAGAATAATCTCATTTTGATGATGATATTGGTTCGATAGGATGCCCCACCTCTTGATTGATAAAGTGCGATACGATGAAGCCCCCTCGGGAGATCAATTGAGATAATTGATCTTTGGATTTTTTGAATTTTTGTGATATTGATGTCCCGATAGATTATTGATTTGATTTCTGCAACTACGGTCGATGAAAATGTGATTTATATAATCATGGTGATGTGGTTCTTGATGATTGATAAAGCTTGATAAGGTCGAGATTCAGTCTAGTTTCAGGAATGAGACCTCCTGTATAAGACAAAGATGATTGAAGCGTCTGGTTTCAAGAATGATATATCCTGTATAAGACATGATCAGAACGTCTGGTTTCAGGAAAGATACATCCTGTATAAGACATGAGAAAATCTATTTAGATGTGATTGATTGATATAATTGATAAGATTGATTGGATAAAGAACTGATAGCTTGTTGATATCAAGTTGCAGTAAGATTCAGATATGTTGATGTTGGTTCTGATGAGAGGGTAGCGTAAGATTTTCATTGGGTTGATAGTTACTGGAGAGATATGAGTCATCAGTTTGATTGTGTATACACTTGTGATGATACCTTGATAGATTTAACCTTGGATAAAAGGAGCATGAGGGATCCCATGAAAGAATGAAATGCAAGCTAAATGCTAATGCAAATGAAATGCTACAAGCGGACCAGTCACTGGATTATTGTATTTTTGTCATCATTGAGCTTTTGAAATGTGGGAAGTGAGTGCAAACTATAAGGAAGTTAAGTAGCGGAAACAACTTCCTACACTAACCTTGAGAGGAGGGTAATGCAAAACTTTTTCAGATCATTACAATAGTTACAGAAAATAGAAATAGATATAATAGCATTCATACCACAACACAATGATTTACGTGGGGAAAACCCTTTCGGGAGAAAAACCCCACCCTCCAAAAGCAGCTCAATATTTTATTCAGCAATCAAAAACAGATTACAAAATACTTGCAGAGCAAGCTCTTCGCAGGAGTACCATTAATCAGAGATTCAGAGGCAACTCAATAGCCATAAGACTCTTACACACAACCTCTATCTCACACACCTCATAAATAGGAGATACAATACAAGAAACCATCAAACGGTATTACAAAACCATGGGCTAAAACCACCCAATAAAGTGTAGCCGACCTTATCTCCCTTCTAGATTCCCTATGACATGTTAAAGCACACATCAACATGTGTCTCTCCCTTTTACAGCTCATTTATGTATTCGATACAAATTATTTTTCCTATTTCAGGAGTACAAACTTTCGGAGGCCATAACTTGGGAACCGGGTGTCCGATTGATGAACCGTTTGAAGCGCCGGAAAGCTCGCGAAGTGCTCTATCACCTCGTAACCCGCTTCACTGGTTACGGCCACTTTTCAGGGCATTTCGGAGCCTCTAAAGTCCCCAAAATTAAGTTTAAATATTTTATTGCACCCCTCCAAGATGAAAACTTTAATATCTTCAAAACTAGCTGTGACCTTGCGACGAAACTTTACCAGAATGCTTATCTAGCCAACCAGAAGCTTCAGGGAGAGTTTCGCACCATTTCGTGCTCAAATGAAAACTTACTGTAAATAGTAACCTCGCATAAATGCAAGGTTGAGACACCATTTTTCCCAACACAAACAACTATGGTATGGTATAATAAAACCATGATGACCTGAGCATTGATTTCTTGGATTTTGATATGGCAAGTTAGCACATTCATCGAGGTATAATTGAATCGAGATGACCTGAGTGTTTCTTGCATAAAACAAGCAATATTAATCATTTTAATATGCAAATAGGAAATGTCTTCAATGATACTCTGATGATCATGTCCTAAGACAAATTTGCACATATTAATGATTAATTTTCAGACAACAAAGAAGAAAAATATCATGTTTTTTCCTTGTTCCTCTAGTCAAAGACATCCTGGAGTCACTCAGAAATCATGATAGCGAAAATCAATTATAGAAAAGTTGAACAATCATGTTAAAATAATTATCCAAAAGATATCATCCATGCATTTAGACTGACTTTGTGATAGTTTGATGGTTGATAATTTGATCTTGTGTTCAATGTTGGATATGTCATAGTTTTCACTTGATAAGAGTTGACTAACCATTCATTCTACCTATTTGATTAAGCTCAAAAATGATTAAGAGGTTTGCCCCCAGCTAAGTGCAGGATTTTGCCCCAAGCCTAGAAACAAATTCAGTATGATATACCCAATGATCCAAACGATGGTGAGAAGCCACTCAGGAAGCCTACATATGTACAAAGCTTTATTATGGATATGAACAACGCTAATGGAAAATGAATGAATGCAAGAAGAAGGATGCATGAACTAATAGATGAAAGAGATAGCTGACAAATAGCGCCTGTTTGCCAGGTTTTCACCATCTATTTTTATTGCACTTTTTCTCATATTTGATTTTTTTTGGATTTTCTTTGTTTTTCACTGTTTTTGTTTTTTTTTTCTGATTTTTCACTATTTTTTATTTTTTTCTTTTTCACTATTTTTGGATTTTTCTATTTTTTCACTGTTTTGGGATTTTTTTCTTTTTTTTTTCACTCTTTTTTTCTTTTTCAGACATAAAACTTCTTCAGATGCATGCTATTGATGGGTTCTTCAAGTTGATCTCCATCTTGTGTTGATAGTTAATATGCTCCTGATCCAAATACTGTTGTGATCACAAATGGACCCAACCAGTTTGGTTCAAACTTTCCTTTCTTTTCTCGATCTGCCTGGTTGCATGGATTTTCTTTTAGTACTAGTTCCCCTACTTGAAATATTCGTGGTTTGACCCTGTGATTATAACTTTGGAACATTCTTTGCTAATATACCTTTAGATCATCAAAGGCATTTTGTCTTCATTCCTGGATCAGTTCTAACTCTTGTAGTCTAGATACTCGTTGTTCTTCCTCTAAGATGAGACCTTTTAATGATACTCGTAGAGAAGGTATCTCTACTTCAATTGGCAATATTTCTTCTGATCCATAAACAAGAGAGAAAGGTGTGGCACCTATTGGTGTGCGAATAATGGTATGGTAGGCCCATAGAGAAGGGTTTAATTGGATATGCCAATCTTTTCCAGCATCGTTCACTATCTTTTTGAATATTTTTAGAATAGTTTTGTTTGATGCTTCTGCTTGCCCATTCCCTTGTGGATAGAAGGGTGTAGAGAATGTGTGTTGGATCTTGAATTTATCACATAGCTCTTGTACATCCTGATTCTTGAATGGTCGCCCATTATCAGTGATAATGGTCACTGGTATTCCATAGCGATAGATGCAGCAATTTTTTTTCCTGTGATATTTATGAGAGGTACTGCCTCAATCCATTTTGTGAAATATTCTATAGCTACAAGGATGAATTTGTGACCATTAGATGAAGAAGGATTTATTTTTCCTACTAGATCAAGACCCCATTGACAGAATGGGCAAGATGTTTCCAAAGAATGAAGTTCTTGTGCTGGTGCATGAATCAAATTCCCATGGATCTGACATTGTTTGCATGTTCTAGCTATCTGGAAAGAATCTCATTCCATTGTCGGCCAATAATAGCCCAAGCATATGAGTTTTTTCAAAAGGGTAAGACCACTTGAATGAGTGCCACAAATGTCATTATGGACCTCATGTAAGGCCTTCTCAGATTATTCTTGTTCGAGACATCTTAAATGAGTACCATCCAGACCTCATTTAAATAGGGTATTTATGACGAGAGTATAATGGGAAGATTGCCAAATAAAGTTTCTCTTTTGGTTTCTCAATAAGTCAGGAGGTAGGATGTTATATTTTAGGTATGTGTAAGTTTGGCAATAGCGAGAGGAATCATGTCCAAAAAGTTGACAAATGGTTTGGGAATCAGGACAATTATAGGCAGGGTAAAACAACTCTTCCACCAATAATTCACAACGTTGTTGATTTTCCTATGTCTGAAGGAGAGAAGAAAGTGTAGCCATGGCGTCTGATGCTTTGTTGTCATTTCTTGGGATCTATTGGAAATTTATTTATACAAAGTATTTCTTGATATCATCAACCATCTTTTTATAAGGCATTAGCTTTTCATCCTTTGTTTCATAATCATCATTGATTTGATTGATGATGACCTGAGAGTCTCCAAAGACTTGAAGTTGTGTAATGTTCCATTCTATAGCCATTTTGATACATGTAACCAAAGCTTCATATTTTGTTGTGTTGTTGCTGCATGGAAAGCTTAATTTTTATGCTTTTGGGATTGTATGACCTTGCGGTGTGATGAATAGAATACCTGCTCCTGGTCCATGTTGTGTTCCATTATTGATGCTTGCTCTTGGACTGATATTTGGGTGATGTATTGTAAGATATGGATCGAGCCCTGGAATGTCTATAAATGACCAGGTAAAATTGATTTGCCTCCTTTTTAAAGATTCCAAATATTTTTGTACTTCATGTTTTGATAGAGAAGTTGCTAGATATAGATTAGTTGTGCCAATGATAATGGCCTCTGCTAGTTCTATTAGGATAGATAACTTCTCTTGAAAAACTTCAGGTAAGGTGTCAAATCTCCCATCTTCCAGCACCTCGAGGAGGTTTTCACCGCTAGATGCATCCTTTCTTTTTACTTTTTCCCGATCTAATGTTGCCAATAAATGGTTTTTCAGCATTAGACTTGATATTGTTTTCTTTATTTTCCTTTTTGCAACTAGGAGATTTAACACCCACTTGACTTGAAGATATGTTAGTGGAATTCCTGGTGAGAGTTGTTATGGGTTCGATTGTGTTAAGATATATAGATATGGCATGGTCATTTGGAAAGGTATCCATGGTGGTATGTCCTTCATTTTCCTAGTCCATAGGTTGAAGGTAACTTAAGGATAAAGGATCTTCAAGTTGAATAGTTTCAAATATATTAGAGGTCATGATAAAGATGTCAAAATTTTCAATAGGTATTTCCATGTCTAGAATGATACTCTCATCAGAATGACCTCACACAAGAAGTTCTTGATCATCCTCAGTTAAGTCCATGTCAGCCGAATGTGATTCTAATTCAAGTAGGCTAGTTCCTAACGTTTGTCCTGCATATGCATGAACTATATCGACTTCTACATCTGCTTCTTCCCTTTCAATTTGAAGTTGCTCTTGTTTGTTTTTCCATGATAGAAAATATTCTCCGTTCCCTCGATCTCTTAGCTGCATTTGTTTTTCCATGTTTGAAAAATTGATGCAAATGATTGTTCCTTGGATTGTGTGCTTGAAGATGTTGCCTCTCTATTATGTGAAACTATGACCTCTTGATCTGATTTCAGATTACTACAACACTGCACTAGATTTGAGTCTGTTGATATTGTGATTTCCTACTCATTGTAGGGAAACTTTAGACACTGATGACATTTTAATGGAATAGCCTGTATGTCCTGTATCCATGGTCTTCCCAAGAGTATGTTGTATGTTAGGTCCAAGTGTAGAACTTGGCATGTTCTGTCTTTTTGCAAAGGTCCCACTCTAAGGGGTAATATCATAATTCCTTTAGAGTAATGTTCTTCTTCACCATATGCTTTGATTTTGATCTTTTTCAGGGGATCAACTGCATCTTCTGAATAACCCAAAGCATAGACAAGACTCAAAGAGAAAATGTTCAAGCCATCTCCCCCATCTATTAGGACACATTTAACAAGTGTTCTATGAATGAGGACTTCAATTTGCAAGGAAGCGCTATGAGGATTTTGCAATGAATTAATGCTTGGATATGAAGGAGATGAGCTTTTAATAGGATCCTCTGAAATAGGCTTGATGGGTATATTTTTTGGTAAGGATGCTATGGAAGGTTCTTGCAAGCTTTCAGGAGGTGTAGGAATAGATGCCTTTGGAGAGTCAATTTACTTATGGGGGGATGAACCTTTGCTAGACATAGGTGCACAATTTTGATCTTTCTCAGCCAAATCCTTTAGGGATATCCTTAAGAGTTGCATAAAAGAGTTGCCTTTCTTTTGAGATCTATTTGAATCCTTGTGAGGTTTTAACACAGTTGTATTTTGATTTTGAACTTGTTTTATTGCTGTGATATGTTGGTTTGTTCTATTTTATTCTTGTGTTTTGCTTTGGTATGTCATGTTGATATGATTTTCAGATATTTTAAATGTTTTTGTTTCTATTTCAGGGGTTCAATTGTCTAAAAGTTGTTTTGATAAGTGATCAATTCTCAAGGTAAATGTGATAGCACGATATGACATGAAAAGATGGTTCAAGTATTTAAAGTTTTGCAAGTTTTTCGATCTTCAATTTTGAAGTGCAATGATGATGATTTGATAAGAACCAAGTCCAGTAGGAACAATATATCCTACGATGTGGGACAAGATTATCCTAACCAAACATTTCAGTTTTGTGATAAAGGATGATAGATCCTGATGCGAAACTATGTTTGAGTGATCCGTTTACCAAAGAGGGTGATAATGCACTTTGAGATATTTAGATCTTGAACTTGTTGTGGGTGAGCACTTGAAAATATTAAGGTGTTTATGTTCTAATGTCTGATTTTGAGGGATGATAACTTGACCAAGCAAACCAAGAAGACAATTTAAGTACAAAATAACAGATAACATGTATTTATGATTACTACAAACTAATCATACAAAATGACAGACCTAAAAAAGTCATGTAGGACACAGCTTTGGACTAGTAGAAATAGAGACTCATACGATAGATTATATAGTCCTAAACGACAAGAGATATAAGACCAAATGACAAAGCAGAAATTTCCTTTGAAAAAGAAGAGACTCGTATGACAAAACTTTATGAACCATACAATAAATAACCAGACAATACAACAAAGAACCTGACTCGTACGACAGATAACTGAGCAGAGATACAAAATGTTTGTTTTGCCAAATTTGGATTGATGAATTTTGATGATTTTCTTATGTTCAGTTTTAGATGTCTAATTTTTCAATTTAGAGATGAATACACAGCAAACACATGATGTGATAAGTGACTCCAAGCATGATAAACCCTAAGGAAGTTGGTTGAGGAGAGAAAACCTTTGCTTGCAAGCTTAGGTACACACCCAATAGCTAATCAGAATACGGCCGCTGAGTCTCATGCAGTGGATTCTCAACACTATATTATCTGACTCCAAACACTAATGGGGGCATGATATGGAAAGTATCTTGGGAGAGTTACTATCTCTCTTGCACAAAGATTATCAACCTTTCAAAGGTGAATCAGATAGCTTCTAATTTAACCGGCACTAGTAAGGGATCCATTCGGCGCGTCAAGGTATAATACTCAATTAAGAGGTCTCCCAGCCTTAAAAACCAAGGTTTGATATACCCGAAGGTACGGAGGAGAGATATTCCTGAACACTATCATTGAATTGATTTTTATCAAATCACGTTTATTTTATAGTGGGTTGGATTACTTGGAGTTAGTCGTTCCCACTTAGGTCATTCCTCTCACACCGTCCTTAATGGCTTTAAGAGTTTTTAGCTCCTCGGGAGGGCAAGCCTGCTAAAGAAATGCACTAATAAAAGTAGAAGATGAGTCTAGCTTTCTAATCACCTAAGAAAGGTGAAAGCATACTCGCCTATCATCACAATCACATAAGACATGATGGCTCATTTCCTTTAGCAAAATAAGTGTGCCTAGAAAACTCTAATGAATACACAGAGTTTAGTCAAATTATTTTAGGCAACTTGCAAAATAAATCTGTTAGTAGTCATTGATTGGTTTTTTGAATTTAGTCTTTGACAAGTGTATCTTCATCAATCGCTCTACAAAAAAGAGTTAAGCTGACAAAAAAATCTCACAAACAACAGGGTTAGCATTAGCAATGATTAGATTAAAACTGAAAACCCTAAAAATGTAGTTTATTTTAAAGACACAGGCAGAAACTCGTATGATATGATTTGATAGATCAAATGAAAAAACTTTAGATTTCTCAAAAGAGCAGAAATGGGCTCGTACGACACAAGAATAAGCTAATACGAGTCAAAATAGATCCAGACAGAGACTCGTATGGCATAGCTATAGACCTAGCACAACAAGATAAATGATATCATATGACATAGATTGAGGTGTCATCCCAACTTAAAAGGAAGTTTGTATGAGCCAGATAATGAACTCGTACGACACTCTAAATCAGACCCGATAGAGATGAAGTCTTGTTGAAGCTTGAGAGGCCAAAATGATGATTTCGGCCCTACGGTGGGTGCCAAAATGTTGTGCCTATGAAGTGTATACCTGATCCTACAACACAGAACACTCAATAGATCATTATAAGCATGGTTAGCAAATAAAGCAAAGAAAGATAAACCATAGCTAATTGATCTATCGCCTCCTAGTAAATGTGAGTTTCAAATTTTCTCTCAAATTTGGTAATGCAAATTCCAGTGACTTGACTACACTTAAATAGAGGATTTAAATGATAAATGATATATTTAAGCTAGCAATGATAATGATTAAGCTACATGATTCTATGATTATGCTAGAAAATATGCTAGATTTACATAGTAGCGTAACCGGTTGAAAGCTTTGTAATACCAATTTACAGGTAGTAAAGGTTGGTCAACTAATAGTTTCATCAATTTGCACATGTTCAAAATGAACAAGGATGTTTTATTCTGAGAAAAAAGGTGCATAACTTTTAAGTCTTGAAGGAGTTCGCGGGCAGTATGCATAGTGGTAAAGATCAAATAGATCAGATGACCCTCCTGTTCCCACAATGGAATTTGCGAGGTCATTACAGACTGCGGTATCATGAGATGATGCCACATGTACTTTTCAAATCAGGAGGACTCGTAGGGACATTGCTGACAGAGTTTGAATGAAGGATGATATGGTGCTACCCAGTCAGAATTTTGTGGGTGCACAGATACAGTTGGAGGGTCAAACTGCTAAGTTGGAAGATAGTGACTGTTAGATTTACCATGTTAGATGAGATCTGTGGCTGAGTTTCAAATGAGAAGTTTGGAGGGATTTCTGAAGGCACTAGTTATAGCTCATAGGAAAGGGCAAAATGAATGGTATTCAGACTTGTCGATTTGGGATTAATTTGATAGTCAAAGATGATAGATCAGAGATGTGAAAGGATTTGGATAAGTTTCCAATTCAAGTGTGATGAATCATGAGTTCTCTGATGAATTAAGAGATTTGTTTGTTGACAGAAATGCTACAGCAGGAAATTGTACACTGAAAAGGGGAGTATGATCAGAATAAAATCGTTCGCATTAGGAGAAGTTTGACAAAAGAATGCAGTAGATGTGATATGCATGAATTCTAGTGTCTATAGTTGGCAGAGCAAATTGAGAACATTAGAATGATGATGTTTCAAGAACAACCACTACTTGATGAAATAAGTTTTAGCTATAAATACAACAAGGTGGTGACTGAATTGTTAGAAGAGTATGAAGCCTTTTCATTTTTTAGGTGCAGTTTTTCATTCTGTAGAAGAAATGATGTTTGAGCATGCTTATTGTCATGCCTGTGAAGTGTATACATGCTCCTGCAACACAAAACACTCAATAGATCATTATAAGCATAGTTAGCAAATAAAGAAAAGAAAGATAAACCATAGCTAATTGATCTATCACCTCCTAGTAAATGCGAGTATAAATTTTGGTCTCCGATTTGGTTGTACAAATTCTAGTGACTTCACTACACTTAAATAGAGGATTTAAATGATAAATGATGCATTAAATCTAGCATTGATATTGATTAAGCTACATGATTCTATGATTATGCTAGAAAATAAGCTAGATTTAAGGTAAAATTGAACATGATGACAATGCTAAAATGATAAAATAAGATTGCATATGCCTATAGTAACAATGCTTGAATGCAAATGAGATGGATTCGGGATGGGATCCATATTGCTCCAAAATGAGGTTTATTTATAGGATTTCCAAGGCCAGGAGTGAGGTGGCAGGAATCAATGGTCAAGATTGAGTTTGAAGATATCAATGGTTAAATTGGAGGAGGTTGGAAAAGAGGTTGGATTAAAGGGGACAATGTCATCTCCATGGTGACAAGTGTCAAGAAGCTTCTAGAAGAGGTTGGATGAAAGGGAAAATTTTCCATCTCTATGGTGACAAGTGTCAAGAAGCTTTGCTCATGAGAGAGCGAAGTGTCCAAGGGAAGGGGACATGGTGGTTAGGATGTGCAAGCTAGGATGGAGTTAATTAAACCCAAGGTTAGATGGAATGAGTTAGGTTTAGAAGGGGTTAGGTTAGGTGGTTAGAAGTTAGGAGAATTTTAATTTAAAAATTCAAATAATAGGAAAAGGCTAATTAATCTCAACAACTCTTTATTGATTTGTTTTAATTAATTAGGGGATTTAGAAGAAATGAATTTGATGGGGGGAATTAATTAATTAAAGGGGATTATTGAAAATGAACCTATTAAATAAATCCTTAGATTTATGAAAGGGGGAACTTAATCAAATTTCTTAGTAAATTCAATTAAATTAGGAAGGGGGATTAATTAAATAATTTCTTATTTAATTAATTATCTTCAGACCATATTTAGGTGTATACACTTATAGATGGAGTTGTAATATACTCTGTGATCTAGATGGAGCCTTTATTTTATATGTGAGTATGTCTATTGCCATAGAGGATGTGAAAGTGGGAAGGATTGCCAGAGGGGGCATTAAATCCCCCTCCTGCAAAGAAAGGTCATGCATGGTGCAACCTTTGTGTCATTTCAGTCTTTGGGTGGTAGAGGGTTCTGAGATAGAGCCTGCAGAAAAACAAAAAATGGACATGGCTAGGGACTGGTAGCAATCCATCCATGTAGTTGCATGGAAGTTGTGATCCCTCCTCAGCATGTTATGTTTCTCCCCTAACTTCACCTCCCATTGCTTCTGATCCTGGGCATGAAGGTTGAGTTCCTCCTCTAGCTTGAGGAGCAACTTTACCTCTTTTTGGAATCTTGTTTCCCTCTCTAAGGAAAGGAAATTATCTATGGGAAAAAATGAAACATCTCACATGCCATCCAAAGGTGTCAGGGTGATAACGACATGACTCAAATGGTTTTTCTTCTACCAATCTTCGGTTCGAAAATAATGATTCATAGGTGCCAACACATAGACATGCGGATTTTTTGAAAATAGAATTGTACATAGCCTTTAGGGCTAATTATCAAGAAGTGAATCTTCTGTTGACAAGTGTCTAATGGCCTAAATCTTGTTGCTCCCTTATTTTCTATAAAAGGGAATTCAAGGTCATTAAATCAGGTCCAAAATTTTCTGAGAAAGATCTCTATAAAATAGATCTTTTTTGTAGGGTTAGGTCCAAAGAGTTCTAGAGAGTCATAGGAAATAACTGGGACTGTAATGTTGTTTTGCAGAGCAAAAATTGTAATAAAATGCTTGCATTTTTTCCCTTTTTAAATGGGTTACTCTGTATTTGAAATTGTGGCCTATCATCTGATAAAAGATAGCTCATATTACTAATGCAGATATAGTTTTTGAATCTTTACTCTCTTGTGTGTGATTTTATCTTCTTTTAAGCAAATGGGATCAAGGGTTTCTTTTGTTTATTGCATTGTTTTGATGTATGTACTTCTTTATTCAATTATTTAATCCAAGGGGCTAATTAAAAATACTTTTATAAGATTACAGAGAAGATAAGGCTCGCCATAGGATTTGAAAACTAGTTTAGATATAGGAGCAGAAGCAAAATAATATTGTAAGGCAGTATTATTTCAAGGCAAGACTAGCTTATAGATAAAATTTTATCAGATTTTCAGCAGAATCTTTCATCGACTTTGTAGTCCAAATGAATAAAGGCGTATTAGCTAGAAAATCTCAATAGGTTATCAATTTTTTGGTTTTATCTTCTCCATGCTCTCTCAGAACGAATCTTATAAATAATCAAAACAATCATTTGCTAAGATTTATGTATTTTCTAAAATGGTCTCACCATCTCTCATACTCTAGGTTAAGGTTGAGGATCACTGAAGGATTTTCCATCCTTGAGCATTCTCCCTTTCTGTTGAGTTTTATTAATGAGATAATCTGCTTTGTTTTCAGTAAGTTCTCTGAATATCCTTACAAATAGTAGGAAATTTCTTACTGAAGGGATCACCCTCCCTGGTTCTATAGAGCCTAAAGTGCATGAGGACCCTTTGTCCTTATTATTGTTGGTCCAAGCTTGATAGATATTGATAGTTGGAGGTGGCTCTCCATAGATATTTGGAGGAAATCAGCTTGGCCTCTGTCCCGCTAGCAGTGTAAACCCATCGTTCATTTTTGGTAACCAACAGAAAGCTCCACCAAAAGTGCTCTTCTTGTCATCAGTATCTCCTGCCCAATCTGAGTCAGTATATGCACATAAATTGAAATCATCATTTTTAGAATACCATAAACCATATTCTGTTGTTCCTTGCAAATACCGAAATATCCTCTTTACTGCACATTCATGATTTTCTTGAGGATTACTTTGATATCTTGAAACAATACTTACTGCATTGATAATATCAGGTCTAGTCTGAGTTAGATATAACAAACCACCAATCATAGACTTATACCCTCAGATACCTAGTTTGATAGATAAAAATGCCTTTGTTAGTTTGAGTAATTTGCAAACCTAAGAAAAATTTCATCTCACCAATTATGGACAGTTCAAATTTATTCTTCATGTTGTTAGCAAATTCTGTGCACAATTTATCTTCTCCTCCAAAAATGATATCATTAAAAAATACTTCAATAATAAGAATATCATTATCAATGATCTTATAATATAAATTACTATCATCACTACCTTTAGTAAAACCAAGCTTCAAAAGATATTTATCCAGCCTTGCATACCAAGCTCTAGGAACCTATTTCAAACCATATAAAGCTTTCTTCAATCTGCAAACCATATCCTTATCATCTGTCAGTGAAAATCCATCGGGTTTCTCAATGTAAGCTTCTTCCTTAAGCTCACCAAACAAATATGCATATTTAATATCCATTTGATAAACCTTATATTTCTTGTAAGCTGCATAGGCAAGAAATAGTCTAACAACTTCAATTCTAGCTACAGGTGCAAAATGTATCACCATAATCAATTCCTTCCATTTGAGAATATCCTTTATAAACCAATCTAACCTTGTTCCTTACAACTTGAACATCCTCATTCAGTTTATTCCTAAAAAACCATTTAGTTCCAATAACATTCTTATTTTTAGGTCGGGGAACTAAAGACTAAGTTTCATTCTTCTCTATCTGATCTAATTCATCTTACATATCCTTTAACCAATGTTTATCCTTACAAGCTTCAATAATAGTTGTTGGTTCAACTTGAGAGATAAGACATACCTCTTCATTTGCTAGTTTTCTTCTTGTCATAACTCCCTTGTTCCAATCTCCAATAATTTGATCTTCAGAATTATTTAATCTTACATACCTTGGTGTCTTTTGAACTTCAGGGTCACTACTTTGATCATCAGTCATAGTTGAATTTTTTGATTGTGCTGATGTAACTGTCTCATCATCTTGTACTAGTTGAGGAATTCTCGGTCCAGTTATGATCATTTCCACTAATGGTTCCCTATCATATGATGTAGGATGATTTATGTATTGTTCATCCACTTTCACTTATCACTCTCAACAATTTTCTGCAATCTTTTGTTAAAACATCTATAAGCTTTTCTCTAAATTGAATAATCAAGAAATATCCCTTCATCACATCTACGATCAAATTTTCCAATTGAACCATCTCTTTTGATATAGCATTTACTTCCAAAAGTTATGAAATATTTAACAATAGGTGTATGTCCAAACCATAGTTCATAAGGTGGTTTCACCTTTGATGTGAACTTTGTTGAATGTGTAGACTGTTGTACTCACTTCTTCTCTCCAGTAGATATGAGGAAATTTGGATTCCATCATCATAGATCTTGTTGCATCCAAAATGGTTATATTCTTTCTTTCCACTACTCCATTTTTTTAAGGAGTCCTAGGTGTAGATAGTTGTCTCCTAATTCCATTTGTCTCACAATAACTATTAAATTCATGAGAAGTGAACTCACCGCCATGATCTGATCTTAGACATTTGATTTTCAATCCAGTTTCAATTTCAACCTTTTCTTTAAAGATCTTGAATTTCTCAAAAGCTTGAGACTTCTCCCTTAGAAAAGTCACCCACATCATTCTAGAATAGTCATCAATAATCAGCATGAAATACCTATCACCTTGAAAGCTTCTAGTCCTTGTTGGACCACATAAGTCAGTATGAATCAAATCAAGTACATCATTATATCTATCATGTATTCTCTTAAAAGAACTTCTAACTTGCTTACCCAATTGACATTCCTTACATACCAGATTATAAGGCTTCATAATCTTAGGTATATCTCTAACTGCCTTAGTTGAATTGAACTTAATAGTACAATCAAAATTAACATGACACAACCTCTTATGCCATAGCCAAATTTCATCAATATGAGAAATCAAGCATGTCTTATTACTAGTGTTCAAGTGGAAGATATTACTTCCTGTCTGAATACCGATTGTAATCTCCAAACCAATCTTGTTAATGATTTTGCATTTTCTATCTTTAAAATGAAGTTGAAAACTCTTATCAACCAATTGACCAACACTCAAAAGATTATGCTTTAAACCTTCTACATAGTAGACATTATCAATATTATGCTTGCCATCCAAAGAAATAATACCTCTACCTTTGATCATACATGCCTTGTCATCTCGAAATCTGACTTGACCGCCATTGTATTCTTGCAGGGCCAAAAATTTTCCTTTATCTCTAGTCATATGATGTGAGCATCCACTATAAATTACCCATTCATCCTTATCTTCAACTTTTGCAGCCAGGGCATTTTCTTCAGTTTTGATGCTGGTTTCAGTTCATCTTCCTTCAAAGCATAGAACACCCATTCTTTTCCATTGCCGGATCCACTAGTAGAGTCTTTTGTCAGTTCATCTCTAGAGTCATCAGTTACTCCTTCCTCATATTCTATGTAGCATTGTTTACTTTTCTTGAATCTATATCTCTTCTGGTTAGGATTAAAAGATTTCTTAACTCTTTCCTCAAACCTTACATCCCTTTTAGGACATCTAGATGCAAAATGACCAATCTTATTACATGGAAAACATTTAAAAGGTGCTTTTCCTTCATACTTACTTCCAGTTGGTCCTTTAGGTACTCTTCTAGCAAATAAGGCTTCAAGTTGCTCAAGTTCTTCATCTTCTTTGCTCATGTCTTCCAATTATTTTTCATATAGGGCTTTCCAATCACTTTGTCGGTAGATGATGATGATGATGCATGAAAAGCGGGTTCAAACTTTACAACTCCAGAAGATCCAAATTCTTCAAGCTCAAAAGTAGATAATTTCCCAATCAGAATGTCTCTGTTAACTGAAGTGTTTGCCATTATTCTTAACTCATTAATTGTAGTTGCCTTCATCTTGTAATTCGGTGGAAGGCTTCTCAAGACTTTGGAAACTATTTCATCTTCACTTAGAAATCCTCCACAACATTGAATTCCCATAACAATCTCATTTACTCTTCCCATAAATACAACAATTCTTTCATTAATTCCATTTTCAAGTTTTCATATCTTACCTGGTAACCATCAAGTTTAGCAATCTTGACAATAGGATCACCTTCATTCAAAGTTTTCAGTTTGTCCCACATAGCCTTAGCCGATGATTTATTAGTCAATCCCATGATCTGTTGATCAGTAAGTGCACATAAGAGGGCTTCTCTAGCTCTGCAATAATTTTCAATACTCTTATCCAAGTCTATAGGAGAAGGATTGCCAAATGTCAGATCATAAGGTGTGTATCATTTCTCAGTGATCTCCCAAATATCCTTGCCAGGACATCGAAGATGAGTCTCCATTCAAATTTTCCATATCCTATAATTTGTTCCATCAAGCTTAGGGATTTCTCTTCTAAAAATAGTTGCCAGTGGATTAGAAGTGTTAGTTGCCATATGATCTACCTCAACCCTAAAACAAATCAAGTACTAGTAAACCACATACATATGCCAGTAGGAATAGATACTAGTAAACAATACAACTTAACAATTAACCAAATAATCAATGCAAACAACCATAGCACATAACACCATGATTTGTACGTGGAAAAATTGGAAAGGGAAAAACCACGGTGGGAAGCCTACCCACAATTAGATAATACTTATGCAGAAAGTATGTGTTACAATGAGGGGCCTGCACTTGCAAGAAGGCACACTGCCTAGAGCGTACTACTCATTAAAAAAGAGTCTTACTGACTACATAGAGGCTACAACCATGTCAAGAAAAATGATCAACAATGCAATAGATTGAACTACCATAAATAGCGTCTACCATGCCTAATTACAATCCTGGTTAAACTCAATGCCGAAGGACTAAATCTTCTTCTGAATCCAATTTGATCACCAATGATCGACCAACTCCTCTACCTAAATTATATTACAATATTCACACATTACATTCCTTGACCATGACCTTTTCAATAACCATGATACTCTACAAAGAGTTTCTACCTCTTATTTATACAAACCCTAAGGCCTAAACCAATTAGGTCGGCCACCTAAAAGATATTAGAATAAGATCATTACATAATTCCATATTACAATGATATGCCATGTCATCTTAAGACCAAAACAACAATAACAAATACATAAATCTTCTTGAAGCATCCCGCTAATGTGTAGAGTACACATTAGCATGATATTGGTCCATAACCTAGATAGGTACCAGACCTATTCTAGGTCCACCACGCCAAAGAAATGTTTTCAAGTAGTTTAAGCACGATCAAAGAACATCTTTAGCATTCTAAAATCCATGAAGAAGCTGCACCTACACCAATTATTCATCTGGTCATGATTCCTTAATGAAAGCTCTGTTGGTAGAGCCTTAAACCAGTGTTGGTAAGGGTTTACCAGAGTGTATGATAGCATCAGATTACCAAGCCAATACCAACTAACAAAAACATTCTCATGGAGCATATAGAACATGAAATCAAATATACTTCACTGATCCAAACATGTTAGAAGTGTCCAACAGATAGGCTCTTCTGCCGACAACACTAGATCTTCTACCGATAACCAAAACCTGTCTTCTAGTAACCAATGATAATAGCTAGTGTTGACATCAATGACAAAACATATATGCAACACATAATCAATTCATCCATAATGCCAACAACCCTAATAGAAGAATAATTGCATACTTACATTCTGAATGGGTTTGTATCAATTTTGGGAACTTAAAGACCAACTGGGATACTTATTGGGCATTTTTGAAGGGTGCTAATCCAGATATTTTCAAGTACATTTAGATCCGATAATCACAATTTTTCTTTGTACAAAATTTCATTCATTTCTTATTTTTTGCCTCGGCCTTTGGCGTTGTTGAAATGGGAGAGGTAGATGTGAAAAATGTTAAGGGACATAAGAAGTAATGTATAGCTCAAGAGGATCAACCTTCTGAGATTAGTTTTGGGAGATCAGATTTTAGATAGGAACCGGTACAGTACTTCAATGATCCATTTTTCACATGAGTGTTGCCATCAATGCCAAAGGGGGAGATTGTTGGCAATTGACGCTCATCCGGGTTATAGGTTTTGTCATTGATGGAAACACACTTTATGGTAGATCTGGAAATCATGGTAACCAACATTCACTTCATTGGCATTATTAGAACCGACAGGCATTTAATCGGCAAAATTGGAACTGATATTCTAAGGCTAACATAGGAGATTGATCAGGTAAGCATGAAAGCAGAAATGGTCATATTGTTTCATGTTTATATTTTGTTTGGGCCAACATGTGTCTTTTCTTTTGAAATACGATTGTGAGTCGACATAAGGCATTTGTGTTTATTCATGTAAATGGGTATATAAGTTAGTCCGGTTAGGTCATTTTGGAGATATGACAAATAAGAGATGTGATAGGTTATGTGATGTTATGTGAGCGAGATCTTGATCGATAGAATGCAATTGTAAAGATCTGTAATCGGTCTTGATTATTTTTCTAGAGGTTTGGGAAGTGATCTAAGTAACCGATAAGGGAGGTTATAGTATAAACTGATATAGATAGTGCTTAAACCAGAATACATCTAGTATAGCAAATGCACATTCTGAGTTCAATTTTTGTTTGTAATCTAGTATATTGGATCTGTAGTTAGTGAGGCTCCTTTTGTGATGAGCAGTGTGCTCTAGGCAGTGTTCCTTCTTGCATGTGCATGCCCCTCTTGTAATATTTATTTAGTTGGCTAGTGGATAGATATTGTGGGTCTCCAATCCAACTGTGGTTTTTCCTCTATGAGTTTTTCCATGTATAAATATCTATTTTATGGTGTTAATTCATGTGGTTGCATTAATATTACTTGTTGTTACTTTATTTTATGCATACCGGTTAATAAGTAGATTTTGTAATAAGGCTAAAAATATTATAACCGACAGAATACTGATTCACCATCCCCCCTGTTAGTGTTCTTGGATTCCAACAACATCATGTGCTTTTAATTTTCCCTTTATGTTGAAGGTTCCTTTTCCTCTTATCCTTATGGAAGAGTTGTCTCTAAACCTCACTGAACCTCCATTCCAATCTTTAAACTTGATGAACTTCTTTTTGTCTCTAGTCATGTGATTGGAACAACCACTTTCAACTACCCATAAATTTATTCTTTCTGCATGCAGGGCAGTCTAGACAATCAGACTGGACTCAGCCTTATTCTTATCCTTTTCTAACTAGAACTATTTGACTTCCTTCTCCTTTCCTGCAACACTTTTTTGCTCTAGTTTTGCTTCTGGTTTCTGACTCGGTATTGCCTTGTTTTGCTTAGATATGTCAAGCTTGCAATGTTTTTCAATGTGAAGAAAACTTTTACAATGATAGCATCTTATATTTGCATTAAATGATGAATTTGAAAAAAATTTGTAGGACAAAGACAAACTTCTCCTACATTCATAACTCCTATGACCAAACCTATTACACTGATAACAAATAACATTCATTTCCTAGAGTGCAGCAAACAGATTTCTACTTTCAAAACTAGTAAGGGGATTATGCATCAAACTACAATAAGGTATTATATGTCCAAACTTATTATACTGGTAATAGTAACCATGGAATTTGGGTACATACCACTCTTGTCTCTTTGGACTCTCAAACCTTTTTCTCATTGGGTGTCTTCTTCTCATGTTATTGACTTTAGTGAACCCTTCATTATCAACCTTGGCCTTTCCTTTAGAATCTGCATTCTGGTACAATGAGTGATCCTTTTGGTTCAAGGTTTGAGCATTCCGGTTCACATGCTGATTTCTTCTATCTTCAGTATAGGTCTTCTTCTCAGTAGCTTTGTTGACTGTAAAGGTTTGGTTTTCTTTACTTTCACTTGAAGAGGTAAATTGTATCTCCTTGCAAGATGAGTCTTTGGTTTTGGACATTTATCCCTCTTCAAATCCTATACCTCTTGTATTTTTTATGTGCTTCTGATTACTCAACATCTTGTCTAAGGCTTCAATGTTGTTCTCATATTTTCTCCTCATCTTCAATTCATTATATCTCTTTTGAAGCTCCTTTTTGAGCCTTACAATTTCTTCTTCCAAATTATGATTCTCCTTCTCCTTCTTTATTAAATCAGATCATGTAAATTTACATATCCTTTTAGCTTCTTTCAACTAGAGTTTCAGATCAGAAATTGTTTTCTTGGACTCCTCCAGAGATTTCTCTAAACAATCTTGTTCTTCTGTAGAAACATACTTAAGTTTCTTGAGTTCCCTTCTTATTTCTCTCAACTCCTCAAGAGAACTTATGAGGTCACATTCCAAGTCCACTTTAGCTTCAATGTCTTCATCTTCATTAGCTCCATCAACCGGTTCATCCTGTGCCAATAAAAACACTAATTTCTCATTCATCCTCACAACAGTCATCTTCTGAGGTACTTTCTTCATCTGTAGCATCATCTTCAAAAGTATGTAGCTTGTTCTTCTTTTGGTAACTTCTTCTTTCTTATCAGTAGGATTTCTTCTTTTTATGCTTACCAAAGGTCTATTGGTGTTGAGTTTCTCCTCTCCACCATTTTCTCCATAGGGACATTTCAAAGCAAAGTGTCCTATTTTACCACAGTTAAAACATTTGAAAGGCAATATTCCTTTGTACTTGTCGCATCCTCTTTAAAGCTTCCTTACAAAGTTTTCTACCACTGTATATAAGTCTTCACTAATTTCTCCATGAGAAATTTCCTCCTTACCCTTTTTGATGGAGTTGAAAGTAACCTCTTTTCTTGCAGTTTCTTCACTAGTTGTTCTCATCTCATAAGCAATTAGGGACCCAAATAACTCATCCATTGAAAAGGTTTTTCAGATTCTTAGCTTCTTCTATTACAGAGACTTTTGTATCATACGTAGATTTTAGTTATCTAATTACCTTTTTGATAATAAAATCATGAGATATATCCTCTCCAAGTCCTCTAATAGTATTCACCATTTCATCGACTCTTTGAAGATAATCAACAATCTTTTCTTCATATTTCATATTCAAGCCTTTAAGTTTAGCTCTTAGTGTTTGCAGTTTAGCCTCCTTGACCTTGACATCTCCTTCAATTAATCTCTTCAACTTATCTGAAGTTTCCTTTGCAGATGAGTAGTGCATAACCTTAACAAACTCATTATCAGACAATCCACTCAGAATAGCATTATGGGCCTTGGCGTTGTTTTAATACTCCTTCTTACCATCTGGATCCGTAGAGGGAGCATTAGGGATAGTATACCCATTCTTCACAGACATCCAAACATAGAAACCTAGGGAAGATATATAAGTTTCCATTGTTCTACTCTAGAAGGCATAATTGGTACCATCAAACATGGCAGCTTTAGAGGAGGAGGATTCATTCCTTATCATTGTGTCTTAAACCAGAATCTACCCAAGCTAGAGAAAGCTTTGATAAATAGGAAACCTAATGCTCCGATACCAATTGTAGAACATAAGATATGACTAAGAGGGGGGTGAATCAATGATTATTAACAATTTCAATCAGTGTATACGCAAATGGTAGAATAATGAAAACACTAACATACAATCACACACAAGAGCACATCACATAACACTAGATATACAAGGAAAGTCCAATATGGGAAAAACCTCAGTGAGAAATGTTGTTGGAGATCTACTGCTCCAATCCAGCCTCATAGTGAAATAACAATTTTATAGTATTTCGGGCACCAACCCAAGGAGCGCCAATCCCTAACAATTTATGGGCACCTACCCAAAGCAACACCAACCCCTAATCTATTTTGAGCACCAAATCAAGGAGCACCAACCACTACATTGAGCACCCACTCAATGAAATACACTGAGATATAAAAAAATACAATGATAAACACTTTGTTACAAATGAGTTTTGTAATCCCTACAAACAATTCACTCTATCAGTTGAACTCTTTTCTATCACATTGCTTCTTCTCTATAGGATCTTAGTTCTCTTTGTCTTAATCCTCTTCAACTCAGCTTTTGCTTTGTCAGATCTCCTCTCACACTCTATCTTCTGTCCTTCACTCTCTTTTTCTACCTCATTGATTCAATCTCTACTGCTTGATGGACTGTTATACTTTATAACTATTTATCGGTTACCTTAAACCCTATCGGTTAAACCCCTCTTGTCGGTGGTTCTTCTAACACTCAATCACTTCAATAGTTTTCTATCAACACTCAGACTGATCAACTCTCATCTAGAATAATCATACATTCTCATCCCATTTCTTAAGTCTTTGATCTACATATTTATACACATGCTTTCCCGCCAAAACAAAAATTCAAAATTTACGTGCCTAGGATTTTCTTCACTGACCATGATCTGTATCAAATCAGATCTCATCTTCTTGAATCGACAACTTGCAATAGATCAACAAAAATCTTTGTCCTTTTTAATTTTTCCAATGCATGTTTACTCTATTTAGAAAACTGGACCCTGTTCATCAGCCTTGATTTTGTTGATCACAATAAATGATCTGTTGGTATTTTGATGATGTTTAGTTGTGATTGTCATTGATGGAAACACACTTATTTGATGTATGAGTTATTCTCAACAGGTAGTTGTTCCAACCGGTATTGTATGTCATTATATGTATAGCCTTTGTTTATCAAAGGCTATCGGTGTTTTGCAAAAGATTCTTACCGATCATAGGATGATTGAAGACCCCAAGCGGGATGAAGACATCAAGCGATATGAAGACCTCAAGCGGAACGAGGATCCCCAATTATTCTTTTTGATCAGAACACTATATTCCACTTTTCCAGTCTTTATTTGTTAACTGGTAATCGGTATATTATGTTAAACCAATATAATTGTAAAGTGTGATGAGTTATCATCCACCGATACTTTGGTGATGTTTGTGTGTCGTGTTACCAAATGTGTCTAGATGCATTGTACCTAGGAAATTGTAGTCTGATCTTATTGGTGTTAGGTCCTGGAGACAACTGAGAGGGGGGCTGAATCAGTTGTCCAATAAATTCAACCAAAATTAACTTAACCAAAACTTAATGCTTAATACCAGTAAACCAAACTTTATGCCAGTAGACAGTTTTATCAGTTAATTGTAGTACAAGTAAAGATTAATGCATGAAACAAAAAGACAATAATATCCACAACACAACACAAATATTTGTACATGGAAACCCTATAAGGGGAAAAACCATAGTGGGAATCCTTACCCACAATCAAATGATACCATTCCAGATAGTATGTGTATACAATATGGATTCTGCACATGCAAAAAGGCCAGCTGCCTAGAGCTCACTGCTCAATCAAAAAATGAGAGACACACTGACTACAATTGGATGGTTAAATCCAATGATAATGTACTACATAAAATAACATCTTCATATGCTGGATTCAGTACCGGTTTAGTTTTGATTGCCTTCACAAAACCTTCCTTCAAACTTCAAATGATGTCTGCGTGTATAGCTCTGCTTATTTTCGCATACACCTTATTACAATTCTTTTCCCATTCGCATATCAATCTCACAAATGATATCTTACATTTATACCATAACCTAAGACCAATTAAATAGGCCAGCTCACTAAAAGATATTACAATAAAATAAATTACAAATAAATCAATATCCGATGCATGATGTCAGCTCAAATGCATTTAAAATAATAAAAAACCATCTCCATAATGTGTCGTGCTGATATGGAATAGATATGCCTGCCAGTGCTTATCCTGGACCTATTTGTCGATAACAACAAATATGCAAACCCAAATAAACAAATAACCAAATCACCAAAACCAAGTGATCGAATAATGTCTTCAACATAACCAAGTAGTCTCCAAGTCATTCCAAGTACTGGTGAACAATATAATCTACCGGTGAACCAAATACCTATGACTGTGCATAAGTCTCTGACTTGCTCGTGAACATAACCAGAATCTCCAAGTGTTGGTAAGTGTTGACAATTCATGACAGGTGTTGACATCAATGAAAAAACCATATCAACATATCCAAAATATCAACAATTGGACCGACATGAAATCAGGTTCCTATATGAGGACATCATGTCTAGGGTTTTAAGTTAGTTGATGTGTGCAAGTGTTGGAAAAAAGATTAGGTCCGTGCAAAAAGGGTATCTTAATATAGAGCTTGTGAGTGCAAAGAATACAAGACTGAAGTAATGCTATAATGAATTAATGGAGAACTATCAAGGATCTAATCAAGCATTATGTGCTATCTTATAGATCATTCAATTATTGATTACTAATATCTTCAACAAGTTTGAAACCCTTAATTGGGTAGGCCCAACCAAGCCTTTTGTAAATCCTTTAACAAGGTACTTCATAGTCGTGGATCCGAAATCCTTTAACGGGGTAGTCTTTAACATGACTTATCTCCTAATAGAGATCTGGATTCCTAACAGGATCTGTTTTGGTGAAGAACATTGTAAGGCCTTAACCGGACTGGTTACTATTCTGTAGATAGTTGACTTGTGAGTTTTACTCACCGTGGTTTTTCCCATTTGGGTTTCCACATCAAAAATTATTATGTTATGGTGATTGTGCTTCTATGGGTAAATGCTTTATTTTCTATTTGGCTTGTTTGTGCTTTAACCGGTTTATTGCTTAAACTGCTACACTAGTCTGCAATAAAATTGCTTAAGAGTCTAGTTAGATTGTTAGGCATACTAATTCACCCCCCCTCTTAGTATTCATCAATTGGTATCAGAGCCTACCTTTCTATAAGTCTAACCACTTGGAAGGAGATATGGGGGAATATAGCATGAGGGAACTCACTCACCGTCTTATTGAGTTTGAGAGAGCCTGTGATGAACTCAAGATCAAGTATAAAGCCTGTTTAGCCAAGAGAAGAGAACTTGCTGAGAAATTGATGGAATTTACTGAAAACAACTTCTCTGATGAAGTAGACATGGAAGCCCTAGTTGGAGAAGTGGAGAAACTAAATGAATCCAAAACTAACCTAAGGACGGATTTGGAAGGATTGACTATCAGGATGAGTCAAGAGCTAGAAAACAGAAGAAAAATTGAAGATTAAGTGAAGGACAAGGAGCGTGAGATGTCTAAGTTGAAACAAGAGATTGGTACCATCACCTCTCATCTGCAAGAGGGTAATGAAGAGAAAGAAGAAATAAAAGAAGACCTAAATGCTTCTATCTCTCAAAATGAAACCTTGATGAAAACCAATGATGTTCTTTCCAAGGAACTTGCTGAATCAAAGGAGATACTTGCAAAGTTCAACCGGAGTGCTGCTAAGTTGGAACAAAATCTGGAATCGGTGAAGCCATCAAAGGATACCACTAGAATTGGTTTCTCTGGATACAAGGAAGGTGAAACCTCTAGAACCAAGAGTGATGCACCTAAGAACAATGACAAGAGTAAAGGTAAGAAAAAGTTTAAACCTATTTTCTTTAAGTGTCTTAAGGAAGGACATACTGCCAATGTATGTAGGAGCAAGGCTTACAATAATTCTCCTTACATATAAAACAATGTGGCTAGAACTGGTAGATTTAATGGTCATTGTTATGCATGTAACAAGTTTGCGCATAGAGCTTTTGAGTGGAGGTCGGTTATGAACAAATATGGAAGATATGCACCAAGATCTATAGGAGTTACCTCGGAACCTCCTATGAACCAGCACCCAAACAGGTACAGAACCTATGACCACCGGTCAAATGGTTATGGAGCAAAAAATAGTTGGAGAGAAACTTGTTTGATTTGTCGTGGTAGTAGTCACACTGCTGCAACATGCAGAAGGAATAATCAAAATGTGAACACCGGACAATGGAGAACACCTGGAATGGTATGCTAACATTGTAACAAACTCAGACACACTACCAGAGCATGCAGACTAAGAAAGAATCCATCAAGAGACATACCGATCGACCCAGAAGGGAAGATTGATGTTGAAACTGTTTAGGCACATATGGATAAAACTTGGGAAAAGAAATCTGAAGAGAAGCCATAAGATGTACCAGTTTCCATACCCAGTGTGGAGATCCTTGAACCAACAAACAGATCTTTGAAAAGTTTAGGGGGAACATATCGGTAATAATGTTTTGAACCCTCTGAGTATATCAGTAAAGTGCCTTTATCGGTATTTTTTACATGTCAATCGACAGAAGAAATGAAGCGGTAAAAGGTAAAATTATTGAGCCCTAATGGTAATGCATTTATTATGGTAGGTGGGAGCATGTTTAAAAGCAACTTTTGTCATCATTTTTACTTACCTATTTTCAGAGAAGAATTTTCTAATTTAAGCAGCACAACCAGAGTGATTCATCTTGCATTCGAAAGAATTCAGAAAGGAATCTTGCACAAGATTTTGCAGCCACTTCAAGCTATCAGTGTGGAAGTCAAAGTGGTAAACAAGCTTCTAAAAGAAGTGTGTTGTGCTATACATCGGCAAACCCTAGTTCAGAGTGTGAAGGTATTTCTCGTTGAAACATTCTTATCATTTGGAATCTTCTAGATATGGCTTCTACATCTAAAATTCCTTCTAGTTCTACTGAACCTGAAGAATCACCTAAGTTTCTTAAAAAGAAGATGAAATATAATGCCCTATCTCAAATTACCACTAGAGTCATTGTCAAAGGGAATGTTTTAGGATATATTGATTGCAAACTAGAAGACGTAGGGTCTCTAGTGATTCACTCCTAGCTTAGTTTGTTCTGTGGAAACGATAAGAAGATTAAACCTAAATACAACAAAATTGAGAAGAAGAAATTACACAATGCAATATATTTTCTCAAGGAATTTACAAAAGAACACATTAGGATTATCCTTAGTAGGGTTCATGGTGATAAGATGTACCTTGAGTGAACCCATGATATTACACCAGAGGCAATTCATGCCATGACCAGTTTCTCCAATGTTGGGGAAGTCCCTCTTCTTTAAAAGATCACCAAAACCAAAGTGACAGAGCTCACTAGTTCTAGAAGCGACTAACGGGCAATGACTATTAACACCATAAAAGATGACTTGGTGAAGTATGTGTGCATGGCAATCGGGTATAGAGTATTCTATGCTAGCAGAATGAATTTTGTTCTATAGCTGCAGTGCATGTCACTTATAGGATTATCAAGGAGAATGCAGAATGTCACTTATGCACCTACATGCAAAAACAACTAATGGAAAATCTGAAGTCCATCAAAGTTTACAAAAACTTTGAGGTTTAAGTTTGGACAACTGCTTGTCGGTTTATTTTTCTATTTTCAAGGATATTTTCCTGGAGTTGCTGATTTTCAATGGTCAAGTGACCTACCATTTTCCAGATCCAAACATACTTCACTAATCCAAACATGCTAGAAGTGTCCAACAAATAGTCTCTTCTGTCGACAACACTAGATCTTCTATCGATAACCAATGATAACAACTAGTGTTGACATCAATGACAAAACATATAAGCAACACATAATCAATTCATCCATAATGCCAACAACCCTAATAGAATAATAATTGCATGCTTACATTTTGAATGGGTTTGTATCAATTTTGGGAACTTAAAGACCGGTTGGGATAATTATTTGACATTTTTGAAGGGTGCTTATCTGGATATTTTCAAGTACATTTAGATCTGATAATCACAATTTTTCTTTGTACAAAATTTCATTCATTTCTTATTTTTTGCCTTGGCCTTTGGCATTCTTGTCAAAGTGGGAGAGGTAGATGTGATAAATGTTAAGGGACATAAGAAGTAATGTATAGCTCAGGGGATCAACCTTCTGAGATCGGTTTTGGGAGGTCATATTTTAGACAGGAACTGGTACAGTACTTCAATGATCCATTTTGTCACATGAGTGTTGCCATCAATGCCAAAGGGGGAGATTGTTGGAAATTGACACTCATCCGGGTTATAGGTTTTGTCATTGATGGCAACACACTTCATGGTAGATCTGGCAAACATGGTAACCAACATTCACTTCACTGACATTATGAGAACCGATAGGCATGTAACCGGCAAACTTGGAACTGGTATTCTAAGGCTGACATAGGAGATTGATCTGGCAAGCATGAAAGAGGAAATGATCATATTGTTTCATGTTTATATTTTGTTTGGGCCAACATGTGTCTTTTCTTTTGAAATATGATTGTAAGTTGACATAAGGCATTTGTGTTTATTCATGTAAATGGGTATATAAGTTAGTCCGGTTAGGTCATTTTGGAGATATGATAGATAAGAGATGTGATAGGTTATGTGATGTTATGTGAGTGAGATCTTGATCGATAGAATACGATTGTAAAGATCTATAATCAGTCTTGATTATTTTTCTAGAAGTTTGGGAAGAAATCTAAGTTACCGATAAGGGAGGTTATAGTATAAACTCATATAGATAGTGCTTAAACCAGAACACATCCAACATAGCATATGCACATTCTGACTTCAGTTTTTGTTTGTAATCCTGCATATTGGATCTATAGTTAGTGAGGCTCCTTTTGTGATGTGCAGTGTGTTCTAGGCAGTGTTCCTTCTTACATGTGCAAGCCCCTCTTGTAATATTTATTTAGTTGGCCAGTGGATAGATATTGTGGGTCTCCAATCCCATCATGGTTTTTCCTCTTTAAGTTTCTCCACGTATAAATATATATGTTATGGTGTTAATTCATGTGGTTGCACTAATATTACTTGTTGTTACTTTATTTTATGCATACCGATTAATAAGTGGATTTTTTAATAAGGCTAAAAATATTATAACCGACATAAAACTTATTCACAATCCCCCCTGTTAGTGTTCTTGGATTCCAACAACATCATGTTCTTTTAATTTTCCCTCTATGTTCAAGATTCCTTTTCCTCTTATCGTTATGGAAGAGTTCTCTCCAAACCTCACCAAACCTCCATTCCAATCTTCAAACTTGATGAACTTCTTTTTGTCTCTAGTCATGTGATTGGAACAACCACTCTCAACTACCCATAAATTTATTCTTTCTGCATGCAAGGCAGTCTGGACAATCATACTGGACTCAACCTTATTCTTATCCTTTTCTACCCAAAACTATTTGGCTTCCTTCTCCTTTCCCGCAAGATCTTTTTGCTCCAGTTTTTCTTCTGGTTTCTAACTCGGTGTTGGCTTCTTTTTCTTAGATATGTCGAGCTTGGAATGTTTTGCAATGTGACCAAAACTTTAACAATGATAGCATTTTATATTTGCATTAAATGATGAATTTGAAAAAAAATTGTAAGACACTGACAAACTTCTCCTACATTCATAACTCTTATGACGAAACCCATTACACTGATAACAAATAACATTCATTTACTAGAGTGTGGAAAATGGATTTCTACTTTTAAAACTAGTAGGTGGATTATGCATCAAACTACAATAATGAATTCTATGTCCAAACTTATTACACCAGTGATAGTAACTATGGAATTTGGGTACATACCACTCTTGTCTCTTTGGACTCTCAAACCTTTTTCTCACTGGATGTCTTCTTCTCATGTTATTTACAGTGAACCCATTAATTATCAACCTTGGCCTTGCCTTTAGAATCTGCATTCTGGTACAATGAGTGATCCTTTTGGTTCAAGGTTTGAGAATTCCGGTTCACAAGCTGATTTCTTCTATCTTCAACATAGGTCTTCTTCTCAGTAGCTTTGTTGACTATAAAGGTTTGGTTTTCTTTACTTTCACTTGAAGACGTAAATTGTATCTTCTTGCAAGATGAGTCTTTGATGTTGGAAATTTGTCCCTCTTCAAATCCTATATCTTTGGTATCTTTTAAGTGCTTTTGATTACTCAACATCTTATCCAAGGCTTCAATGTTGTTCTCATATTTTCTCCTCATCTTCAATTCATTCTATCTCTTTTGAAGCTCCTTTCTAAGCCTTACAATTTCTTCTTCCAAATTATGATGCCCCTTCTCCTTATTTATTAAATCAGAGCATGTAACTTCACATATCCTTTTAGCTTCTTCCAACTGGAGTTTCAGATCAGAAATTGTTTTGTTGGACTCCTCCAGAGATTTCACTAAATGATCTTGTTCTTCTATAGAAACATACTTAAGTTTCTTGAGTTCCCGTCTTGTTTCTCTCCACTCCTCAAGAGCACTTATGAGGTCACATTCCAAGTCCACTTTACCTTCAATGTATTCATCTTCATTATCTCCATCAACCGGTTCATCACATGCCAATAAAAAGACTAATTTCTCTTTCATCCTCACAACAGTCATCTTCTAAGGCAATTTCTTCATCTGTAGCATCATCTTCAAAAGTATGCAGCTTGTTCTACTTTTAATAACTTCTTCTTTCTTGTCAGTGGGCTTTCTTCTTTTTATACTTACCCAAAGGTCTGTTGGTCCTTTGTTTTTCCTCTCCACCATTTTCTCCATAGGGACATTTTGAAGCAAAGTGTTCTATTTTACCATAGTTAAAACATTTGAAAGGCAATATTCCCTTGTACTTGTTAGATCCTCTTTTAAGCTTCCTTACAAAGTTTTCTACCACTATATATGAGACTTCACTAATTTCTCCATGAGAAATTTCCTCCTTAAACTTTTTGATGGAGTTGAAAATAACCTCTTTTCTTGAAGCTTCTTCACCAGTTGTTCTCATCTCATAAGCAATTAGGGACCCAAATAACTCATCCATTGAAAAGGATTTTCAGATTCTTGGCATTTTCTATTGCAAAGACCTTTCTATCATACTTAGATGTCAATGATCTATGTACCTTTTTGACAATAAATTCATCAGATATATCCTCTCCAAGTCCTCTAATAGTATTAACCATTTCATCGACTCTTTGAAGATAATCAACAATATTTTCTTCATATTTCATTTTCAAGCCTTCAAGTTGAGCTCTCAATGTTTGCAATTTAGCCTACTTGACCTTGACATCTCCTTCAATTAATCTCTTCAACTTATCCCAGGTTTCCTTTGTGGATGAGCAGTGCATAACCTTAACAAAATCATTATTAGATAATCCACTGAGAATAACATGATTGGCCTTGGCATTGTTTTCATACTCCTTCTTAGCATCCAGATCTATACGACGAGAATGAGGGATAGTATACCCATTCTTCACAGACATCCAAACATAGAAACCTAGGGAAGATATATAAGTTTCCATTGTTCTACTCTAGAAGGCATAATTGGCACCATCAAACATGGCAGCTTTAGAGGAGGAGGATTCATTCCTTGTCATTGTGTCTTAAACTAGAATCTACCCAAGCTAGAGAAAGCTTTGATAAATAGGAAACCTAATGCTCTGATACCAATTGTAGAACATAAGATATGACTAAGAGGGGGGTGAATCAATGATTATTAACAATTTCAATCAGTGTATATGCAAATGGTAGAATAATGAAAACACTAACATGCAATCACACACAAGAGCACATCACATAACACTGGATATACGAGGAAAATCCAATATGGGAAAAACCTCAGTGAGAAATGTTGTTGGAGATCTACTGCTCCAATCCAGCCTCATAGTGAAATAACAATTTTATAGTATTTTGGGCACCAACCCAAGGAGCACCAATCCCTAACAATTTATGGGCACCTACCTAAAGCAACACCAACCCCTAATCTATTTTGAGCACCAAATCAAGGAGCACCAACCACTACATTGAGCACCCACTCAATGAAATACACTGAGATATAAAAAAATACAATGATAAACACTTTGTTACAAATGAGTTTTATAATCCCTAGAAACAATTCACTCTGTCGATTGAACTGTTTTCTGTCCCATTGCTTCTTCTCTACAAGATCTTAGTTCTCTTTGTCTTAATCCTCTTCAACTCAGCTTTTGCTTTGTCAGATCTCCTCTCACACTCTATCTTCTATCCTTCACTCTTTTTTTCTACCTTTATCGATTCAATCTCTACTGCTTGATGGATTGTTATACTTTATAACTATTTATCGGTTACCTTAAACCCTATCAGTTAAACCCTTCTTGTTGGTTCTTCTTCTAACACTCAGTCACTTCAATAGTTTTCTATCAACACTCAGACTGATCAACTCTCATCTAGAATAATCATACTTTCTCATCCCATTTCTTAAGTCTTTGATCTGCATATTTATACACATTCTTTCCCACCAAAACAAAAATTCAAACTTTACACACCTAGGGTTTTCTTCACTGACCATGATCCATTTCAAATCAGATCTCATCTTCTTGAATTGACAACCTATGATAGGTCAACAAAAATCTTTGTCCTTTTTAATTCTTTCAATGCGTGTTTACTCCATTTAGCAAACTGGACCCTATTCATCGGCCTTGATTTTGTTGATCCCAATAAATGATCTTTTGGTATTTTGATGATGTTTAGTTGTGATTGTCATTTATGGACACACACTTATTTGATGTATGAGTTATTCTCAACCGGTAGTTGTTCCAACTAGTATTGTATATCATTATATGTATAGCCTTTGTTTGTCAAAGGTTATCGATGTTTTGCAGAAGATGCTTACTGGTCATAGGATGATTGAAGACCCCTAGCAGCATGAAGACATCAAGCGATATGAAGACCTCAAATGGAATGAGGACCCCTAGTTAATCTTTTTGATCAGAACACTATGTTTCAATTTTCCAGTCTTCATTTTTTAACCGGTAATTGGTATATTCTGTTAAACCGGTATAGTTGTAAAGTGTGATGAGATATCATCCACCAACACTTTGGTGGTGTTTGTGTGTCATGTTACCAAGTGTGTCAAGATGCACTGTACCTAGGAAATTGTAGTCTAATCTTATTGGACCGACATGCAATCAGGTTCCTATATAAGGACATCATGTCTAAAGTTTTAAGATAGTTGATGTGTGCGAGTGTTGGAAAAAAGATTAGGTTTGTGCGAAAAGGGTATCTCACTACAGAGCTTGTGAGTGTAAAGAATAAAAGATTGAAGTAATGCTGTAATGCATTAACTGAGAACTATCAAGGATCTAAACAAGCATTCTGTTCTATCTTATAGATCATTCACTTGTTGATTACTAATATCTTCGACAAGTTGGAAACCCTTAATCGGGTAGGCCCAGCCAAGCCTTTTGTAAATCCTCTAACAAGGTGGTTCACAGTCATGGATCTGAAATCCTTTAATAGGGTAGCCTTTAACAAGACTTATCTCCTAACAGAGATCTGGATTCCTAACAGGATTTGTTCTGATGAAGAACATTCTAAGGCGTTAACAGGTCTGACCTTAACCAGTCTAGTTACAATTTTGCAGATAGTTGACTTGTGAGTTTTCCTCATCGTGGTTTTTCCCATTTGGGTTTCCACATCAAAAATTCTTGTGTTATGGTGATTGTGCTTCTGTGGGTGAATGCTTTATTTGCTATTTGGCTTGTTTGTGCTTTAACTGGTTTATTGCTTAAACTGCTACACCGATCTGCAGTAAAATTGCTTAAGAGTCTAGTTAGATTGTTAGGCATACTAATTCACCCCCCCCCCCTCTTAGTATTCATCAATTGGTATCATAGCCTACCTTTCTATAAGTCTAACCACTTGGAAGGAGATATGGGGGAATATAGCATGAGGGAACTCACTCACCATCTTACTAAGTTTGAGAGAGCCTGTGATGAACTCAAGATCAAGTATAAAGCCTCTTTAGCCAAGAGAAGAGAACTTGCTAAGAAATTCATGGAATTTACTAAAAACTACTCTTCTGATGAAGAAGACATGGAAGCCCTAGTTGGAGAAGTGGAGAAACTAAATGAATCCAAAACTAACCTAAGGAGGGAGTTGGAAGGACTGGCTATTAGGATGAGTCAGGAGGTAGAAAATGGAAGAAAAACTAAAGATTTAGTGAAGGATAAGGAGCGTGAGATCTCTAAGTTGAAACAAGACATTGGTAC
This sequence comes from Cryptomeria japonica, assembly GCF_030272615.1. Lineage (NCBI taxonomy): Eukaryota > Viridiplantae > Streptophyta > Pinopsida > Cupressales > Cupressaceae > Cryptomeria > Cryptomeria japonica. The sequence goes on along the minus strand of NC_081406.1, from coordinate 390,528,210 downwards.
CATCACCTCTCATCTGCAAGAGGGTAATGAAGAGAAAGAATAAATACAAGAAGATCTAAATGCTTATATCTCTCAAAATGAAACCTTAATGAAAACCAATGATGCTCTTTCTAAGGAACTTACTGAATCAAAGGAGATACTTGCAAAGTTCAACCAAAGTGCTGCTAAGTTGGAACAAAAGATGGAATCGGTGAAGCCATCAAAGGATACCACTGGACTTAGTTTCTCTGGATACGAGGAAGGTGAAACCTCTAGAACCAAGTGTGATGCACCTAAGAATAAAGGTAAGAGTAAAGGTAAGCAAAATTTTAAACCTATTTGCTTTAACTGTCCTAAGGAAGGACATACTACCAATGTATGTAGGAGCAAGGCTTACAATAATTTTCCTTACATACAAAACAATGTGGCTAGAACTGGTAGATTTATTGGTCACTATTATGCATGCAACAAGTTTGAGCATAGAGCTTTTGAGTGTAGGACGGTTATGAACAACTATGGAAGATATGCACCAAGATCTAAAGGAGTTGCCCCAAAACCTCCTATGAATCAGAACCTAAACAGGTACAGTACCTATGACCACCGGTCAAATGGTTATGGAGCGGAAAATAGTTGGAGAGAAACTTGTTTGATCTATTGTGGTAGAGGTCACACTACTGCAAAATGCAAAAGGAAGAATGGAAATGTGAACATCGGACCATGGAGAACACCTAGAATGGTATGCTATCATTGCAACAAATAGGGACACACTGCCAGAGCATGCAGACTAAGAAAAAATCCATCAGGAGACATAATGGTTGACCTAGAAGGGAAGATTCATGTTGAAACTGTTCAGGCAGATATGGATAATACTTGGAAAAAGAAATTTGAAGAGAAGCCACAAGATGTACCAGTTTCTATACCTAGTGTGGAGATCCCTGAACTAGAAAACTGAGCTTCGAAAATATTAGAGGGAACATATCGGTAACAATTTTTTGAACCCTTGAAGTATATCGGTAAAGTTCCTTTATTGTTATTTGTTACCTTTCAACTGACAGAAGAAATGAAGCGGTAAAAGGTAAAATTAGGGTTTGAGCCCTAATGGTGATGCATTTATTATGGTAAGTGGGAGCATGTTTAAAAGAGACTTTTGTCATCATTTTTACTTACCTATTTTCAGAGAAGAATTTTTCTAGTTTGAGTAGCACAACCAGAGTGATTCCTCTTGCATTCGAAAGAATTTAGAAAGGAATCTTGCACAAGATTTTGTAGCCACTTCAAGCTATCAGTGTGGAAGTCAAAGTGGTAAACAAGCTTCTAAAAGAAGTGTGTTGTTCTTGACATCGACAAAACCTAGTTCAGAGTGTGAAGGTATTTCTCATTGAAACATTCTTATCATTTGGAATCTTCTAGATATGGCTTCTACATCTAAAATTCCTTCTAGTTCTACTAAACCTGAGGAATCACCCAAGTTTCTTAAAAAGAAGATGAAATATAATGCCCTATCTCAAATTCCCGCTAGAGTCATTATCGAAGGGGATGTTTTAGGATATATTGATTGAAAACTAGAAGACCTAGGGTCTCTAGTGATTCACTCCCAACTGAGTCTATTCTATGGAGATGATAAGAAGATTAAACCTAAATACAACATAATCGAGAAGAAGAAATTACACAATGCAGTATATTTTCTCTAGGAATTTACAAAAAAACACATTAGGATTATCCTTAGTAGGGTTCATGGTGATAAGATGTACCTTGAGTGAACCCATGATATTACACCAAAGGCAATTCATTTTGTGACCGGTTTCTCCAATGTCGGGGAAGTACATGTTCTTCAAAAGATCACCAAAACCAAAGTGATAGAGCTCACCGGTTCTATAAGCGACCAATAGGAAATGACTATTAACACCATAAAAGATGACTTGGTGAAGTATACGTCCATGGTAATTGGGTATAGAGTATTCTATGCTATCAAAATGAATTATGTTCCTATAGCTGCGGTGCATTCCGCTTATAGAATGATCAAGGAGAATGCAGAATGTGATTTATGCACCTGCATGCAAAAACAACTAATAGAAAATCTGAAGTCCATCAAAGTTGAAAAAACTCTAAGGTTTAAGTTTGGAAAAAAGATTAGGTCTGTGCAAAAAGGGTATCTCACTACAGAGCTTGTGAGTGTAAAGAATAAAAGACTAAAGTAATGCTGTAATGCATTAATGGAGAACTGTCAAGGATCTAATCAAGCATTCTGTGCTATCTTACAGATCATTCACTTGTTGATTACTAATATCTTCGACAAGTCTGAAACCCTTAATCGGGTAGGCCCAGCCAAGCCTTTTGTAAATCCTCTAACAAGGTGGTTCACAGTCATGGATCTGAAATCCTTTAACAGGCTATTCTTTAATAGGACTCATTTCCTAACAGAGATCCGAATTCCTAAGAGAATCTATTCTGGTGAAGAACATTGTAAGGCCTTAACCGGTCTGGTTACTATTCTGTAGATAGTTGACTTATGAGTTTTAATCACCGTGGTTTTTCCCATTTGGGTTTCCACATCAAAACTTCTTCTGTTCTGGTGATTGTGCTTCTTTTGGTGAATGCTTTATTTGCTATTTGGCTTGTTTGTTCTTTAACCGGTTTATTGCTTAAACTTCTACACCGGTCTACAGTAAAATTGTTTAAGAGTCTGGTTAGATTGTTAGGCATACTAATTCACCCCTGCTCTTAGTATTCATCATGATCTAGCTATTTCCTTCTCCAAATCTACAAGATACTCAGATGTCCTTCTTCGATCATAACACCAAAAAAATCTCTGCCTTTTGATCTGCTTCGAGCCATAATCCTCTGCAATTGATTCATGATTTCTGCAATCTTCATTTAATATTGACCTAATTAGCAACTACCTCGTCGATGCACTATTCACCTTCCACTACATGTTCACTACATGGAGTCCATGTGACATCTCTATTAGCATCCAACTAACTTGATTATGTCAGTTCAAACTCAGTCACCGATGAAACATACTACCGGTATACACCAGCCGGTTAACCTTCATATCGTGCACTTCTTTGTTTTGTCGGTTAGGACATGTTATCCTGGACCACACTTGTCAAAGAACAAAACATACCTGGGGTAAGACACTATTAGAAACCTTCATCATTTAGCAGTGACTGTCCTCAACTATTTTTCCAAAGTGGCAAACACTTCACATCCTTTCATATTCTTATTTGGGTCCTTCAATTTGTCTCTTTGCTTGCTTCCTAGTTGACATACTTACTAGTTGACATCAACTTGCCAACAATATTCAATACTCCTTGCATACCGGTAACATCAACTTGCATATTGGTTGACATCAATGACAACACAATGCCAACACCTCTTTCACAAACATGATGCCTTTTTCTTTCCTAACCTGATCATAAGTGTTAAAAATTAACTCAAGGGTTACCAACCCTTTTGGTATTTTGTTACTTTTCAATTCAAGAAACTGATTTTCATATTGTTTCACAACTTTGTGCTAATTACCAGCTGTAAACTCAACCTCGTCAATAAGAAAATTAATAATTTGTTCATCTGAGTCAAAAACTTGCCAATTAAGACTATTAGCTGGAATGGAAGGCCTAACAAAAACCTTGAGATATTGTTGTACCTTCACATTCTTTACCTCATTTGGGATGTCGAATTGAGCACCTAAAGCGGCCAATCTATCTTCTTCCTTATTTTGATTTCTAGGCACCAACAGTAGATTAAAATCATCAAACTCTTTAATTAAATCCCAGATCCTATGCTTATACATCTTAAGAATATCATTCTTAGTCACATTGATGTTTCTTACTTGATTTCTCACTAATTCACTATCACCAAATACTTGCAAACACTTGACATTTTTCTTTCTAGCCCATTCTAATCCATGTGTAAGTGATTTATATTCTACTGTATTATTAGTACAATTGAAAGAAAATATCAAGGTTGAATAGTATCTCTTACCTTCAGGAGAAATTACCATAGCACCACCTCCGGAACCAATTTTTTTTTGAGCCATCAAAATAAAGTTTCCAAACTTCATTACTTTTCTGATCATACTATTGATTGCATTGTTGATTGTCATGTTTTTCAAGGTTAGGGACAATAATGCCTTGTTCATGAATCATGTAAACACCAAGTTATAATTCTTCCATGTGTTTAAACAGATCATACTCATCATTCTCAGTTGCCCACTCATCCAACAATACATTAGTTATCCCCTCTATTGGGGTGTTTATATCTTGGATATTGGGTTGTTCATTAGCTTCTTGTATGGACAAATTTGAATTAACAACACTTGGGGACATATGGTTCTATACGATCATTGGCCAACACTTCTGATTTTATGGTCACTTTGGTACCATATCTTATTCTAAAACATAAGTGAGACCAATCTGAAGACAAATACCCACCCAACTTAGCTATGAAATCTCTAGACAAACATAAGGCAAAGTGAGGTGGAAGATCTAATATGTAGATATCTTGTGGAATTGAGAAATTTGTACATGCATGTAATGTGAGACCTAGATTCTTAATCACACCTACTGTACTTACTATTTTCCAATCTAATTGCACTATCCCTTTTGAAAGAGGCTCATATGTGAAACTCAACCTATCAACTATTAGATTCAAATATTTCATCCACTGGTTAGACACTGATTTACCCCCCCCCCCCTCTCAGTGTCTTTGGGACTATCATTGAATAAAGAGAAATAACAGAGACAATATAAATGCACACCATAACACAAAATATTTTGGTGAGGAAACCTAGTGTGGGAAAAAACATCAGTGGGATTTGTGACCCACAATATTTACTCATTGGCCAATATGAATAAATATTACTTACAATAGGGGCCTGCACATGCATGAAGGCTAACAGCCTAGAGCGTACTGCTCAATGAAAGAGTCTCACTGACTACAATATGGATAATTAAATCCAAGATAGTGTACTACTCAAAATAGAATTTGCAATGCTTGGTTCAGTACTGATTTAAGCTCAGATAGATACCTTAACTAAAACCTTTCGCTGTCTTACATAATAGTCTATTCCAATCTATTAAAAAATTGTCCTATCCTTCTGTAAAATGATTTATAAGGTCGCATACATATATGATTCTATTACAATACACCAAGTCATCTTACAAATAATTAATTACATTTACAATACAATTCTTATAAACAAAACTTTATCTCATGTCGGCCTGAGTGTCGGTATACTTCATTGTCGGTGTAATCTCGATGACGGTGAATGTGTCTATTGGTGCCGGTGACTGTCGGTGTATGATGTATGTGCTACTAGTGTATGTGTAGAAACCTGTTACCGATTGGTTGCCATCAATGACAACGTCAACCATTCTCATTTGAGTGTAGAATGCCAACATCAACTATTTGCTTTGGCATGACATAACTACTTGCACCTAAATCAATCGTACAATTATGCATTAGGTGTTGGCCTATAATAAAAGTTAGATACAAATGAGGGGCTTTAACTTTTTTAGTTTGTTGTGCATTATTTTTTGCTTGAGGGGTATTGGATTAGATAACTTTGGGATGCTCCTTAGGAGGCTCTTGTGATAAAGAGAGGCTAGACAAGGAACTTTGTAGAAAATCCTTTTTCCTTGGAAGATCTAAGGAATCCCACATTGAGACACTAACATTTATCTTCTTCAATTGGTCCAAAATATTGAATGAACTTGTAAAAACCTTATACTATCATTTTTTAGCAGCAACATCTTCTGGTACTTGTGCTGGTTGTGGTTGGCTTCTAGGTTGATCTTTATTGACAACTGGTTGTCCTCTTGGTAGGATTTGCATATTGTGAGAAGGTGGAGGTCCAAGTATTTCTTGTTGGCTTGAAGAAGCCTGATTGGTTCCTTTACTATCTTGTGTTTCTATTTCAATGGCCCTCTTTTTGGACCATGTATTTGCTACAATAGGAGTGTAGGACTCTTTTTGACCTTGTGGACGATTTACTCCACAAAATTCCCCACCTTGCCAATTCATTAAAGTCATATAAGGAGTATGGGGTTCCTCATTAGTCTCTTTCCCTACATCTTGAAAAGAGATAGCATTAGTTTGAACAATAAGAGCTTGGGCTTGAGCTTGCATTGCATTGGCACAAGTGACCTAATTGTGAGTTTGGTTGCATGGAAAACACCAATCTTGTGTCAGATTATTTTGCACGTGTATGATCTCTTTTGACGAGCTGGGAACATTAGGATTGTAGGGCTAAGATTCTATTGCATTATAATTTCTCCTTTGGTTCTGAGGATCAACTTGATAAATTAGGCCTATTAGGTTGATAGGGAGCTTGGTAGGGAGCTTGATATGGTACCCTATTAAGATTTTGGGCTACTTTCTTCTTGATGTTCACTAGATCATTGCCCAAGGTTTGTAAGGTCCTTTGCATCTGTTGATTATTGCCTTTATAATTCTATAACATCCCTTTTATGTCTTTAAATTCTTTTGAAGGGTCTAGCACAACCTTATCTTGAGGTATAACTTGATAAGGTAATGCTGGAATAGAAGGTACAATAGCTATATGAGGTATTCACAATGGAATAAATGGTTGTATTTCTAGAAAAATGAGCATTGGAGGCCTTGGTGTTATTTTACCAGCTTGAATTAGACAATTTTCTACTTTAATAGATATATTAAAAGTATTTGGGAGAGTGTTTCCACCCATAGACTGAATCATAACAAATATGTCACTATTAAGGGCTTTAAGATAAGATAGAAAAATAAGTTCAAGAGTAGGCCTTACCATGATAGGGATTCTATCCCATGTCTTCTAGAAATGATAGTTAAAATCCATCATACTCATGAGGGGCTCTCTTAATGGTATTGAGTTGTTCCACCAATGAAAAATGATCTGATTTGTCTTCAAAGTGATAGCAAAGAGGATCACCCAATTGATCCCAAGTATCAATAGAAGCCATTGGTAAGATTCAGGGGGTTGTTTTGATTAAAAGGGACAAAATGTTGAGCTCTTGGAGGCATTAGTTTAATTGGTGGGTTTAATGGAAGATTAACTGGAGGATTTGGGATATTAGGTATTTGAGCTAAAGATCTTGCAAACAAAGGATTAGTATAAATTGAGAAAACAGGTTTAGAGTTAGGAGTAGGTAAAACCCAACTTGATGTATTTGATGTCTTTCTTTTTGCTCTACTCTTTCTCTGTGATGATAGTAATTAAATATTCTCAACAAGATCCACACTTTTCCTTGTTTAGATCTTTCTCACATTCTACTAGGACTTGATCTCCTCAAAACTAGAATATTAGAGTCGCCACGCACTTGAAAATAAAACTTAAAATGCTGAAATAACTACTGCAAATACCAAAACAATAGTAATAATGGAACTTGAATGAGCTAAGATAGCTCAATGTATCCACTGAGCGTGCCAAAAAATATTGGCACCAAGATTACACTCGTGATGCTTAAGCTGAAAACTCAAAAACCTTGTAAAACATACGAAGACTTCCAGGCCTGTGGGTTGCCTATGATGGAAATAAACCTCCAGAGTGAGTTGGTTCTATGATTAATCCTCCTAGAAAAACTAATTTTGACTGAGAAAAGGGGGAGAAAGCTTACTGAAAATGAAATTCTACTACTAATAAGAGGTGATGCACCAATGTGGATTTTATTACTTGCTATCCTAAAAGAGCTATCAACTTTAAAATAATTGAGATTCGATTCACAACCTAACTAAGACCATGAAATTCAAAAATGTTTGTTGTGAAGGTTTGAATGATTTTCAATGTTGAAAGAAGAAAATGTTGGCATTTGATGTTCCAGTGATGCTTTTGATAACTCAAAGATGAGAAAATAGTACCAAACCGATACTGAGAAGGGGGGGTGAATCATTATAAGCAAAAATACAGTCTTAAGCCAGTTTGACAGCAAACACTTCAAAAGACTAGAAGACAGAGATACCGGTTTGAAATAGAGTGCAACCGGTAAAGCTAAGAATGTCTGAGACAAGCATTAACCGGTTACTCACTTAGCCTTTCACTCAACTTGAGACTACACTACCATTTCACCCTTTTGCATAAACAAGTGATCTATCATCAGATCATAAAAACAACTAGTTCAACATGCTTTATTGACAGGCATAAAACACAGAACCATCAAAAGCTTGACAAACAATAGCAAAGCATCACAAGATAAAAGCATCACACATGACACACATATTTTTCACATGGAAACCCAACTGGGAAAAACCACGGTGGGGATGAATACCCACAAGCTATTTTTGAACTCTTTGGAAGTCCACTCTATTAGAATCCTTGTCCGGTTAGAGACATTACAATAGGTTCTGCTAGGAACCGATCCTGTTAGAGATCACCCAGTTAAGGGATGGCTACAATACCCAATTAAGGGTTAAACCTTGTTAAAGGTTACCTTGTTAGAGGATTTCAAGAACTAAATAGCTAAAGGACTTCGAACTCAGTAGCTTAGAGTTAGCCTATTAAAGGATTTACAACAAGCTGGTTAAGGCTACCTTGTTAAGGGATTTTCCAACTATTGAGGTGGTTAGAGATCAACAGGTATTACAATGATCTGGTAACAACACTCAATGCCAATGCAGATCCACTTAAGCTCCTCTTTTCCTTCTGCACTTACACTCTACAGGTAGCAATTCTCTCCTTTTGTTCTGGCAAGAATCACGTATCCCTTCTCTTGGATACTCACACATAACTTTTGCCAACGACCCTAGAAAGAGTCACAACATTGACCTTATAGAAAATAGTTAGGTCAAAAGCACAAACCCTAAACCCTAAACCTAATAGGTTAAGGAAATCAAACAGTTCAATCCTGACCATTGAGCATACTGCATTAATCTCCATTGTTCATTTTCTGTCATTTTCATGGCGGCTGATAACCCATCACACATTATCACCATTTTACAGTCTTCTCATATTCCTGAGGTAGATAGGCAAGATCTTCTTCAAGCACGGTCCTTCACACATAAAGGGCTTACGTGTCAACATGATCTTGTTCTTTGTTGTCATGCTAACTCATCGCACAAAGTCACCGGTTGAGCCACACAGGCTTGAAACACTTCAACTGGAAACCCTAAAGTTGAGACTACCAACTGGTAGTCATACAACGCTTCCATGTGCCGGTTCCCATAACCATATGCCGGTTCACCTTGAACAAGCACATTGCTTCACTTTGGGACAAATGTCGGTTCAGTGTTATACCAGTTCTCACATATGTCGGTTCACACCTCTGCAACATATTGACATTAATGACAACAAACAATGTCATTATGTCCTCATACCAGTTCACATAATGCCAACAACTTTGATGAAGATTTGTTTTTCTTGATGTTTATAGATTCTCTAGAGTTATTATTGATGGAAACTTAGCCTACTAATTTGATACCGTATGGAGTTTTGGCTAACCGAATGTCTTGGATAAAGTATTTTTGGATTAAGACTATCGGTGCAGTTTAGTATACAGTCATTCTCATTTTTGGTGAAGCAGCTTTTGGTTTTGGTGATTAGTGATTATTTGGCAGATTATCATGACAATCCACCCTCCATTGTTGATTCCTATGCTTGTTTCAAGGTCTGGTATCTGGTAGAGTAGCAAAATGGAGTAATCATCATGTTTGGTGGTATAACGTGTGACTGAATTCTTAGAGTTTTTTTTGGTGATTGGTGATGTGTTCAAGATGGTTGATGAGACCTATAGGAAGTGTGTGATCATGTATTTTGGGTTTGGAATATGGTTCGGTAAAAGATCTAAGCTGACTTGCAACTACACATTTCATTTTTGATATTTGGTGAAGTCGACTTGTAGGAGATAAAACTTTCTAGTAAAAATATATAATATCAATTGGGTTAATGCATTTTGGTGTGGTAGTGATGTATGTAATGGTTTTAGGAGCGATTGAGCACAATTTCACATACACATCCTAATTTTTGATGTTTTCATGAGTAGTTGCAGACCAGAACAGAGCAGTTTAGTAGATCATTGCAGCATATCAGTTTATGCCTAACCAGAACAGATACTTGGCATTGTTAGATTTTTTTTCTAGTTCATTAGTCATTGTAATCATTTCCTAATAGATTTTAAGGTAGTAATCCTTCCTTCGGGGTTGTAGCCCTATTTTTGTACTTGAGTAGTGAGCTCTAAGTAGTGTACCTGAATGCAAGTACATTCCCCTTTTATAATAGTGTTTTCCTACTAGCCATAGTGGAATGATATTGTGGGTTCAATTCCCACTATGGTTTTTCCCTTTTGGGTTTCCACATAAAAATGTTGGTGTTATGGTTGCATGGTTATTTGTTTTGTGTTGCTGCACTTTACTTTCCTTCGTATGCATCTAGTGGTTAAAGAATCAGAATAACAAGTTTGAAATTTGTAGAACACTGATTCACCCCCCTCTTAGTGTTCATTGATTCCAACAATTGGTATTAGAGATTAGTTCCTTTGAGGAAGCCTAACATCTTGAGGAAGATCCAAAAAATTAAATCAATGGACTCCGATTTGCAGAGAAAACTTGTAGTGGCACTTGAAGATCTTGATGCAGAAATGAAAGAGAAAAGTAGCTTGAAAATAAAGTTGAGTGTAGCTGAAGACTTCATTGAAACCATGAAAGATCAAGTAAACACTTCTTGGGAAAAGAGAAAGGAACTGATGGATAAGCTTAAGGAAAAAGAAGATCAAAGTGTTGACAATCAAATTCTACAAGACAAGACTAATAAATGTGAGAAGATGGCCAGGAAAAATATAGTTTTGAAGAATGAGATGCAATCTATTGTTATGAAGGTGACTAGGGAGATTGAAGACCGGAAGAAGAATAAAGAAATCTTGACTCAATCCTTGAAGGACAAATCTGATGAATGTTTCAAATTGACATATGAGAATGATCAATTTAAGCTTCAATTGGTGCAGACAAAGAATTATGGACAAGAACTTGAGAGACCAATCATAATTCTGAGAGATGAGCTGACTACTGCTAATGAGTACAAATAAAATTTCAAAGCTAGTTCAACCCAATTGGATGAGATGTTGGATAGTCAGAGACATGGGAAAGACATGCGAGGACTTGGATATGAGAAAGGAGAATATTTTGATTCTGGACAAAGAAATGCTAAATCAAATCATCAATAGAGAAAGAAACCTCTGGTAAGACAACCTAATACCTATAAACTCAATGGTATATTCTTTACTTGCAATAAATTCAGTCATATGGAAAATCAATGCATAAGTAGGATAAATAATGAGATGATGAAAAATATGAACAATGGTCCTACCTTTACCGGTCAATGTTTCATATGTAACAATTTTGGTCACAAGTCAAACAAGTGCACAACAGTAATGAATAATTTTTAGAACAAGAGATGTTATGCTTGTGGATGTTTGGACATATATATAACCAATGTAGGGTGAGACAAAATCAAATGAACTTTAGGCCTATGCAAAGAAATATTGTTTGCCATGCATGCAAAAAACTAGGACATAATGCAAGGCATTACAGATGCAAGAATGCACCGGTGAATAAGAACAAATCAGATGAGAAAAGAAAAGAAAAAGGTAGAGAAAATTAGGGATCAACATAAGAAGACATGTGTTAAGAAAGATGATTCTAATATGCAGAATGGCTCCATAACTAAATCTGGTGATGGAACCTCATCCAGTAACTAGCACTTTTTGGCCTTAGGGGGAGTTTTTCATGCAGATTCATAAAACCCCCCTCTTCAGAGATCTGTGACTGATTCTGGAAGGTTGCAGAAGGTTTAGACCATGTATGCAGATGATACCTAGAAGACTATCTGAAGATTTAAGGTTCCGATGAGAGATTTCATGAAAAATAAGGCAATCAGAAGCTAAAAGGTTGAAGCATTTATTACATCCTAAAATTAGGTTTTTAGATGTTAAAAAGGCATTTCAAAGGTTCATTCTTCATAATGTGATCAAGAGAAAAGTGTAGAGAAGCGAAGAGAAGAGATTTGGCAGCCTAAATCGAGCTTGTAGCGATCCAAAAGTGATTTCTTGCACCCCATTGAATCAAAAGGTATTTATCTATTTCATGAAGCTATCTGTTTTCAAACCCTAATTTTGAAATGGCGTCTACATTTGGAATTGATACTCATTTGGTTGTTGAGATTAAGGAGAGGGCAAGGCCAGTTTTTAAGAAACACCCTTTCAAGTCTGTCGAAGATGATCCAGAAGGAGTATTTTCCTTGGTATTCTATGGTGTTCTTCATAACCAAGACATTAGGGCATACATCCACTATGATCTTGAGGAGATCGATAGTATTGACATGATATCTATGTATAACAAGCATTCGGTGGACAACTTGGGAAACTTAAAATCGGAATATAATATTCTAAAAGAAAAGGGTTTCATACAATTCATATATTTCTTGTCATTTGATGAAGTGGAATAGATCTAGTAGATCCTAAGAAGGGTACATGATGAGTTTATGTGGCTAGATAGGCCCCATAAGATCACCAAGAAGATGATTCAAGTCATAACATGCCTGAGTACAACCGGTAAAGTGCCTGGTCTAAGGAAGGTATCAAATAACATTGTGATAGCCACTATCGGTTCAAAGTTTGACAACAAAGAAATGATTATTAGTGAATTTTTAGAGAATGATGTCAGATTTGCATCAATGGTAGTTGGTTACAAGGTTTATCAATCAAGTAGGCAGAACTCAGTTTCTGGTACTACAATATTTTCACCCTATCAGATCTTGAAAGAAGATAAAAGGTATGTTTATGTGAAGTTCTTTTGAGCAAATTGTTGACTAACTTAAAGAAGATAAAGCAAGATTAAAAGAACACCTTCTAGTTTGGTTCCCTTATCATTTGTTTAGCATTATACTTCCTAAATGAGATCCTTGGTATAAAAGGGAAGGTCCAATGGGCCTATGATAAACCGGTGTTCATGAAAATCAAGGAAGGGTTATTGAGAATTGGTGACAATGTTATGACGATATCAACATTATGGGGATACTCTAAGAATTTTCAATCCACTATGAAGAGAAGAGAGAGAATCCCCAAATCCATAGTGGAGAAGTATGAGAAAACCATTTGTTTCATGGTAGATAAGGATCAATGCCTAATGGAGGAAGTAGAGTCGAGGACAGTGTGGATCATGCCCATGGGCTATGAGGTCAATGCAGACACACTTGAGGTATATGCACAACTTATATTGAGTCAAACCTTAGACAAGAAGGAGACAATATTTGGTACCTTTAAGGAGAAGGACCTAAGCCTTCACCAACGATTCTTTGAGCCAACAAGAAAGAGAAAGATCGGGAAGGAAGTGGAGGTTGTTGCAAAATAGATGGGATTGACAAAGGAGGTTGTACAAAGAGCAAGAGCTCAAAATATACTGAGAGAAGAGGAGGTAATCAAGCCGCAACCCAAACCAAAAAACCCTCCTAAGCAATCCAAGGTAAAGCCTAGCAGATCTACACCTCTCTCCAAAGTGAAGAAACCAGTACCTCCACCCAAGCCCAAGCCAATAGTATCAATTGGTGAAATTGAGAAAAGGAAAAAGGAGAATTCTTCAAGGGATTATGTGGTAGTTGAGGAGGAGATAGAGTCAGATGAGGAAGTATGGAAAGTTAAGAATACTGCTACTTATGCTAAAGTATTTAGAAATCCATCTGGTGATTCACCATCCTCCAAAAGACAAAGACTCAAGGAGACCCATCTGAAAAGTCTAGAGGAAGCAATAAGAAAAAATCTGAGATAGATGAAGCTTTGGAGTCTGGTAAGGATAAGATCATACCTCCTAAATCCTTAGAAGAAATCAAGACTGAAATTATAAAGGATGGAAATTTGAATAATCTTTCTATATACTATGAGAATGTTGATGACAGGGAGAAAAGAAAAATTGAAGATGCAGTTGTTCAATACATGAATAACTTCAGCAGAGCTCTGATTGAACTATCATCTGAGATTCCCAAAGAGTTATATGATAATTTGGATATCTTGAGAAATGTTGCTTGCAAGAAAGATGAAGAAAGGCAAGAGTATGTTTTATTAAACACTTGTTCAGTAATATCAAGGGATGAAGTTGAAAGAATATTGAAGTTGACAAAAGAGAAATTCTGAAGCAAGAGGAGAATTAAAAGAATTATACTTGGTTAAATTGATGAATTTGCAAAAGAGACAGAGAAAATAATAAGACTTTTTGTTAGAGCTGAGATATAAGGTGAATCAAACAGAGGTTGCCACCCACCCTATAGATATCATTCCTGAAGACAGTTCCATTCTGGAAGTAACTATAGAAGTCTCTAGTGGTCTAAAGGATCAACCATTTGTTTATTTGATTGAGCAAGATGTTGCACAAGATGCACCTACTGAGAATCTAGTAGCAGATATCTCCAGTGAAGCTACTCAGGACCCTCCTGAGATAGAATTAATTGCATAGATGATTGCTGAGGAGATAGAAAAAGGTGAAAAGGGTGTGAGTGCAGAGGTTGAAAAGGAGAAGGGTGATGAGCCAACAAAGAAACCTCTAGTAACCATGAATGTTACCAATGCCATTGATAAAGATAAGGAGATTGATGTAGAGGATGATTTTTCTCATGGTCTTGTAGATTTGAGCACCTTATCCCCTCTTCAAGTGTTGAAACTTACCACACAAGATTAGATCAAGGAAAGTGAAGACTTGTTGAAATCTCAGTCTGAAGATAAAGAGGTCATCTCTCTTGCAACTGAGGTTTTGGAAAAGCTTTTTCCTAGTTTTAGTCAAGACTCTGGTGCTTCTCCCTCTGGAAAGACTAATAACATATTAAATGTTGTTAACACTTATTTTGTATCATTAGAGAAGGCTTCAAATGAATCTGTATAGAAAATATTTAATGAGATGAGATTGTAGAAATATTTGAAATAAATTGAGAGAGATAGAGAAAGCCTAAAGACTGCTATGAAGAGTATAGAAGAGGCATTGGATGAAGGCAGTAAACTTTTTAAATCATGTGTTTTTGCCCAAATTTACTATAGATATTGATTGGAAAATAAGAGATCTTGAGGGTAAGTTTGTCGATATCGGTCATTCTTTTGCACCCCAATCAGTTCTTCTGAGTTCCCTTAAAGCACAAATTTTTGATTATACCAATAAAATAAAGGGTTTGAATAAAGACAAGGAGAAAATTTTATGTAGAGTGGGAGAACTGAGAAGTCTGATAACTCCTTGGATGGACACCTTACTTAGAGCACAACAGGATGCAATCAGTGCCTTAGGTAAATTAGTGCATATGATCTTCATAGTCTTGAGATTCATGCATTCATGTATAGTTCCCTAATAAATATTTTGGAGTGTTTCCTGAGAGGATGGAACCAATATTTGGAATCATTGAAAATGACATACTCAGACATGTAATTGCATTCATTAATTATTTTGTATATAAGTTTTGGTGAATTCCCACCCTTTTCCATTGATGTCAAAGGGGGAGAGAGAGAGTAGTGAAAAATGGAGAAAGCCATGTATATTGATGCACATCTTTAGGGGGAGTCAACTAGTTAGTGAGTGTACAGATTTTCAGATTGCCGGATTGCTTCTAGTGATTGGAGCACTTATCATTTTTCACCAGTGTTGACATCAATGCCAAAGGAGGACATTGTTGGCATTTGATGTTCTGGTGATGCTTCAATGAAGATTTGTATTTCCTAATGCTTATAGATTCTTAGGAGTTGTCATTGATGGTAGCTTAGCCTACTGATCTGATGCCATATGGATTTTTGGCTAACTAGATGTCTTGGATAAATTATTTCTGGATTAAGACTATCAGTGCAGTTTAGTATACAGTTTTGTGATCATTCACATTTTCGGTGAAGCAAATTTTGGTTTTGGTGATCAATGATTAGTTGGAAAATTATCATGACAACTCAACCTCTGGTGTTGATTACTATGCTTGATTGAAGGTGAGGTATTTGGTAGAGCAACAAAACATACTATTCATCTTGTTTGGTGGTATAACGTGTGACCAGATTCTTAGAGTTGATTCTAGTGATTGGTGATGTGTTCGAGATGGTTGATGAGACCTATAGAAAGCATGTAATCATGTATTTTGGGTCCAAAATATAGTTTGATAAAAGTAGCTAACTTGTAGCTACATGTTTTATTTTTTATATTTGGTGAAGATGAATTGTAGGAGATCAAACTTGCTAGTATGAATATATAAGATCAATTGAGTTAATGCATTTTGGTGTGATAATGATGTATGTAATGGTTTGTGCACATCCTGATTTTTGATGATCCAGTGAGCAGTTGCAAAGAAGAACATAGCAGTTTAGCATATCAATGCAATGAATAACTTTGTGCTTAACCAGAACTGACACTTGGCATAGTTAGATGTTGTTTTCCGGTTCAGTACTCATTGTAATCATTTTCTTATAGCCTGTAAGGCAACGAGCCTTCCTCTGGGGTTGTAGCTCTATTTTGTAATTGAGTAGTGAGCTCTAAGTAGTGTGCCTGAATGCAAGTGCATTCCCCTTTTGTAATATTGTTTTTCTACTAGCCATAGTGGAATATTATTTTGTGTTCAAATCCCATTGTGGTTTTTGCCTTTTGGGTTTCCATGTAAAAATATTGGTGTTATGGTTGCATGGTTATTTGTTTTGTGTTGCTTCACTTTACTTTCTTTCTTATACATCTGGTGGTTAAAGAATCATAATAACAAGTTTAAAATTTACAGAATGCTGATTCACCCCCCTCTCAGTGTTCATTGATTCCAATAAAAAAATATGTTTTAACAATATTCAACTTATTGAAAATCAAATAACACAACAAAAAACCTGAAATTTAGTATGAAATTTCCCTGTTCTACAAAGCATTAATGAGACACAAATAAAGAATTGAAATAAATTATAATATTTTCAAATCATCCACATGACAATGAACAAAACAATAATTTTCTAAGAAGGAATCAATAATCGTTATTGAAAAAATACATAATGCTTGTTGCTACAATGCTTGAATCTAGAAGTATACGAGCTATATTAATCTTCTGCTATGTATATGCAGAGAATAAACAAAACTAACTTTGAATAGAAAAGGATGGAGGATTTATAGAAAAAGTCTTGAGAATAAATAGGAGCCAAATCATTGTGCCTTTGAAAAATAAATAGCAGAGTTCTTTATTCTTTATTAGAATTTTAATCTTTAAAATCTGTATGAAGTCTTTTGAGGCTAACTTTACTTGAAACTCATGCATAAAAGCATGCAAAACTAGTGAAAACTGAGTGTAGGTGGCCTCAAAAAGTCTCTTGAGTCATGATGAATGCATGTGGAGTCTTGAACTGATCTTGAACTACTTCTTGCATCTCCAAAGCTCCTATTTTTAGGTATGAACTACTGCATGAGTTGTTTGATGCCTCCAAGGTTAGTAGGATCAAAAATGATTTAATATCATACAAAATAAGGTCTTAAGTTGATGCAAATTGAGTGATGATAGGTCCAAAGCATTTCTCATCTGATGGCATATCTATGTAAGGTTAAAAATGATGTGGAACCACTTCATACATGACCTATATCCCTCTTTGGAAGCTTTGAGTTGATGCTTGCATTTGAAACTTCTCCTCTTCCTTGTTAACTAATCTTAAACTCAAGTGTATAATGATCCCATCTGACTGAGTGAAAAATAGTTCATTGCATGGTGTTAGGTGTTATCTTCATGGATTCTCATTATCTCTTTGAATTGGGGTTCTGGAGACCTTTTAATATCATAAAAGTACCCTTCACCTCTATAACCTCTATCAAATCTCTATGACTACCCTAATTGTCATAGGTACTATTCTTAGTTTGATTATTCAATTTCATTCTGGAGGAGACTACATATCTATTTCATGTGAGATGTTGTTATGAAGGTGTTTGACTGCAAGCTAACCTCTATTTCACTAAAATCCTTTGATACTGTCAAACTGTACATTCTTTTTGGCCTTGGAATGAATCTATGTGTTCTTCTCACTATCATGTCTCCTTTCCTTTTTCCATCAGATTGTCATTGATTGCAATAAAGACTGTATTTTCTTTAATAGAGAGAATATATCAACGAAGTTGTAGTTCTATCATTCATCATCAGACATCTCAACTAGATCAATATAGGTCAAATGTGGTTGCCACCTCTTTATCTCATGGTCTTCATCGACCAAATTTATAGGTTGGATATCCCTTTATTAGTCTTGGTGACCTCTTATGTCATGCTAAAAACTATCGCTTGTCGCTATTACCACACAATAGTCTCACCAAAATTCTCTTATCGGCCTAAAAAATACCTTTAGCTATCTCCTTGAATAGTCTTGGTGAACTCAAAAGTCTCATACAAATCCATTTGTTAGAAAGACTTACCCATCATCACAACAAAAAGGTCCCCTTCACCAAGATCACTACAGATGGTTATCTATTCAATTTGTCTTAGCAAACTCCGTAGTTACACCGAAAACCATTTTTTCTCCAAGATTCCTTTAAAGTCTTACTAAAATAATCTTGTCAAAGAAACAACGTGACTTCGACTGGCTTCTTTCCTGGTCTTGTCAATCTCAGATGTCACACCAAAATTTTTGACTTCAGTGTGACTCAACAACAGTCTCATAGAAGTGACCTTGATGTTCATGCAAAAACACTTTTTTGATGGCTGCTATCTTTGCAACTTTTATCTTCTTAGAATCATTCTTTGAGCTCTCTGCCTTATATGCTCTATGATCCTAGTTTATAAGGGGAACTTTGTGCATGAACATCATGACAGATCGGGATGATCTTCATGATTTCTTTCATATTCAGAATCTTCAAACAATTGCCTAAATCTATGAGAACTAAGGAAAATCTCAATGAAACCCCTTTTGATATTGATCACATATGAAGTAAAATACAGGATATATGCATGAGACTTCCCTTTTCTTACATTCAAAAGGGGATATGGCTGCCATTGCTATTATGCAAGTTTCTCTTTGATATGAAAACTAAAGCTCAAACCCTAAGACTTGTCCTAAATCGACATTAAGATTAAAGCATAAAATCTTATCATATACATGCCATGAGGAATTAAATGACAAGGCATATTAGAGAGGGAAAATTTTGACTTACAGATTGAATTTCGATTCCCTCGCAAAATATGTGACTCATTTGAAAAAAAATGAATTATTGTTCAAAACAAACTTTTATATGGCCCCTCTTGATTTGTAAATATTAAATAAAAGGGTATTTGATATAATATTTTTGACCCCTTTATTTTTATAAACAATCCCACTATCCCAAAAAAAATAAGGCCACGTGATCACTACAAGGCTATTTTTTGCCTTAAGAAAAAATAGGTAACAACTCTATTTGTGCTTTAGTGAATTTTATAAAGTTGATGTTCAGATCTGCAGTAACAATAGGATTAGTTTCACTAGCTCTTTGTACCATCATATGACCGAAGACTTTCTCTATGTCTATAAGAGTAGGTATTTTATTCTTTGGGTGTAATAAGTCCTTGTCTGGATCAAAACCAGAGCTAGAATATATCTTGTCCACATCTCAAGGTAGCATCTTCCTTTTTGCATTTGGATCCCATACAAAGTTGTCAAATACAATGGTATTACTTATGTCCCATCCACTTGTAATAATGACACCAGAATCTTGTAGGAGTTGTCTTCCTTGAGCAGGGGTCATGGTATTCATCTTAATGTCTACAAACTCTTGGAGCTTTTCTAGCAAATCATCTTCATTTTTGGAAGTAATTTCCTTAACCTCTTGCCTAATTAACTTTCCTCCATATTTGTATAGAAATGACCTAAACTCTAAAGTACGAATGAAATCATCATCTGAAATAAATTCCCTACAAGCTAGTTGCCTAATATCATATTTCTCATCAATTGGCAGAGGCTCTATCACAATCATTCTATCATGGTCTATATTGTCTTGAAGAATATAGCCTCGACCCTGTTCAGATATTTCATCAGTGTCACTCTGCATCATAGGAGTAATTTGTGGTAACAAGTGAGTGAGATGGATCAAAACTTGAAATATTTTTCTCATTGTCCATCTAGACTCTCTTTTCAAGACATATGATGGGACCCCTTCAATGATTTCATCCATATGGGCAATATTCTCATTTATTCTGCCAGGTTATTGTTTCTCTTCCATTCCTCAGCTTTAGTGACCTTGTCATAGGCTTCTAATTTTTCCATGTCCTGCTCTTCATCCAAATTTCTAATAATGCCATCTTGTTCAAGTGGCACATGCTCTTAGGAGCATAATCTCTGGGATCTCTTTGCTTGACTGATAAACCATTCTAGATCAAAATTCCTTCTAGTTTCACCATGTGATAGGATGTAATATATTAACTTAGATTCAATAAGGTCATCTCCTTTGGTAGTGGCTACTAAGAATTCTCCAAAACACAATGCCCCTGGCATAAGAGTATGTTTTCCATGTGAAATGAGGTGCCTAGAAATAGAAACAATCAATTGCCTCATAATTTCTAAGTAAGAAAGTCTATTGGGAACTGTTATTGGTAGTAGAAAAGGGACACCTTCAAATCCATGGACCCTTATTTTTGTGTAATCCTTAAAGGCATACCAGCCCCCCTAATCGTGATTCACTATCTTCCTCTCATCACAATCTTTCATCCTGAGGAACTTTTGAATTTTTGGGGTAAGTGTGTAGTGACATGGGTGGCCTAAAAGATTGACAGAGTGCTCTTCAAAGTAAATATATTGAGACCACGAATATATGTTGTCCCATATAGGAGTCCATATTTGTATAGGTTTTATCAAACCCTATCTATCATATTCCATGACCCTGAGATCATTTGTCCATAAATTCATCACTTGTCCAATATACAAGAGCATATGCAAAAGTACATAATAATGTTTGAAATTATTTTCATTGGCATTGTTCTTTATTATCTCCAAACCATGGTTTATCTGGTCCACTATTTGTGCAACATAATCAAATGGGCAACCATCATGTATTTGGATGTTTGTTGTGAGTACCATAGGTGTAATACTCATAAGTGGGTTATCTTACACACCTAAGACCTATAAAATTGAATAATAAGTATATTTGAAATACTCCTCAAACAATTCTACATCAAATGGTGGCTTCTCATCTATATCAAATATCCTAAGTTTTTCACTGTCCTTGGGTCTATGAGCTGGTAGCCTCCATCTCTTATACACTTCCTCTAGTTTGTTGTATTCATTGGCTAGAATAGTTATATCATTTAGCCTATCATAGGAAAGGTCTAATTCAAACACCATAGAGATGTAATCTCTGGTTATAGGAAACAATGTTTTCCTATTGGCATCATAGACTATTCTTGTTTGCGGTCTATAATTCATGGCTATCATCACTATCAGATCCACTTTCATGAAAATGTTTGGGACTACCAGCCTTCCCACATTATAGATCCATGGGTTAAATATTGATTCTACTATGTTTCTCTTCCTATAATGATACAGTAACAACTTCTACCCTCTCTGAGGAGTCCAAGAATCCCCTAGGTTTTCAAATTTATCTTCTAATCTCTCCATATAGGATTTCAACTTGACTACCCTTTTGGATTTAGGACCAGATTTTGAGAATTGATCCATAAAATCCTATTTTAGATGCCTTACTTATCTCTTATCTCTTTTGGTTTTTACTTCTTCTTGGGTCTTATCCTGTATTAATTTTTCCTTTTTCTTCCTATCCCTAGGTTTCTTCGATTAAAATCAAGAATATTTTTTTCCTACTCAAAACTCTAATAAATATATTAAAATCAAATGCAATGGTTCAATTTCTTGGACATACCTAGTGAATTGGTTGTCAGTGCCACCTGACACTCACCACCACATCTATGTGATGCCTCAGAGCCTCCCTAGCTGCCATCTCATCCACTACACTCAATTCTCTAGAATGTGCTAATAAAATGCAAAGGGCTCTCGAATCTCTCTAATTTCTCTCTCATGTGTGATTAAAATGAATAGAAAATTTTTAAATTTGCAAATATAGGGCCTTCTCAACCCCGGTTTTTCACCATCCTGGTCCCTTCGGGACTATTTTTCTCCTCATTTCTTCCTGTGCTCTCTATTTTGAGTGTCATCTTCACCTAGTGGTTCCATTTCTTATGTATTTTCTTTTCTCTCCTTGGGGCATTTTCTCACTTTTAATTCTTTGAGTCATTAGTGTTTTTTTGTCTTCACATTGATTCTATTATAGCGCCACTGTGAAGAGGCACAAAATGTAGGCACCTAAATTTGATTAATTTAATTAATTGAATTTAACTATCGTGAATCCCTTTAATTAAATAATTATGAATTATTTAATTAATTAGTGTTCCCTCCTTTTAGCAATTAATTGTATTAATTATGCTATAGTCCTCTTTTAATTAATTATTTGACAATCATAAATCATTTAACTAATTAAATATGTTCCCTTTTTCTATTAAATGAATCAAGTGCATAATTTGATTATTTTATTCACTTTTTTCCTTTCCTCTTATTATCCCTTATTGAAATAATTAATTGAATTTATTAATTCTATTTCTCCCACATGTCTCCTAGTTCTAACCGCCATCTAATCCTTCCTCTAATCTAACCCCCTAGCAAACCATTGGTTTTAGCCAACCTTATCTCTTCCAACATCTTTCCCTCCCTATATGTGTGCACATTCCAAAATATCTTAAATTTTCTAATATTTGAGGAAATTTCTTAAAATTTGGGGAAATATCCTAATTATCTTAATATTTGAAAAAATATTGATATTTAGAATGGAACCTTCTTATTTGTGTGTCTCTCTCCCAAATAGGCACATGTCATTCCTCCCCATGACACTTTCCCTTCTCAAGGACAAGTGTCTCATTTTTATGCTTCCTCTTCTCCCAGCGTGGCCTATTTAATCATCTTCATTTCTTTCCAATTCATCCTAAAGAGGAAAAACATAAGAAAATAATATTAAATGGTTAATATTCAAATAAAGCATAAAAACATACGTTAAACCATTTATACCTTTCTATTTTACCTTCTCCTTTGGATTGAGCCTTTGATGAAATGGAATGCGCCCAAGTGCCCCACTTGATTGGATTGGCTCCTTTGATCGATTGTGGTTGCTCTCTAATGCACAACAATTAGGATGGATGGATATGATGAGTGGGTGTTTGCAAAGATGGATGGAGGATATGGGTGACTATTGATTTGGAAGCTATTGGACTATAATGATGATGCACAAAGATGGATTTCTAAAGCTAGATTGGCAACATGAAATTACTTTAATATGAGATGAGAGATGAAGGGGAGGAGACCCAATTTATAGATTTGAAGGGAGATGAATGGATGGTTGATATTGAGGATGAATCAAGGGTGGATATTGAAGGAAGGTGGGGACATGGATTGAGAGGACAAGGTGTGGAGACCAAGAGATTTTTCATAAAGGAATTTTTTGTGTCCACACTCCACAAGGTGCATGGGGAAAAGATCATCAAGTACCCTCGCGGAATAAAAAGAAATTTAAAATTCCTTGGAATAGGACAAAGGAATTAAAAATTCCCAAATAATGGATTGCATGGGGAAAGGAAATATGAAAAGGAACTAAAAATACCTCAGGGAGGTGAAAGTGCCTAGGAGAATGGGGAATTTTGAAATCCTTGAAATGACCCAATTAGGTGCATTTAAGGTTGGAAGGTAAAGGGAACAAGAGGGGAAAACCCATTTATGGAAATTGGTTGACTTGGTGGTTAATCATGGGGATTAGCCACTAGAAAATGTATTGGGATCAATGAACATTGAGAGGGGGGATGAATCAGTGTTCTGCAACTTACTAATTTATAAAACTAATTCTTTAACCACTGGATGCAAAGAACAAAAACTATAATGTAGAAACACAAAGTAAATAACCACACAACCATAACATTGAAATTTTTATGTGGAAACCTGGAAAGGGAAGAACCACGGTGGGATTGAGTACCCATGGTATTATAACACTATGGCTAGTAGTAAAACAATATTACAAAAGTGGAATACACTTCCATTCAAGCTCACTACCTAGAGCTCATTGCTTAATTAAAAAATAGGGCTGCAACCCTAGAGGACTCACTATCCTAGAAATGTGATAGATAAACAAATACAATGTCTAAACTGGAATATAGCTGCTACAAATTCCTTAAATCAATTTTAGTTAAGCTTGGAGTGATCCACTGCCACTGATCATGAAAACTGCTCTATTTTTCTCCATTGCCAAATATTGAATCATCAAAACTCAAGATGCACATGTGAAACTGTGCTCACTCACACCCAGAATGATTTCTCTCACACTTTCTATATCCAAAATAATCATCCAAGTCGATCTTATATATCTACACCACCAAAATAGATCTCCATCAAGTGGACTTTACAAAACTGCAAAATATGAAATGTATAGTCTCATGTCAGGTCAAACTATCACAAATCCATATACTGGACCTAAAACATGTGATCACAAGCTTCACACGCAACAAAGAAAACTCCTCAAACTCACCAACATCCATCAGAATCATCCTAAATAATCCAAACCACAAGTTACACCATCAAGCATAATGATAACTATGTTCTTCCTTCATTACTAGATACTAGACCTTAAATCTTGTACTAGGATGAACACCGAAGGCTAAAATTACAAGATGATATGTCTTAAAAAACCAATTGACTATCACAATCACCGCAACCAAAACTGCATCACTGGAATGAGTTGCGCCCACTGAATCTATACACCATGTCCATACTCTGTCAGACTAATTTCTTAAGTCAATATGACTTCTGGTAGATCAAATCTATAGGTACCAGATAGGATTACTAAGCTGAGTTGCCATCAATGGCAACCCCTAAGTAATCTCCATGCATCTATTATCACCAGAACAATGTCTCTTGCCAGTAATCTCCCCCTTTGGCATTGATAGCAACACTATGAAAAAATGAGAAGTGCTCCAAGAATCCAAAACTGCAATCAATCTGAAAAAATTTACACTCAACTAAAAATCTCAATTGATTCCCCCTAAGAATGTGCACCATTTTTTCACTGCTCTCTCTCCCCCTCTGACATCAATGGTAAAGGTAGGAATCTGCCAAAACTTATATACAAAATAATGTGTATAGTGATCTGTAAAAACTTAAAAATATTTGCTTAAGTTACCTTCAAGGACTTTAGATACTCATTCCATCCTCTCAACAAACAATCCAAAATATTAATTAATGCACTAAGCATGTATGCATGAACTTCTACACCCTTAAGAGCTGACGATACATCTTTACCTAAAGCAATAACTCCATCCTACTAAGCCCCAAGCAAAGTGTCTAACTGGGGAGTGACTAGAGTCCTTAATTCTCCTACTCTGCCTATTAACCGCTCCTTCTCTACACTCAAGCCCTTGATTTTGTCTATTATATTCATAATTTGGGCTTCAAGACTACTAGCAAAAATTGAAAGAGGGGAAAAAGATTATGAAATTAAAGAAAACTAACCTTCATATTCCCTAATCTTCTTGTCAACATCTACTGTAAATTTAGGCAAAATGAGACACGACTTAAAATTTTTACCACCTTCATCTAAAGCATCCTCTACACTCTATACTGTAGATTTCAAAACTACCCTATCAACCTCAATTGTTTTCAAAAAGGTTTGAAGTCTCAATTCATTAAATTTATTCAAAACTTTTATATCCGTTGCTTTCTCTAATGATACAAAATCTAATTCAATTTTGTTTAATATACCCTTAAGCTTACCGGAGGGTGTGTCACTAGATTCCTGCTTAGGTAAAATTTTCTCCAAAACTATGGTAGCTAGAGATATAACCTCTTTTCTTCAGATGCGGACTTGACTCCTCACTTGCTTTGATTTGAGCAAGAGTGGCTAACTTTAGTGCTTGTATGGGAGACAATGTCCTCAAATCAATCGGTCCATGGGAAAAATCATCTTCTACAGCAACAATCTGCTTCCCTTTTTCATTAATAGTGTCTCTTTCCATGATTACCCGTGCCTCAAAACCTTTTCTTCTCCTTTATCTTTCTTAGCATCAACACTAGCATCTGTAATACCCTAAAATTGGTCACCTAAACCATGGGCCCCTAATTTCGACAACATCAACAAGGTCTTAACCAAAGACAATTAAATCAACTTTGAGCACACAATTAATTAATTCTTCAACCATTGAATATTACATGGCAAGTGAATTATTCTATATTAATTAAATATTTAATTAATTAATTAAAACATTCCAAGTAAATCATTTTGATCAATTATCCTATTTAAATTATTAAATATTCTAGCATATTTAATTAATTAATAAATTTGCCATTAATCATAAAAAAAGGAATTAATTTATCACAAAAGAGGAATCAATATCACAAAGCAAGAGTTAAATTGAAAATAAAATAAAATAATTGAATTGAGAGAGAGATCAAACTTGATATATTATTTATTTCTTCTAAATTGAGAACTTGAAATTAGGAAAACAATTAATTGAATTATTAATCATTCTTTAAAATTGGAACTCAAAGCTTTTGAGAAAAGAAGTTCAATTGCATTGAAAAGACTCTTTTCTTGAATAAATCAAAGAATTGCATAGAATTACCTATTTTTATCTCAAGTGCATGGAATTAATTGAATTATATCTCTAATACAAACTCAAACTTATAATCTGAATGCATTTCAATTAAACTATAATTGAAATCTATCTCAAGGTTAACTGAATCTGATTTCTCAATTATTTCATTTATCCTAAATTGTGCTTTTTCTTGATCTCTCTTGTGATTCTCAATAAATTTAGCCTTCATCTCTCATTCAAAACACCCTGGAGATTTATTATTATTATACAGTTTTTGCTCTTTTGTCATTGAAGATATTGTTCTTTCTTTTTGAGATTATTGCATCTTAGTTTAATTTATTTTTGAATTTTTTATGATTGCGTGAATTCATATAGCTTACTATTCATCCATATAGCATAATCTTGCATCCATTTAGCTTAATCTCATGCTCATATAGATTAAATCCTTCATCTTGGTGTAGTCTAGTCATTGGTATTTCTTATACAAATCTGAGAGCAATTTTATACTTACATCTTTTAGAAGGCAATTAATCGATTTGTTATGGTTTTCATATTCATGCTTATTTTTGTCTAACCATACATGTAATGACTTAATTGAAGTGTTGTGTCTTGCAGCTTACAAACTTATTCCACTTTTTTACACACATTTTTGATGCCCACCGTGGGGCAGAAGACTACATCTTTCAGCCTCGGAGACTAAATTTTTCTTATTTTTTAGATTTTCATCCATACAATTGCTGCGAATTATTGTACGAGCTTTCTCACTCTACCAAATGACAAACTACATATATCGTGTGATCTCGTACGATTTATCGTACGACCCGGTGAGAATTGTTGTACGGTATTCTGTGTTTCTGGTTTAAAAGCAAATTTCATTCGTTGAGTTTTCTCATTCAATTTTTATCATACTAACGCTGATCTTGGCTTGTTGTTCGTCTGTCTGAGAAATTTTCATAGCCTAATTAGTTTTTGCAAAATGCTTGTTGAAGAATATGCTTGTCAAATAAAGACAATATGATTACTGATTCATTGTCTTTGTAGGTTGCCTGAGGAGATTCGAGTAAACATTGTGTATTCATTAAATTCATTATTTTTAGGCACCTAACTTTCGATCTGATTAATGAACAAATCTGTCTTTCATGTTTTAAGAAAATTTTAAGAGGTAGGAGAGTATTCTCTTGTCTGCATAGACAATCAGAAATCCAAACCCTTGAGGCTTTTTCTAGGTTTGAGATTTGTATAAATTTACAAGGCCTGCCCTTCCGAGGAGCCTTTAAGGCCAAAGCCATTAGGGCCAGTGAGAGGGGAACGACCCATGTGGGAATGGCTAAATGCTAAGTACTCCAACCCACTATAAAATAAATGTGTTTTGATGAAAATCAAGTCAACGACAGTGCTTGAGAATATCTCTCCTCTATACCTTCAGGTATATCAAACCTTTGTTTTCAAGGCTAGGAGACCTCTTAATTGAGTTTATACCCCGACTCGCTAAACGGATCCTTTACTAGTTCCAATTAAGATTAGAGGCTACCTGGTTCACCTCCAAAAGGGGGGATAATCTTTGTGCAAGAGAGATAGTAACTCTCCCAAGATACTTTTCATTTCGTGCCCCCATTAGAATTTGGAGTTGGCTAATACGGCATTGAGAATCCATTGCATGAGACTCAATGGTCGTATTCTAATTAGCTATTGGGTGTGTACCTGAGTCTACAAAGTAAGGTTTTCTTCTCTCACCAATTTCCATAGGGTTAGCATGTTGTGTGAGGCCCTATCCCAAGCCATCATAGCATTTCTGTTATTTTCATGTTGGACCTATTTTGGATACTATATTGTGATGCATTTTGGACATATATTTTATATGATCTCGTGTGGTGGATAACATTGATATGATTATGTCATTTACTTTGATTTGTAGTACTTTATTTTGATGCTTGAAATTACAGATGCATGCTCTATAAATGATTTGATTCCATGTTTATGAGGATGATGCCATTTAGTAGATGATTGTATGTGGATGTTTTCAGATAATTGGATACTTGATTTTTATAATTGAAATTTTATGCGATGTCTGAATTGTATTCTTCTGATAATATTATACGTGATTTTTGGAATTACTAATGTGCAAGTGAGATGTGTAGGAAAATTATTCCATGTGACTATGGAAATTGTTTGGAGAATCAAGCCTAGGCCTATGTGTAATTGTGAAGCTAGGGGTTGTATATTTGGAGAGACAACCCCTCGTTTATAAATGTGTTTTAATTTGTAAATGTTATGCTTGGATGAGTGTTTAATTTGGAAATTGTTTAATTTATAAATTTTAAAAAAAGGGACATTTTCCATGTGTGTTTTAGTGATGTGTAATTCTTTTTGTAGTGTCATTTGACACATGTGTTGTAAGATGAGTTGGCATTGTCATGTCTCTTTTTGAGGAAATTTATATTACCAATGCATATATTTTCAATTATCCTAAAATGGTCCCAAGTAAACCTTGGATAGAGAGCTATTAGAAGGGTAAATTTGGGGTTAACCCATAGGTAAACTTTGGGTGGACTTTCAAAAGGTTAAACCAACTCCTAGAGTCAGTTTAGGAGCATTTTTAGTGGACCATATGATGTATCTTTGGATGAAGGTCAAATTTAGCCATGTGTCCACTTCCTAGGGCTTGTTTAACCTCCCCAAAAATCGAGTTTCCCAAGTTGGCCGAATTTCATCTTTAGAAGAGCCTTCCTTGCTTAGATAACTCTCCTCATGAGTGTCATTTCTCTTCCCCATTCCATTTCCCCTTTTTGAGTTGCCTTGGTTAGAGAGTGTGTAAGGTTTTGGGAAGACCAACTAATGAGCATCCTTCACCCTTCCCAAGTGGGTTGGAAAGAGTGAGGAGTGGCTTCATAGAGAATAATTTGGGAGGGAGAAGTTTGATCATCCACTCTCAATTTTGGAGACTTCAAATTTTTGAAATTTTTTTGCAAATATTGGAAAGATTTTGGCTAAGTTTTGAAGGAGAAAAAGTTGTGGATTTGGTAAGCTCTCCTACAAATTCTCTTACCCTTTTGGCAGATTAAGGTTGGTTGAACTCTTATCTATTGTATGATGTTGTTTTCTTTTGAAAATATTGTGGTTGTATTTGTTTTCCAATGTTGTTATTTTTTTTTTATGTGTAGGAAGGAGTAGGATTCTTCCTTATGTGTTTTGGTTGTGTTTTTATATTTCTTTATTTTGGGAGTTTTCAAGGCCAAACTAACCCTTGGGAGGGTAGAGTGGCCTTGGGTTGTGCTGGTATTTTGGTTATATTGATATGGTTTTGTCATTGATGTCAACACCTATTAACACTTATCAACTCTAGCACTTTGGAGAATTGGCAATATTCACCGGCAAGCAAGTGACTTATGCATAGTCACTGGTATCTGGTACACCAACATGATATATTGTTCACCGGCACTTGGAATGACATGGAAAACACTTGGTTATGTTGACGAAATCATTTGGACACTTTTTCTTGGATATTTGTTCATTGGATTATTCGTATTTGCATATTTGCTGCTACCGGCAAATAGGTCCAGAATAAGCACCAGCAGGCTTATCTATTCTAGATCAGCATGACACTCTTTGGAGATGATTTTGTTGTTATTGTAAATGCATTAAGCCAACATGTTGAATCGGATATTGCATTGGTTATTGATTTACTTGTAATTGTTTTATTGTAATATCTTTTAGAGCCGACCTACTAAGATTGGTCTTAGGTTATGGTATATATGTAAGATCTTATTTGTAAGATCGACATGCGATTGGGAAAAGGAATTGTAAGAAGGTATATGCGAGAATAAGTAGAGCTATACACACTGTAGACACTTAAAAATAATTATTTTAATTATTCCTCGCATAGTTAATTAATTAATTATGTTAATTCAAATTCCTCTCAATATTAATTAAATATAATTAATATTGTCACTATAACATATGATTGACTTATTTAATAAATCAATCCCTTTCTTTATTCTTCTAAAAAAATCAAATCCTCACAAATCTTCCTCTTAGCTAATTAATTTCAATTAATTAGTTAACCTACATGATTCCTACAAATCATCTTCTTAATTCATTCTTCTAGAAACTCCCTAAACTCACTTAACATTATTCTTCTAATTTTTTATTCCCTCCACTCATTCTCTCTCCTAGTCAAATTCTCCTACAAATATTAATCCCACCTAACATTTCCTCTAATCCCCCTCCTAATGAGTTGTTAATGGTTAATCATCATGATTAACCACAAAGTCAATTCTTTGTCCTTTTCATCCAACCACTAGCTTTAAATGCTCTTTTCCTAGGTGAATGTAAGATTTTCAAAATCACACATTCCTCTAGGCATCCCCTCTCCCAAGGAATTTTTAATTCCTTTTTATTCCCCCAATCCCCATGATATCCTTTTTTGGAGAATTTTTAATTCCTCCAATGCATCTTGTGGTGTGTGGAGATAGGAAATGTCTTTAAGGCATATTTTTTGGTCTCCACACCCTCTCTTGGACCTTGTGTGAGCTCACAAGTAAATCTTAGCCCTTCATCTCAAATTTATCCTAGCCATCCATTTTCCTCTCCTCTTCCTATAAAATAGGGCTCCATCCCTTCATTCAAAACATCTTGAAATCTGGTAAGTTTATGCTGCCCTTTTGAGCCCAGGAAATCATCTTGGCAACTTGATCATCTCATCCTTATCATTTTTTAAATCCATTCTATTTGTGCACAACATTGGAGAGCCATCGACATCTAGCAATCAAAGGAGCACATCAAGTGGAGCATTATCAAGGGGCGCCTTCACTTCATCAAGCTCAATCTGAAGGAGAAGGTAAAATAGCAAGGTGAAATGGTCTTTTAACGATATTTTAACATTTTGCATGTTTATTTCGTTATGTTTTGATCATTTGACCTTCAAATCTGTTTTCCCCTCTTCATTTTGGCACGTTCGGTGGGACCCACATCCCTAAGAACTAATATTTTTTTTTAGGTTTTTGTGAGTTGTGAGACGTAGGTTCCAGAATAGCGCGACTACAGAAAAAAAAAAAAAAAAAACTTTTTTTTGCAGGTTCCAGAATAGTGGCTCTGTATTTCTGCGCAACAACTTCTTTTTTTTTTCTATTGCATTTTTGTTTCTGTTCTTTTGTTGTTTCAGTTTCAGTTTTAGCACGATAGCTCTGCGATTAGCACGAGTGTTTTTGTGGGAATTTGAATTTTTGTTATCCGATCTGTTATTTGCTCTGTTATCTGCTCTGTTTAATTATAATATGTGTGAAAATATGAGAGTATGCTCTTGTCTATATAGACAATCAGAAATCTAGACCTTTCACTTTTCTATTCTATTTAACGCGACTGTATGCTCAGACCGCAGGAAAGTGTGAAAATAGGAGAGTATGCTCTTGTCTATCTAGATAATCAGAAATCCGGACCTTTGACACTTTTCTATCTGTTTAGTGCTACTGTCTACTCTGTTAATCTGTCTGAAATTTTTAGGCGCTAACTGTAGTCTGCATTTCTTTTTTTTTTTTTTTTTAATTTCCTGTTATCTGCTCTGTTTAAAGATAATCTGTCTAACTGCAGGAAAGTGTGAAAGTAGGAGATTATGCTCTTGTTTATCTAGACAATCAGAAATCTAGACCTTTGACATTTTTTTTTTATTCTGTTAAATTTAGGGTTTCTGCTCTGTTAAATCTAGGGTTTCTGTCTGCTCTGTTAAATCTAAGGTTTTTTTTTTGAAGTATAATTTTTTCTGTTTTCTGGTCTACTCTGTTAAATCTAGAGTTTCTGTTTGCTCTTTATCTCGACTCCATTTTCCTCCAAACTTCACCAGATTCTCCGCATTGCCATTTTCCACATTTCCTTCCTTGGAGGCCTTATCCCAAAAATCCACTTTTTGAAGCCCAAAATCTCATATTTCTCTATTTTTAGGGTTTGTCATAACTCCTCCCCCTTTTATCCAATTGCCTCCAAATTTTTCTCATATTATCCATCTCCAACTTTTGCTTCTTTGTCCCTCTTGGACAAATTTTCCCATTCCTTCATCTCTCCTCCAAAATCCCCATTTTTTTCTTGCCTATCCCTTGGAAAGTGGCAAAAACCTAGTCAAACCCCATTTACCCATCAAAGCTTTCTTCAAATCCACATTTGTCATTAATAAAAAAGTTTTTATTCATGTTTTTCTATTCATTCCTAAAAAATCAAAAAAATAAATTTTTTTGTCATTTTGTCATTTTTTGCAAGGACGCTTGTTGAAGACTCTATTTTTCCAAACTACTAATCAAGTTGTTTTGTAGGACGCTTCTTGAAGACTCCGTTTTTTCAAACTACTAATCAAGTTGTTTTGCAGGACGCTTTTTGAAGACTCCATTTTTCAAACTACTAATCAAGTGGTTTTGTAGGTTGCCTAGCTGATTCAACCAAATATTATGCATTTATTTAAATTAGGCACCTAAATATTAATTAAAATAGAATGAACCATTGTCTTATGTGTCTTTAAAAAAAGCGTAAAGGTAGGAAAGTATGCTCTCATCTTACTAGACAATCATAAATCCAGACCCTCCAACCTTTTCTTGTTTGATTGTGTGTTTACCTCTAGCGGGCCTACCCTCCCAACTTTCTCTTTGAGAAGGTAAGAGGGGAACGACCCAAGTGAGTACACCCAGACCTAGGGTTCCCAACTCACTATAATAAATAAGCCATTGACTACAAAAGGGTTAATGGTTGGGGCTATATGAGAGTTCACTCTCACATTAGGTGCTTAGTAGGATCCTAAAGATCTAAATCATGCTTGCGTGACTACTAAGTTCTTGGTGCTTCATTGGGCTATAGGCCTCAATTGCGCTTGCGCAACTTCGAAGGGTGGCTCCTAACGAGAAGACTTACTAAACACCTTGTTCATAGTGGCCAAAAACCTTCTAGTCATTGGTGCAGGAGGTCAGACCTCTGAAGCGGCCCATATTCTTACGGCCCTTAGTAGAGACACAAAGTTCGCCATGAGGATTTTTCATGGGAATTGATGCTTGGCTGCCTCAAGAAGTGAGTGCCATGGAGGGGAGCTAGTGGGGTCAAGCATATAAGTTTCCACTCTGGGTAAGCGTAGATGGGAAACCAATTGGGATTCAATGACTACTATCCTTGTCAGCCAAGAATGTTGTATATGAGCATGAGTGTCTCTGATATAATATGCATTTGATCACTGTGTTTGCTTTGTTTGATACATACTTGCCAAGAGAAGACTAAAAACACATCACTATCCCCAAACACTTTGCAAAAACACTTGTCAAGACACAAACAATTGTCCAAGTCATTACCCACATCAAGTCCAAAAATTGTGTCAAAACTCTGTCCGTCCCATTTTTCATAAGCCTAAGAGAGAAGCTAAGAGTCCATCCTCTCCATCAACATTCAAGTTTGTCCTTTGAATCACCAACTATTGTCCAAATCAGGGTGGTCGTATCCCTTCATACAACTTACCATTCGAATCGATCCTTCATGTTCATACCAAAGACAACCTAGTTATCAAGTTTCTTCTAAACCATCACTACCATACCTTCTTCATCAATCATCCTCAAATTTCTTAAATCCTTTCATCACAAATTTCTCAAATCCTTTCATCACAAATTTCTTAATTCCTTTCATCACATTTTTCCTAAGTCTTTTCATCACAAATATTGTGTATGGTCGTAACTCGATCCCAAAAGAAAAAGATGGCTGAACAACAATATGGCATGCCAGACATTGGTGTCCTAGATGAAGATCCCACGCAAGATCATACACAAAGTGGGCAACCTACTGATCAAGATCAAAGTCAAAATCTTGACATGGTTAACCAAGATGAACTTTGTCCGGAAGTGCAAACTTTCCTAGCGGATTCTTATAACCAAGAGATGATGGAAAAGTTTATTAAACACAATCCTAATGCACTTCTAAAAACTCTCCTTGAACATGGAGCTCAACTTCCACCTAAAATTAATAGATCCGCTCTCACCCAACAACCACAAGGAGACCTCTCTCCCACACAAAGTGCTGCACCTACTATTCAAACTCAATCAATTGCAGCCCCATCAATCATCCAGGCTCAATCAATGCCACCCACGGTACCTCCCACCATGGTCTCCATCCTACCTTCTTCCTCCTTACCATCCATAGCACTATCAAATCCGATCCCATCCATTCTCCAACAAAATTCTATACCACCTCCTTCTATTCAACCTAAAAATTTCTATTCCACAAACTTCCCTTCCTCCCAACAATGTCGCAAATTTTATCCAAGCCGTATTCAATCCCATCACAATAGTTGGTGGACCGCAACCAACTGTCCCTCAAACCCAAGCAACATTGGTCATCACATCCCATGTTCCCACCTCCTCATCATATCAATATATTGGTGGTGGTGCACCTTCTTTGGCTCATCCAATTCTTAGGGCAAATACAATTCATCAATATCAAACTCCACAACAAGACCTCATCAAGGAAATTCAAGACATGAAGAATATCATCAAGGACAAGAAACAAAGGACTAATAAAAGGAAAACTTACTTGTTCAAAGAGTTTAGCCCTTGTCCTTACGACCCGTCTATATCAGTTGCACCATATCCCCTGGGATTTGAGATTCCTAAATTCACCAAGTATGAAGGAAAAGGAGATCCCTGCGACCATGTTCGAGAATTCCACATCTTATGCCAAGAAGTCTCCTATAGTGACCTTTATCTTTGCAGACTCTTTCCCAAGAGTCTCACGGGAGATGCCTTGGCATGGTTCTCATCTTTACCATGAGGTTCCATTGTCTCTTTTCTAGACTTGGCAGAAAAATTTGTGGTCCACTATGCATACAACAAGGGTAATGATGTATCTATGATGGACTTATGTAATACAAAACAAAGGCCTAGAGAAACCTTCACCAATTTCCTACAAAGATGGTGACATCTTATTAAGAAATTCAAGTGGAACATGCCAAAACAACGTCAAATTGAGCTAATCCAGAAGAACTTGGTGCCTGAACTTTCAAGACCTATAATATCTCAATGTATCAAATCCTTCCAAAAATTGACAGATAAGGGCCTCGCCCTCGAACGTGTCTTGTTGG